>NC_138945.1:41090000-41640000 GCF_965226115.1 Aulonocara stuartgranti | reverse complement strand
TGCTTTGTCTAATGTTAGAAGTATTCAGATCATTCTCAGAGGTACTGGACTTTTACACAAAGATATTATATTCAGTCCTGTAGAAAGTTATATATTTAAAAATAAATTATCCTCTCTGGTTAATCTTGTATGAATGACTCCGGATTACTTTATGATAAATAACACACCATTGGCAAAAAAAACAGTGAAAGAATTCCAGATGACAAGTTTTTAGCTCAACATACAAGTGGCGACCTTTGACCTTCATCAGGTTTTATTTAATTGTGTCAGAGAAAATCTCATGTGCTCTTCATGCAGCTGAGTACATCAAGTGTTTAAAACAGAAACTGTGCAGGTCTGAGATCAGCAGCTCTGTGAAACACCAAACTGAGGTCCTGTTAATGCTGATATATAGTGACACAGATACACGGGTGATTAATCCTTTTGTCTTTTTGTCTTTAACTTTATCAATAAAACAGCTGCAGCTTTCACTGACAGCACATGTGTTACTTTAACCTTTGTACTGTTTTCATCAGTTAATTTTGCAGTTACTACAAAGAGTGAAGATATAGGGTGATCTATCTGCTGTCACTGGGTGGTGCTGAGGTCTGAATCTGAGGGCAGCTCCTGTAATCACAAAGAGAACAGAACCATCACAAACTGAAATATAAAGTTTATCTCTCAAATCTGAAATAAAGCTGATCCTTCTCTGTCCCACACGCTCAGGGTCTGAAGTTCTTCTCTTACATTTTTTCAGTTCTAAAGTTCTGCTGACAGCTGACATATGAGCTGTTAAAAAAGGACAAATACTTATATACTAACACATTTTCCAGTATAATGTTTACCTTTGAATCGCTGGTGCTTTTTAAGTGGAGATTTGCTAAGATGAGATGATGGAGCAGGTTTCAGTCCTGGTTCAGTCTGCTGTTGCATCGTGGTCACCAACATACGGACGTGTTATCAGCAGTGTTTGAGCTGCTGCCTGAGTATTGGACAAATATTAATACTTTAAATTATTTCCCTCAAAGGATGTAAGCTGTAAGCAGTACTGCAGAAGTAACTTTGTGAAAAATATCTCATTTAAAATCATCCAGGCTGTTATTTTAACCGGAACATTTGAAACAAACCTAGTAAAAGAAAACAACTTTAACTTAAGCTGCCAAACGGCCGTAGTTGGTTTCAGTACAGGGCTTTGCTATTTTCATCCATAGTTAATGATTAATGAAGGGGTAAGGGTCCAAGCTTCTTTTTTTTTTTACTGTCCTTACAGATGTAGCAAGAGACAGAAAACATGCTGCTGTTTGCACATATTTAATAATCGTAATAGTAACGGTAGTTGGTGACTGAGCGGCCTGGTGCTTTTATGATTTCATTAGTCAGGGTAAATTCATTCACCTGCACGGATTAGCTAAACAAACGTTACAAAACAAGTTTCCCCAACAGCCGAGTGCTCATCTTAGGTAGCTAGGTCTCAGGACCTAGTTGCGGACATTAGTTACAGATTAGCTTACAAACACGTTTAACTTACCGAAAAAGTGCAGTAGGGCCTCGGGTCCTTCTGTTGGGTAGTCCAGTTTACTGAAGAACACCTCAGGCTGTCAGTTTGAAACAGTCGGTGCAGTTTTGTAACATAAACACTGGACCTCCTCTCAGATCTATCTGCCTTTCCCGAAAGAGATACGCAAGTTTCTCTGTTACTGCAGCTGCCAGTCAAAGCTGTTATGATAAAGTTCCACCCCAATTTAACAGCATTATGGTAGTAATTACAATCAAACTTATGAGTAAGGAGACCCCTAAAAAACAAATCAGAGTCATGAGAACTACCATTAGTGGAAGGAAGCATTTTTGGAAGAAGTTTATTTGAGGAGATTTTTTTTAATTTTAGTCTGACCCCAGTCCCATCCACTAACATGGAGGAGGCAGGATTTATGACCTATACTGCAGCCAGACACTAGGGGGCGATAGAGATATGCTTCATTTTTGGGGAGCTATTAGGTCGTATCTTGTAGTGATGGGTCGGTCGTGAACGAAATGGCTCTTAGAGCCGAGTCTTTGACCTGAACGACGCGAGCCGGTTCCTTATCGCGAGCCGTGGGGTTTTCCCCCCCCCCCTTTCTCTCACCCTCTCTCTCGCACAGAAACGGCCCTAACCAATCTGGCGCCCTAGGCAAGATTTTAGGTGGCGCCCCCCTATATCAGCAGTGTAGTGTAATGTTGTAACAAATAATATTTCTATTAAATAAGCTTTACTTTGCATTTTAATTAACGTGGGATTATTTTTTGTATTTAGAAATAATAGTACCAACTTTTTTTTTTTTTTCCCCAACATTTGTGGCACTGGCGTGGCGCCCCCTGATGGACGGCGCCCTTAGCATTTGCCTATGTCACTACCCGATCCGTACCGGAAACCCGATCAGTACCCCGCATGCGCAAATCTTACGTCACTTCCTCTCTTTGCCAACATTGCGACATTCAATATATTTGAATGATACCGTTAGCGCCCAGTTAGCTCCTAGCATTTCTCAACAGCTCTGCCTCCTTTTCGACTGCCCGGGACATTTAAACAATGGATAATCCGTATACAAAGAAATTCATGCTTTTCTCCTCAACAGAGAGTGTCCCCCGATTGAGCAACAGCGCCATAAAATAAGAAGAACGGCGCCTAATTACAGAGTTAATAATGCAGACTTTGTAATATCTCACGTGTAGATTCATCAGCCAGATTAAGTGTTTACAGTTTGTTTACAGTTTTTTTTTTTACAGTTTCTTAATTGACAGTGATAGCGCACATCATCATCACTATTCCAACAATCCTCTCCTCACAGACAAGCATACACACACTCGACTATCGCTAAATCAGATTTAACACACGTTTGTAATGACGATAATTCAGTTTATAATAGGGTTTATTCGCTCGGTCAGCAGGTGGCGGTATCCTCGTACACTGGGGAGTAAACTGCCATTAAACGAACAGAAGAAGAAGAAAACATCTGCACATGCGCGGTACGGATCGGGTAGACCCGATTTGTACGGTCAGACTTTACACATGCGCAGTAAGGATCGGAGAGTCCTGATCCGTAACTTTCTTTTTATTTTTCGTTTTTGTCTACATTGTACTGAAATGCTTCATTATTGCAAACATTTTAAGATATACTTGTTATTCTTAACATCTTAACAGATACTCTGACCCATAACTATCGTAAAACGCTACGACCGGAAGTAGAAACCTTTCGCGCATGCGGGGTACCGATCGGGTTTCCGGTACGGATCGGGTAGTGACAGCCTATACGGCCTATGCCACGGGCCGGCCCTGCTCTCGCACTTTTTTTCCGCTTCACTCACTATGCGAGCCTTGTGCTTTACGCTGGGAAGAGGGGGGAGGGGACGGTAGTTACACTCAGTAGCACAGGAACAAAGCGGGAGGAAGAGAGAGAGAAAGAGAGCCAGGGACAACACTGTCACATTAGAAAGGTATAGTAATTATTCACAACTATTTTCAGTTGCAGATGATAAAGGATTCAGAAATTTTATTCATGCAGGTCCATATGACAGAGAATATGTATGTTCTTTTTGTTTTCATATTATAATTTATATTTAATTGTGTTGTGGTTTGCAGTGTTTTGTGTTGTTTCACTTTAAATTTGTAAAAGGAAAAAGCTGAAAATTTAAATAGTTAAAAGTTGAAATGTGAATAGTTGATTTTTGTATTATATGATTTATTTATTACATTTTATGTGGAGTGAATAAATAAAAGTATATTTATGGTGGCCCCTACAGACAAAGCACATACAAACTTCAAATCACGTACGAACTCTGAAGCACGTACAAACTCCAAAACAAGTAAAAACACATAAAAACTCAAAACACGTACAAAAGACAACAGAAGTGCTCCAGGATGCTAGGGGCAGTGTTGAGCTTTTGTTACCTAGTGGCTACACAAGCCAGCAAGTACCAACGACCGTATTTGGTGTGTGGTAATAACAGGTAAATGAACTTTTTTTTTTTTTTTTTTTTTTTGACTATATATATGAATGCTTGTGTATAAATACACAAACAATACACATATGCTTTTATGCTTTCAATTGTGTAATTTAAAGGATCTAGGTAGCTCTGTTTTGAAAGTTCAGTTCATGCTAGAAATGTGTTTTGGAGTTTGTACGTGTTTTGTCTCTAGGGGCCACCGCATTTATTTATATATAAACATATATAAATAAAACCTTTTTTTTTACATTAGTAATTCCTTTTGTGCATAATTTTATATTATTGTTAATAATAAATTAATTAAAGCAAAAAAACCAACCTGAAGAGCCGGTTCGGAGCCGAAAGAGCCGGCTCTTTTTAGTGAGCCGAACCGAAAGAGCTGGTTCTCTAAAAAGAGCCGGAAATTCCATCACTAGTATCTTGACGTATTAGGACAGATCTTGCAGCTGTGTCTGTCCTCCATCCATCACAGCACATCTAGCAACAACAGCTCAGAGGTGGACCAATCAGCTATGAGTATACTAATGACAAGAAGCAATCATCAATGTAGCTCTGATACTGTGATTCACCACGGCAACAGGTAAACAGACGTCAGAGGCTCAGTTTAAATTCAGAGGACACACATCAGTACTGACTGAAATCAACTGTTATCATCACAGACTGAATAAAGTTTGATATAAATCTGTCTATGCTCATCGTTTAGAACAGATGAAACTGAATCCTGGTTTGGCCTTTGACCTTAAATGCAACGATCAGAGTCAGTTGATGTTGCAGTGATGCAGCAGACTCGAGATCAGTTCATGAACATTTCATTTCATCATTATTCACAAACACTGGCTGTTTTTCAATATTTGTACTTGTGTTCCTATGGACTTGTGAAACGCCATCAGTTGTATTCTTCCAATAGAGATTGAAAATGTAAGGTCATTCAGGGGTAAAACCGCAAAGGATTCTGAGAACTCGTGGCAAGAGGTACTAGCGCACACAGACTTTCAATTTAAATCAGTCACACAGCGATAAAAAGAAACACAAAAATGTCAAGAAGCCGTTGTATTATTAACTGCAATAGCCGGTCGCATGACAGCCACGGGAAGCTGACGGGTAAAGAGATCAGTTGTTATCGGATTACGTCGTTAAAGAGAAATTGTTCAAGCCATGTTTCCGAAGTAACAAAGAGCCAACGGATGGCCTGGATTGCAGCCACTCAAAGACCAAATATAACGTCCCAGAACACTCCAGCTCACAGGTTAGTCTGCTCCAAGCATTTACACAAAGGTCAGTCTGCTGTTGTAGTTAATGCGTCATTTTTCTTAACATAATTGGTGATATAGGTTACAAGCAAGTCTGGCGCTGAACAGAAATTGTCGCGCTATGCTCCTTTGTTTATTGTGCATAAATAGTGAATTGTCCTGACACAATATTGCGTTTCACTTCTGTTATTACCATGGTACATTGACAAAAACACATACTTTTATTCAAAGGATAAAACTGGTTTTTTGTATCACTAATTGCCCAGTACGATTACAGCATACAATATTATTGTCACTGCATTTCTGTAATGCGTACCAGAAATTATTTCCACTACTAATTAATTACCGTTGAGCTTAAAGGTTCTATTAATAAATGGTTAATGAATGTGTATTTATGAAGACGATTTGTGAGACTGGTTCGTTCTACACGGTGCATTTCAAGGTCCTGTACCCATCCGTCGGTAAACTGTACCTGGGCTTGTTGCAGTGACCTGAAGTTTCTAAACTTCATGAGTGTATGCACTCACTCCAAGAACGTATAATTATAAATATGAGCGTGGTGAAAGTTGGGCAGCACGTTAACGTCTTTTGTCCACTCTGTGTGCTCGTAAGGGTCTGACCCTTTCACTCCTTTGATTTTTTTCCTCGTATCTTTTCTTTGACTTTTCATCAAGTCTGTCTTTGTACGGACCGGCATTGTTCTCCTTCGTTTTGTACATACCTTTTTTGGGGGGCAAAGAAAAAGCAAGAAAGTATTGGAACCGGAGAATGAACGTTTTTGCGGAGCTTCAAATGCTTGCATTTGATGCGGTACTTGAATTGTTTTACCACGAGTTCCTGGCATGCAATGCACGAAAGTCACGTGGTCTGTCAATCTCTATTCAAAGCACGCATCAAGTCAAGTACGCTAAAAATGCCTAAATGTGTTTTTGTGCTCCGCCCATTTTATCAAGCATTCTTAGTGATGACTTGTGTGGACTTGGTGCAACGAGTATCCCAGAATGCATTTCGTCTGAAACTTAAACAGATACAAAGATACAATACCAGATACAAAGTCCTGGTATTTTTACCTCATTTGAGTCCCAACTCCTGACTTTAAGC
Organism: Aulonocara stuartgranti; assembly: GCF_965226115.1. Classification (NCBI taxonomy): domain Eukaryota; kingdom Metazoa; phylum Chordata; class Actinopteri; order Cichliformes; family Cichlidae; genus Aulonocara; species Aulonocara stuartgranti. The sequence continues at coordinate 41,633,689 of NC_138945.1, read as the reverse complement.
TGTCCCGTCGTTCTAATTATAGTCATCTATCGTCCACCTAAATATAATGACTTGCTTATTTCGGAATTTTCAGACTTCTTGACATATTTTATCGCTCACTATGAAAGAATTCTTATAGTGGGAGACTTTAATATTCATCTGTGTTGTGAGGATAAACCCCTGGTCAAAGATTTCTTAAATGTAATTGATTCCTTAAACTTCACACAATTTGTTTAAGGGGCAACACATAAGGACCACACCCTAGACCTTGTCTTGGGTTACAGATTGAATGTATCAATGACTGAAAATTGTGTTTTACCTATCTTAGACCACTCAGCAATTTTATTTGATATTTTAATCCCTAAATCTCCAGCTTCTGAGAGGGGAAGATTGCCCCTCAGATCATCTCGTTATATTAGCCCTGAAGCATTGTTTGGAGTTAAATTACATCTACCTGATGTGTCGGACCCTATTTTTACCCAGGAGTTATGTGTGGACACCTTGACTGCGAATCTTAATAATACACTTCTTGAACTACTGGACTCTGTTGCTCCCGTAAAGAAGTTAAAATGTCAAAAAAAGGAACCCTATGCCTTGGCTAAATGAGGAGCTCTTGAACTTGAGAAGAAATTGTAGAAAAGCAGAGTGTCACTGGAGATCTTCCAGACTAGAAGTATTTCTCCAGGCTTGGAAGGACTCATTGTCTTCTCTTCAATCAGCGATGTCGAAAGCGAAAGCAAATTATTTCTCAAATCTCATCATGAGTCATAAACATAACTCAAAACTCTTATTCAACACAGTGTCGCAACTTACAGAGAGTAAGTCAACGCTCTGCTGTTCTAATTTGATAGCTCATGACTTTCTTACGTTTTCGGAGACAGGGCTGAAACACTTAGAAATCAGGTAACTCCCTCCTCAAGCTTTTCATTAGACTACTCGGCTGCTTTGCCTGTTGGTGTTGATAAACTGTTCTCTGACTTCAAGGTTATTTCTCTGTCTCGATTAACTAAGGTTGTAAAAGCAGCTCGATGTACAACCTGTTCTTTGGATCCTCTACCAGCCTGGGCTATAAAGGAACTGTGGTCAGCATTAGGACCCTACATTCTGTTTCTTTTAAATACTTCATTGACAACTGGAGTCTTCCCTGAATGTTTTAAATCAGCTGTGGTAGTGCCTATCTTGAAAAAGCCTGGACTGGATGTTGACATGGTCGCAAACTATAGACCCATCTCACATCTGTCTTTTTTATCTAAAGTCTTTGAAAAAGGGGTTTTTAAGCAGCTCACTGAGCATTTGTCAACAAGCAATCTGTTCGAACCATTTCAGTCTGCTTTTAGACCAAATCACCCCACAGAAACAGCTTTAGTAAAAGTGGTACATGTAAATGATCTGCTGGTAAATGCAGGCAATGATCGCAGTTCAGTTTTATTACTGCTGGATCTAAGTGCTGCGTTTGACACTGTGGATCACTGCATTTTATTAGATAGGCTTGAACATTTTACTGGAATTACAGGAAATGTTTTATCATGGCTGAGATCTTACCTGTCTGGGAGGTCTCAGACTGTTAGTTTTAAAAATGATCTCTCCGAGACTTGTGCAGTGAGGCATGGGGTCCCTCAGGGCTCTGTACTTGGACCATTGCTGTTTTCTATGTACCTGCTGCCTCTTCTTCTACGTTCTTTTAATGTAACCTTTCATTGTTACGCTGATGACCTGCAGCTTTATGTTCCTTTAACCATTGAAAATTGTGCTGAAGTCTTTAAACTAGAATCTTGTCTATCTGCAATTAAGGGCTGGTTATCAGATAATTTCTTGCTCCTAAATATTGATTTCAGCACTTGTCCCAAAATTTCATCTTGAAAATTGATGACAGTGTCATAAATTGCAGGAACAAGGTAAAAAACTTGGGCGTGTGGTTCGACATGGTGCTCTCCTTTGAATCTCATGTAAAAGAGATAACAAAGACCGCCTTTTATCATTTGAGGAACATAGCCAGAATCAGACAAGGTTTGTCAAGCGACACTGCAGAGGTTCTTGTCCATGCATTTGTGTCCTCACGTATTGATTATTGTAACGCTCTTCTTTCTGGGCTACCAAAGAAAGGTTTTAGAGGTCTACAGATGGTGCAAAATGCAGCTGCTCGCATTTTAACAAGAACTGGGAAATTTGAGCACATTAGCCCTGTACTGAACTCTCTTCATTGGCTACCTTGTCAGATTCGAGCAGATTTTAAGGTCCTGCTGCTCACCTACAAGGCTTTAAACGGATTGGCACCTTCATACCTCTCCGACCTTTTACATCTTTACGTTCCATCCCGTGCTCTTTGATATCAGGACTCTGGCCTTCTAAAGGTTCCTAGAGCCAGAAAAAAGACAATTGGAGAGCGTGCTTTTTCTTTTCGTGCCCCGTTTCTGTGGAACACCCTCCCTCAAGATATTAGGCAGGCATGCTCTGTGGAGGTTTTTAAAACTAAGCTGAAGACACATTTGTTCACCCCATCTTACATGTCTTAATTCTATGGCTTTTAGTTTTTAAATTTTTACTGTTTTTAACTTGTATTGTGTCTTTTACCTGTATTGCTATGTATCACTTTTATTTTATTTTTTTATCTTTTTAGTTTCAAATAGTTGTACAGCACTTTGTTTGAAAGCGCTTTATAAATAAAGTTATTATTATTATTATTATTAAAAGCAGCAATGATGATGGAAAGCGGCTAAATCTGTGAGGAAAGTTTAATATATTCAGGGGTGCACATAAGTGGTCCGCAGGTGCGCATTCGCTGTCAAAATAAAAGACACGCACCAGATAAGAAGTTGCAACGCGCGTTTGCGTACATAAGATTTTCTGGAGGAGGACACACATTTATTTAGAACTCTTAAAGATGTCGAAGAAGCAAGCTCCTTTAAGCAATTACTTTGGTTTTCCTCCACCTCCAAAGAAATGTCAGAAGGAGTCCGAACCACAAAAGAAGCGTTTATTCTCGGAAAAGTGGTTGCAGGAGGTAAGCTGGCTTCAAACAGATGATGAACGCACAGAGATGTGGTGCAGAATGTGCCGTGAAAATCCCACTCTAGTGGACAAAAACACTGCCTTTTATATGTACGCAAACGCGCGTTGCAACTTCTTATCTGGTGCGTGTCTTTTATTTTGACAGCGAATGCACACCTACGGACCACTTATGTGCACCCCTGAATATATGACTGGTGCTGTGACACGAAATAAACTTTTAAGATATTTTCATGTGAGAATGTAGACATGTAAGCTTCAAATATCTGCTCGATTTATCAAGACGTCACCTATGTGCAAAAGTGCTCTGATGTTTTCAGGCAATGTAGTCACCCCACCAGCTGTCAGCTGACTGGGAGGTTGAGAGTCACTAGAACCAGTAAGAACCCCTGACTCCTGGCACACTGTTTTCAATACTTTTCAGAATACTTTATAAATCCCTGAGGAAATTGTGTGGTTACAGTCGCTCCAAGATAATAACAGTAACAGACTGAACTAAATTAAATAATACCGTATATTACAAAGTTACAAATATAAGAAAACTTTAAAACTTTGTTATTTTCACTGTAGAGGATGTCCAAAAGGGTGCAACTATTGCACTGTGTACTGTAGAGCAGGGAGATATGGCCAAAAATATTTATCACGATATATATTTGAAAATTTGCGATAACAATATAACTGACTATATAATTCATGCGAGACAAAATACAACTCCACAACTTTACTAGCGCAAAAAAAAAAAAAATCCATTTATTCTCACTTAAACAAGCAGTTGTTTTTTATGTGTATTAAAGCTATATAAAAATTTAACAGTGCAAATGCAAATTCCTTGCTGAATGTTTAACCAAAAGGCATTTCCAGTAGAAATGGGCTGACATATCCTAAGCATAACCATGTATAATATCCACTGAAGTTAAAAAGAGGTGCTTTGCAACATTCAACTGCAGTGTGCCAAATAAAAAAGTAAAATACGTATTTTTCGGACCATAAGGTGCACGAGATTACAAGGCATATTAAGCAAAACAAAGCAGTCAGATGAGTCAAACTTTATTCAACTCATTCTTCTTGCTTCCTCCACTTCTGTACCTTTGATTCATTAATGCTGTATTCGATCACAGCTGCTCTATTCCCATGTTGTTGCAGTATATTAATGACTAACCTGTGGATGGATTATCTCAGTTGTTCTCCTGACTGAAATTTGGTCCGTTTATGCGATTGCATTTGTCTCTAACCATCAGGAACCTTCACGTTAACTTTTATCGAGTGGAAAAGTGTTAGCGTTCATCCTCTAGCTTCACTGTTTATGTTATGCTAACATAGCTGTGTCGCTAGCAATCACATAGCACATCATTATATACCAGCTAGCCCAACTTCAGTAACCCTACAAATGTCACTGCTGTTCAGTTTCCTGTCTTCATTTATGTTGGAAGTGATAGCAGAGCTGTACGTTTGATTTTTTTCAGAAATCTCTCAGTCCCCACACTCCCTAGCAGATCGTTACATGGAGAAACCTTTGGAATGCAAGCATGCTGATCCACACAGGTATGCAGGTTTTTTTTTTCTTTCTTCCCCCCCTTCTCACTGTCTCTTCTCCCCTTTGGTTTTCTTTCTCTCCCTCTCTTTCTTTCATTCTTTCTCCCTGTCCTATCCCCCAGTCATGTCCGTCCCGTTTGTAGCAACTGAAAATAAAATAAATTCATAATTAGAATAAAGGTCAATCAAATGGACCAATATGGCAAGGCCATGATGATCCACTTGGTAAAATAAATCCGCTCGGCATCTTTCTTGGCCTTAAGACAACAATTCTGATGGCTAAAGAGCCAAACGGGACACGAAAAAAAAAAAAAGAAATCTCTCAGTCAGAACATGCTATATCATGCTTAGATAACTACCAAAACTAGCGAGCTAACTTCTAACTTCCTGCTAACTTCTAACTCTGTTAAACGTAATAAATTCTGTTTTCATGGATGCCTGGATGTTAAACTTCATAGTTACACCTGGTAAAGCAGCAATGCTGATCGTTTTATTAAAGATGAATGAATTTAGACAGTTTTTTTTAACTCTCAGTGATGCTGCAGTGTTCGTTTGACTTTGGGACCTGAAGAAGACTGAGTTTAGGACCCAGATTTACGAGCACCTTAGTCCGGCAAATACGGCAATAACGGCGGCCGCTTGCATTGCAGAAAAAAAAAAAGTGCTTTGTCGTGTATCTGACGGACAAACACCAAATCAGTTCCACATCACTGAAGTGTCACCATTTTTACAAACAAATTCTGGTTCATCCGTTTCACTCAACGATCCGCTTTCTCCCTTCTCATTCTCTGTTACCGCCATGCTTTTTCGGACATGTGCATATGAAAACAAAGGCACTGCACATGCGTGTTTTACCCATATATTATCGCGATATTTCATTTTCTTATCGTTGCCTAACATTGCACCGGTATTACCGTGAACGTATAATATGGCAAACCCTAGTGTACTGTGACATGTTCCTATGACTGGCCAGCACATCATGCAGTGGGTAGGAGGTATTGTCCAGCATTGTCCTTATGTTGGACAGCATATGCCTCTCCGACACCACCTTAAGGGAGTCCAGCTCCATCCCCACAGCATTACTGACCTTGTGGATCAGTTTATTGAGTCTGTTGGCATCTGCGACCCTCAACCTGCTGCCCCAGATCTGTCTGTACACAACTACGGTCTTGTGTACTTGAGTACTGTGAAATGGCCACTGAGAGTCCTGATGGGTTGGAAGAGGAGCTCATTATTTCTGAGATGACTGCATTGATGGTTAAAATCGCTTTATCGTAACCATCGAGTATAGGTTGTCATGGAAATATTAAGCTGTCTGCACGTAATTCACTGATTTTTTTTCTCCCAAATGCTGCGAATGCATCAATAATCCCCCTCCCAACTGGAAAATTTTCTACCCAGCACACTGCATTGAGCATGTGTGTTTATATACTACCAGATAGGGAAAAATATGGCGACAGTGGGAATTTCACTTAAGTGAGAGAATGAGACTCGCTGTCGTTTGGATTTTATGAGGATATCAAACAAAATGTGGTAATTTGCAAAACATGCTGTTAAACTATTGCCACGTAAGATAGCAGTACCACTAATCTATTCCACCAGCTGGAAAGTCATCCACTGCAAAATTAAGAATGTTTTAAACTCTGCACATGAACGTCTCCCCACACACCAAAGAAAACTTTAGATAAGCCAGCTTTTATATGAGCTACATATCGGCGAGAGAAACAAAGAAAAACTGCACAGTAAGCCTGATTCCATGTTATTGTTTATCGAACGTGAAGTATATTTATGGTCTTCTTTTGCAGCTGGTTCAGTGAATTTTGGTCGGAGCGTGACAAAACGTGCAGCTTTGGAATCTGCGACATCTCTGCTTTTAGACAACGTGCCATTTGCTTGGTTATATGAAGTCGAGTGAGTTCGTAGCTTCATTGTTTGTGGTTGGGCACATGTTGTGAAATTACATGACTGCTCTTTTAATTGTTTGTTATTTTCGCTGTGTTTGGTGGTTGTAGAAATGGTTTGTATGAGCTTTTAGCTGAGATTCCGAGGTTTCTGTGGATACCACACATGTAGCTATTTACGTAAAAAAACAAAATTCATGGAGACTTAAACTGCAGCTCACCCCCTTTGTCCCCGGTACCGAGGGCGCTGGAGGCTCAAGACATATCATGATACACACATATATGTATGTATGTATGTATATATATATCATATTATATTTTCCTCGCCCAGCTGTACCCTGAATGCATGGCTGACACTCCATCAGAGAGCACAGGTCACATGACCACAGCCCGCTTGAAACAATCTCCAATTGATCTGATTGACCTTCTTGATTTCACTGATAATCTCTAATTGATCCATCTTCCCCTGATACATAAAGGCGGAGCTTTACCTGCCATTCTGCATACACTCCACAAATCACCTCACTGTACCTTTCAGTTGAATTACACTTTATTCATACAGCCAAACAGGAAGCTTGGGTAAATGTTACATCATCAGAGGGAACTCACCTGTGAGGTTACCGTGGGGACAAAGATGTCCCCTTCAGGATTAAATGACCGCACTTACACTTAGGTCTTAACTGTAAATGTAAAGTTCTATTTTGTGGTAGTCTGATGAGCAATCGGCAGGTGGAATACAAATAATGAGATGTCACAGCTTCACGTTTTCTCGCGAGACTTACAGAACACCCAGAAATATTCCTGTTACCCGTTTTCAGTCAACTGACTAACGGCTCACCTGACGTTTTTCTATTTCGTCAGAGCGGAACTCGTGTGACGTTACATCAAGGGAAGTCACGAGGCGGGAACGGTGAGGGTCAAAGTGGGGAAAAAACGAGATTTGGGAAAATTAGTAAAGTGTTTGAGCTAACAGCGGCTAGCTGCGTTAGCAGGCTTTACTATGAGGGAGGCTGTCAGCCCGGGACAAACCGAGAAATTTTTAACCGCTGTGTTTACCTGGCTTTAGCCCGGCGGATCCTTCAGGTTCCGTTAAGTCCTCTCAGATCCCATTTTAGTCGGTTAAACGGAAATGCGGAATCCGTCCGCCCTGTCCACTTTCGGAACCTCTGTTTGCACCACACAGGTCGACAGGAAGCTAGCAGCAGTTACACCGAGGAACTTCCGCCGGAAACTTCAAAATAAAAGCTCTTGAAAGAACAGGAAGCGGCTGTGTGTGTGTGTGTCTGTGACGCCTGCAGTGCGGCGCTTTGAGCTCTCAGATGTATTGTCTTTACTTATCATCCATTTTAAAGCAGATCAGAAAAAGTGTTCATGAAAGCTGCAGTGTTGAGTTTCTGCAGATGAGAGTGTGATTAAAGCTAGTGGCGGAGCTGGGAGGCTTACTGGGCTTAAGCCCGGGTTGTTTTTTCAGAAGCCCGGGGTCTTTTGGAGTGTAATTTTTTCATAGTTAGATGCCTGGCTGACAACTGTATAAAACAAAAACTACACACAATATTCGAAGCACATAGAGCACACTGTGGGAATTTACAACTGTGCGTAAATCCCCCCTAATATTGGTATGATCTGAGCTCAGACGGGGCAGCTGCTGCCTGCGAGTGCGCTGTTAGAGAAGCGCAGCCAGGCAGACAGAGGAGAACTGAAGTTTGACCAGTTACCAAAGCAAGTCATTCGTACTGTACAAATAATGTAAATATGACGGTGTATCACGAAAGATTGATGTCAAACTGATCACTTGACCCATATTACGTTACTTGCTCTTCGAGTGAATCAACAAATGGCGAAATGAAAAACTGAACAACAACAATGCTGTTTCTTTAGAGAGTCTTAGCTTACATGTGTGTTTATTTCATATTTTCAGTTGTTTCCCTCCACGGCTAAATAAATCGGTTTCAGTAATGCACTGATATACAAGAATGGACATAAGGGGCTTCTTTCAAAGAAAAAACTCTGGTAGTATTTTATATATTGTGCTTTGTATGTTGTTCAGTATATTTCTATGCAAAACAAGAGGAAGTTCAATACACAGCAGTATATTCACAGTTTAAACCAGATATTTACACACACTTTATGGAAAACACAAGAACATTTTTTTACTGTACAACATCAATTTAGAGTAAACTTGTTTTGTTTTGGTTAAATAAATATTGAAATATCTTTTGAATTCGTTAAATGTCAGAATAAAGAGAGAGCTGTCTATTTTTTATCACTTTCATCAGATTTAGGAGTACATATACACTAAGTTTATTGTTAATTAATAAGAAAACTCCAGACGATTCCATTCTGAGCTGAAGAAGCTTCTGATAGGTTAGTAGAGTCCATGTGAGTAAATTGGTGCCACAGCTGTGGATGCATATAAGGCAAAACACAGAGCCTGTTTCTGTGACATGGGAAAATCAAGAGATGTCAACCAAAACACCAGGAAAAGAATTGTGGAGCTCCATAAGTGTGGCTCACTTTTGAATACAATTTGGTGCCATGTACAATTAAGAAATACAGACAGTTTCTCTCTTTACTCTTACAGTTAACAAATATGTTTTTTATATTTATCTAAAAAAATAAACATTTAGTCTGATTTGATGTTACAATTAAAAAAGTGTTTTTATCTGAAGAGTTTGTAAATATCTGGTTTCAACTGTATATTTGATGATTGTCAGCATAAAGAGGGAGAGAGAGGAACAGAGAGGGAGAGAGAGGAGAATGAGGACAGAAGAGAGAGGGAACAAGAGCAGGTGAGACACATGTTAGTCAAATGGTTGTTTACCAAAAGTATCACCGTATCATAGGTACTCATGTATCTGGTACCTAGTGTTTCTTTTTTGGTTTGTTATTTTTCAAATTCTATATTTATTAAGTTATGCAGGCTTGTTTGCACAACAAGGCTAAATAATTATATAAACTTTTCTCAATCTAAATAGTGGACTTTGGTAGAATTAAAAAAATAAGTGTAGTGCAGGTCTATGATGATTTTTAGTGCTACTATCATCTAGTTCTGATTCTGGTTCTGTCTTGGTTAAGTCCTAAGTAGTCCTGAGTTTGAACTGTTGTAGTCCTGTTTTAATTCCGGATCAGTTCTGGGTCTGGTTGAATTGGGGTTTAGTCCTCGTGTCTTGATACAGCCCGACTTTGTTCTGCCTTGCTGCTTAATTAAAAACCTAGTTTAAGGTGTCCTGCATATGTGATATTTTTTTCCCTATATGAAGTCCTTCGTTTTTGAACAAAACTCAAAACAGAGCCTATTGATCTCAGTCATTTCTACCCCCCCCCCCCCCCCCCCCCAAAAAAAAAAAAAAAGAATCCCACATGCATACTACTGTTTCAAATGTCTGGCTCCGCCTCTGATTAAAGCAAGAGTGTGTTTCATGTACAGTCTGACTCTTGATATTTAATATTCTCACAGACTGAGAGATGAATATGAAGCTGCTCAGACTGTGGTTAAAGTTTTATTCTGTGATATGTGTTACTGTGTCATTTTACCTGAGCTGACTCTAAAAACCGTGAGTGAGGTCCAGCAGGACAATGGATAAACAGGTTTCTGTGTTTGCCTTGAAGCAGGCCAATCATGCTGTCCAATCAGAGCTCTCATCTGCAGCTGACCTCTGAGCGGATTGGACTCTGGACATGCAGTTTCAGTCTGACTGGATTTGCTCACAAACTCAGGATCTTTTTGTTGTTTCACACATGATGCAGGTTTCCACGTCTCTTCCTCTTCTTCTTCTTCTTTCCCTCACCCTCCTGCTCCTTCATCCCGTCTCCCCGGTACATGGTGGCCATGTTCTGGCATTTCCGGGAGAGTTCAGCCATTGGTTGAACATGCGGAACATCATAGAGGAGCTGGTGAAGAGGAATCATTCGGTCACCATCTTAGTGCCCGATGCATCGCCGTCTGTCAACTACAACAACAGCCGTGACACCGCCAAGTTCAACTTCCTGGTCTTCAAGGTAACACTGGTGTTTATACAGCGTGTTTGTAGTCACCCAAAGAAGATCCCTGACAATCACTGTGAAGTAATGGTTCTGAGTAACTTTAATTTCCCGTCCTTCCCCCTGATTACCCACAGACACCTCTCCGTGTTTGTCTCATTTCAGACCTGAAAATCAGAGGAAAGCATTTTTTTCATTGTTTTTTTTGGGCGTAGCTGATATAGAATCAATGACCTGATCAGGTGTTTCCTCCTGCAGGTGTCGTACAGCCGGCAGGAGTATCTGGACCTTATGCAGGAATTGATGCGTTTCTCCATGTATGAGGCGCACTTGTCTTCACCACTGCAGAAGTTCCTAAAGACGGCTTCCTGGATACTGCACTTCCTGGACTTCGGGAGGCAGCAGTGTGACGGAATGCTGAGGAACAAGCAGCTGATGGCGACTCTGCGCCACACCAGCTTTGACGTCATCTTGCAGGACTCGATGGCAATGTGTGGTGACCTGGTGGCAGACTTGCTCAGTGTGCCACTCATCATCTCAATGCGCTTCAGCTTCGGCAGTGTTTTTGAGCGACACTGTGGCCACGCCCCCGCACCGCCATCCTACGTCCCGTTAGCTCCTCTCTCATACAACGACCACATGACACTCAGTGAGAGGCTGGTCAACATGGTGATATATGTGGGGTCGTCAGCAGTAAGCGAACTGACCTGGAAGCTGACGCTCGATCAATACTACAGGGAGATCAAAGGTCAGCGGTCAAGAGTTATGTCTCCACTCTGAGGGCATCACACAGGGTTTAAATAAACTATCATTATGTGACTGAAGGCAGATATTCAGCTTTGATTCAGAGTTTAACTAAAATAACAGCTCACAGAAATTTCTGGATGCATGCTCAATATTCAGGTAGGAAAATCCCAAAACGTTGATTCTGTTCATCTGGACGTTTTCAGTGGGTGAAAGACGATTTCAGGTGACTTCTTCAGTCTTAGATGACTGCAGGTTTCCCCAACCTTATAAAGAGTATATTTGAATAATAACTGAAACTAGCACTAGTGACGAACAATGGGCTGTGAGGTCAGTTTCATAATCATTAATATACAAATCGTCATGACCATTGATCAACAACCACTGAAAAAGACCATTGATGATTAATTAGTGACCATTGATCATTGATCCATGAGTACCATTCAAAGAGAGTTAGGGAATAAATGCAAAAACAGCATTGTAAGATGGCAAAAGATGTATCCTTAGGCCCCCTCCTCGATTCAGAGATGGTCTTTCCCTGGCCTCTTTGACTCTGCGCTCAAACCAGCGTTCCTCCCTGTCCAGGGTGTGTACATCCTCATCATTGAAAGAGTGTCCACTGGCCTGTAGGTCTGAATAGACTGTGGATCTGCATTTAATCAATGATCATGACAATGTCCATATTAATGATCAAGAAACTGACCTTACAGCCATTGTTCGTCAATGGTGCTAGTTTCAGTCATTGTGCAAATGTATAAGGTTGGGGAAGCCTGCAGTCAGCTGAGGCTGAAGAAGTCACTTAGATGATGATGATGTAACATTTCTCCCACTGGAAAGGCTATTTCAAGATGAACAGAATCAACTTTTTGGGAGCTCACAGATAGGTTTACACTCATGTCAAAAGTCTTCAGACAGCTCACTGATGAACAGTGCAGTGGTGGCTTAATGTCTTTCTGATAACCATCTGAGCACATCCAAAATAATCAGAGGTCCACAGAGCAAAGATGTTACAGCAGTATTTATTTGAAGGAATAAACACCTACACTTTCCATGATGTGAGCTGAAAATAAGGATTGCAAAGATTAAGATATGAGGATGTGATGTTAAAGACTGTCTTCCTTAGGGATGGGAATTGATAAGAATTTTGCAATCAAAGACATTACATTCATGCAAATTAATTACATGCTGTGGGTCACATGTTTGTGCATGTTGGAGGTATTTCCCCTTACAGAACACTTTTCCTAAAAGTAATGCAGTACATTACTTAATTACACCCAGGAGAAAGACATTCTCATTATGTTACTTTCATGTTACTCTGTAAAATGATTTGAAACACACTGTCTCATAATCAGCATTTAACAATATAAACCTACAGGCTACAGCCCCACACACCAACACAAACCCCTATCCTAATGAGATCACACGTGATCTTTCTCTTAGTAATTAGGTATGAAAACAAATCAAAGATGAAAACCAGCACAACGACAGTCTTACTCTCTGCTCACATTCATATTGATGCTGTAGAACTGATCACACTGAGCTTCACAGAGCAGACAATGATGAGCCAAAGCAAACTGCAAAACAACCCAAAGATACTCTTTAATGACTGAGTCAGTCAGCTGATCTCAGACCAGCAGAGCAACATTTCAGCATTCAAGTACAAAACTGAAGGCAGAGAGCAGAAACCAGCAGCAGCTGGAGGAAGAGACAGCATTTGATCTGTGGGTTCTTCATCAGTCAAAGGATTTTCATCAAGTAGTGAGAACTGTCCTTTGATGTAAAATTAAATTTGTTTGTAACGTTATTTTTAGATCCTCTGAGAATGAGGGACTGTGTAAAAAAATGTCTGTAATTCATGAACTGTTAATGTTAGACTGAAGTTAAACCCTGAATTAAAGCTGGAAGACTGCACTTAGTCACATCTCGATGGTTTGATGTAAAGTCCGTTATATTGGTGCACAGATGCAGAATTATAGAAACCATCCTTGTCCAAATAACTTTGAATCTGTACAAACTTTTATTTTGAAGTCATATCCCTTCTTTCCTGTATGGACAGGAACTCCCAGCAGTGTGTGTGAGACTATGGGGAAGGCCGACGTGTGGCTCATCAGGACGTTCTGGGACATTGAGACGCCACGGCCGACCCCACCAAACTTCAAATACGTGGGCGGTCTACACTGCAAACCGGCCAATCAGCTGCCAGAGGTGTGAGCTCTGATTGCACACACTTTTATTCTGAAATGGGACAGGTGAGTGTTGATGTAATGATGATGTCACATCTTCCAGGACCTGGAGGCATTTGTGCAGAGTTCAGGTGATGCCGGCATAATTGTGGCTTCCTTCGGCTCCATGGTAACCAACCTGACGATGCAGCACGCTAACATCATCGCCACCGCCTTCGGTCAGATCCCACAGAAGGTCAGAAGCTCCACCTACTCACAGACAAACAATCAGGGACTGGGCTGTCAGCAGATATTGATTGCATCATTGATTACTTTCTGCAATAATCATCCAAAAAATACCTGCAGGCAGAAGAAGCTCAGATGGTTTGTTTCATCTTTGACTTGAAGAGTGTTTTCTTCCTTTCAGGTGATTTGGCGTTACCGTGGCGAGGCTCCAACTGCATTGGCTCCAAACACGAAGATTTCTGATTGGATCCCTCAGAACGACCTGCTGGGTATGACTCATTCATGATGTCATGGAATTTCAAAATAAAAGCTCAAATAGGCCTCTTATTCACTTGCTAAGTGGCAACATACCAAGCCTCCTTCCAGGTCCAGACTCCTCCTGCGTGGATGATAATCCTCCTGTGGATGGCTTATCATTTATGTCCGAAGTGATAACAGTATATTTTATGTTTTTGGTGGTGGTTGGGGGGGGGGGGGGGGGGGGGTAGAAATCTCTGTCAGTGCATGGTGTATCTTTACATAGAAGCTAACTAGCTGACTTCCCGTTAACTTTAAACTCTGTTAAATTTTATAAATCTTGGATGCCTGTATGTTAAACTTTATTTAAACAGGTGTGAGAGAAGCCAAACAGATCATTTCATTGAGGATGAAAGAATTTTGGCTGTTTTTAACTCTCAGTGATGCCCAAGTGTTTATTTGAGTGTGAGAATCTTTGGTAAGTTTTGACTCAGAAATGGCAACTAACATAATCAATATTTGCAAAAAGATGTTCTTTCACAATAAAAGCTCTGTATTTTTTTTGTCCTCAGGTCACCCAAAGACAAAGGCATTCGTGACACACGGCGGCACTAACAGTCTATATGAAGCTGTGTTTCACGGTGTGCCTCTGGTGGGCGTGCCGCTGTTTGGCGATCAGCCTGATAATCTCGCCCGTATGAGCCGCCTCGGCACCGCCATCGTCCTGGACTTCAACCATCTGACAGCTGAGGAGCTGGCAGAGGCGCTGCACGTCGTCACAAACCAGCCAAGGTAAAGGTGATTTTAGTGTGGAATTGTGTTTGTATATTTCCTGTTAATAGTTTCATCTTTGTACATTTGGACCTGTTTAATAACATTTTATTTAATAATAATGGATTGGATTTATATAGCGACCTTCCGGTTACAGATGCGATTCCCAACCCCCTGAGCCACGGTCGCCCCATTTCCTGTCTTTGACCTGATTCCTTCACAATAAAAGTGCACTACTGTTTAACAGTGAAACTGTCATATGACTTCCTGTTTGTTTACCATGCACAGCTACAGGACCAACATGCAGCGTCTGTCAGCGGTGCACCGCGACCAGCCAGTAACGCCACTGAGTACCGCCGTCTTCTGGGTGGAGTTTGTGATGCGACACGGTGGAGCTAGGCATCTGCGGTTGGCATCATACGACCTGAACTGGTTCCAGTACCACAGCTTGGACACCGGTGCTGCCCTGCTGATCGCTTTGATGACCGTCGCTGCTTTGTGGTGGGTGGGGATACGCTGCATCCTGCGGCAGTGCAGACGGCGAGCAGGAAGAGAGAAGAAGGACTGAAGAGAGATTTCCTGTTTGCACCGTCCTGTTGGTATTTACAAAGGAGAGTCTAGTAACAAGACTATGTACGAAAGATGGGAAACATTATCAGCTGACCCTGTTCAAGGCACAAAACATAGGGAGGAGAATATTTAAATTAACCCATGACCTGATTTACAGACCAGCATTTACTACTGATTGAAACAATATTTAACACATAAAAACAAACATGGTTTTTTTTGTGCCTGATACTGAAATTAACTGACTATGCCAGTGTTTAGAAAACGCCTTAAAAATCACCCAGAAAACTGACCTCACCTGAGTCCTATTTGGGGATTGCATTTAATCTGTGTTTAACAGGTTAAACACAGATTAACTGGTTTCATCTTCATTAGGACTTAATATCTAAACATTTCAGAATCCCTTTCCATCACTAATGGTGTTCCACAGGGATCCATCCCTGGACATGCCTAACACGTTCTGATTAAACTGAGAACATGCTGTTCATGAGGTCACCTGAGGATTTCAAGCTTGCAGTTTATATTTATATCTGAACTCTTTGACGTCATAAAATTGAATTTTTAAAATCTCTATGAAGATTTAATGACTCGTTGGATACTAGATAAAATTTTATCACAATGCTGAGCACATATCAATATGAGTTTTATACAGAAACGTTGAAGCTTCAGTGTTTTTGGGTTTTTTTATTACAAGTGATTCTTTCCCTGCTCACCTTTGTATGTAAAAATCGGGATGGTCTGCCCTCACAAGCTGAAGAGAGCAGCATTGTGCAGTCTTTATGAGTTTACTACACTAACCAATCACATCCACTTACAGTCAAACACAGTGCTCACATAAAGCTCTCCTTTTCCACTGGAACATTTTCAAAGATTATATTTATGTATCAGAGGTCACACCTGCACCAGCATTTCTTAATCGCTGTATCTGTGTATTCTGGCTATACATGTTGATTGTGCAGAAGTCTCCTTGGACAGAAAGGTCCTGATCACAGTGAGAAACCTGTAAAACTAAAGGATGTGGAAATAAACTGCTGTACTGGAGTTTTTCCTGGGTGCTGCTGTGTGGTTCACTACTCTAAATGTAAATGTTACTTAGAGTCAGTCACACTGCAGAGGGTTTTCAGCAAACATAGTTACCGTGAGTGGCTTTATTTATATTTTCACAGACTAAGTCTGATAATGAAAAAATTGCAGTTCTGAGCCTGTGGTTAAAGTCACCTGCTGTAAAAAACGTTATCTGAACTGAGCACTGACTCTGATGAACCTCTAAGAAATGAGAAAACTTGAGAAACTGTGAGTGAGGTCCAGCAGGACAATGAATAAACAGGTTTCTGTGTTTGCCTCAGGCTTTGTGTTGTCATCCAATCAGAGCACAGCTCTCACCTGCAGCTGACCTCTGAGCAGATTGGACTCTGGACCTGCAGTTTCAGTCTGACTGGATTTGCTCATGTTTCACACATGATGCAGGTTTCCACGTCTCTTCCTCTTCTTTTTCTTCCCCTCACCCTCCTGCTCCTTCATCCCGTCTCCCTGGTACATGGTGGCCATGTTCTGGCATTTCCGGGAGAGTTCAGCCATTGGTTGAACATGCGGAACATCATAGAGGAGCTGGTGAAGAGGAATCATTCGGTCACCATCTTAGTGCCCGATGCATCGCCGTCTGTCAACTACAACAACAGCCGCGACGCTGCCAAGTTCAACTTCCTGGTCTTCAAGGTAACACTGGTGTTTATACAGCGTGTTTGTAGTCACCCAAAGAAGATCCCTGACAATCACTGACAAATCACTTCCATGGATATTAGTGTCCTTTGAACATTGCTACACATTAGTTAAGGGTTTGTAGTACCTCCCATGAAAAGTTTCATCATCAGACACTTTCACTTTCTTTGTCTGGAAGAAATCATGTTTTTTCTCAGAAAACATCCATTCATTAATTTTATTAACTGCGTATCTAACTCAGCATCACAGGGTCAATTTCAAGTGAAAAATAATGTGTTGATGCACTCAGGCTTTCTGCATCAATTTTAGATATTTATTGTTATCTTTTCTCTATTCCACTCTGTGGTGTCACAGTGCTGAGGTCTGTTAATATTTGGAGTCTTGGTTTAAGTTTTGATTTCATTATTTTTCTGATGGCAATTTTCCTAGAGGCTTTGAATATTTGTGATATTGCAGAAGTCCCAATCTTAATTATTCCTAATAATTGTATGAATTTTTCCTGTAGTATGCTGGTACCTGTTTTTTGTTAAAGCTTTAGCCCACTGTGTGTTTACAGTCCTGTGAGAAGCAGGTTAAAAGTGTAAGTTCATGACAGCTGTGAGGGACCAAGCAGCCAAAGCATAGAGGACACAGGAAAAAATGTCTTCAAAAAGGGTTTTCTTCATTTTAACCCTTAAAAAAGTTCAAAAGACAAAATTCAAAAACATAACTAGCAGGCCCATAAAAGAGGCCAACTAAATATAACTCCACAAAAAGTAATTTCTAGAAACTTAAACAAACAAAGTGGACACAACTTAACTCACAAACTGACCTAGATACAAAGACAAGAGGGTAGCTTTTATAGTGGTTTGGCCAAACCATTTACACACAATAGGGGAAAATAAAAACACACACTAATATTAACTAAGCACAGAATAACATAAGTAAACCTAAAACACCCCTGTTCCTGATAAGCACAACGTTGGCCCTGCTGAGCAGGCATTTTGTTCTCAGGCTCCTCAGCCACGCCTTTTGCCCAGACAGGAAACAGCCACCGCCCAAAACCAGGTAACTCAAAGAAAGAGAAACATAATTAATATAACAGAAAACATTTTTAGAAAAACCACACAATGCTATTATGCGTGCGCCTCATAAAATCAGTGTCCGGTTTAAATAAAATGATTAATGAATTATATTAATGGAAAAAAAACTGCAAACCAAACTAATAAAGTGAACAAATGGACTGATTTACCCATGTGTGGCTGATGCCATCACAACAGCACAATTTGAAACACACTGAACAAATATGGCTGAAGGGATTTCAGGAGAAATCATCTTCTCTCTGAAAAGAACATTGCAGCATGATTTATGGTTGCAAAGCTGCATCTGGACAAACCACAAGGCTGCTGGATGTCATGGTCTGCAACCTGCTGCCCAGCATTCTGTGTTTTTGGGTTTTAAAGTTCTGTTAAATTGTTTACTTAAGTTTACATTTCATGTATTAGTCTACAACTTCTGTTATATCCTTTGTTGGTTGATTTTGGTATTTGTAGTAATCTTTTATTTTGAGTCCAACTAGTTTTTGCTCCTTTCTTGCTTATAGTAGTTTGCATTGTATTCCTGTTTCACTTCATCCTGCCTTCCCTGTGTTCCCCATGGTTAGTTAATGTTTTGCCACTCTCTGTGTTCCCTTAGTATTTTTCCCTCCTCTGTCAAGTTGCTTGTATTAATTTCATTAAGGTGATTGTGTTTTCTCTGTTTAATTATTACTTCCTGTTTTACTTTGAGAGAATTTGTGCTCCTTGTGCTTTGCTTTTAGTTTTGCTTCTGTTACGGGTCCCAGATGTGAAGACCACAATAACAAAAAGAATACAAATCTGTAAAAATAAAGGTAGAGTCTCAGAGAAAGAATCACAGGAGCACTCGTGTCTTTTCCCGAATTGCATCTCTTATTTCAGATCAACAAATATAATTTACATCCAGTGCTTTCACTTGTCAGATATGCTCAATAACTGTAAAAGGTAAATAAAAGGCATTTGGCAAATATATGCATCTATGGTCATTACATTTCTCCAGTTTACACTGTTAACCACACTATTCCTTCACTCATTTACATCAGCAGTGCAGATAGCATATAATGCCTTAAACGTCTTATTGCTCTTTCTCACATATAGGGCAAACTCAAAATAGCTTATCCACAAATCTGATATAAGTGCATAAATCTTACTAGATTAGACAAAACACACCTGGATGTATTACTTTGCAATGTAACAACATAAATGTACATTCATTCTTAGCTTATTCTTAACATTTCCACATCACTTGAACCATAAAGTATATATAAGATATTTTAATCTCGAATAATCTGATGTCAGGGCCTTTACAGTTAAATTGGAGCACCACACACACATATTTGCTTGTTAAATGGAGTTTACCAAGTTTAAATACATCCCGCGGGCTGGCGAACTCTCGCGGTAACTCTCGCGGTAACTCTCGCGAGACCTGGGGCTGCGCGGCTCGGCTTTACCACCGCTGCGGTGCCGCGCTTCAGTAATTTTCAACTAAACCCCACTTAAGGTTACATCGGCGGTGTCAACATAACTCTCAGTAAACACCGAAGTAGAACAAGGCACAAAACCCTCATACACTGTATTTTTAAGACGATACTGACCTGTAAAAATAAAGGTAGAGTCTCAGAGAAAGAATCACAGGAGCACTCGTGTCTTTTCCCGAATTGCATCTGAGAGGACAGGAAGTTGGTCCGCTCTAGGCAACCGCGGGCGAACGACTACAGTGTCAACAGTTCCGCTTATTATTTCTCACTTTTACTCTCCTCAATTGTTATGGACTACACGTAATGAATGTAAAATAATAATTGGCTTAATTGCTGACATATGTTTTTCTTAAAAATAATAAAATTTACCAAAATGTGGTAGCACATTTGTGTTCACCACACTTCCTTTGTCTCGTCTGCTCTGATTTGGTTCACCTGTGTCATGTTCTCTTTTTTTTTTTTTTTTTTTTTTTTTTTGGCCTGTCCCGTTTGGCTCTTTTGCCATCAGAATTGTTGTCTAAAGGCAAAGAAAGATGCCCAACGGATTTACTTTACCAAGTGGACCATCCCAGCCTTGCCGTAATGGTCCATTTGATTCACCTTTTATTGTTTATTTTATTTTCACTTACTGAATACGGGACAGACTTGACTGGGGGAAAGAAGGGGAGAAAGAAAGAGGGAAAGAGAAACAGCTGAGAAGAGGGACAGGGGAGAAGGGCAAAAGACAAAAACCAACAGAACGGGCAGAGAAAAAAAAATGCATATATCAATCACCTGGATCACCTGCTGAGAAAGAAAAAAGAAAGCAAGCAGAAGAGAACAAGAGTAATAGAATAAACAACATCACAATGATATATGGGAATATGACAGTAAATACTAAATGTTAAACATTATTGTGCAGCACATAAGATCAACAGAACACAGTGTGCTTTGAGGTAGGAGCCAAAAAGGGTGTAGTTTGTGGGTGTGATCACCCGTGTGTACACCTGTGAGCATGGACGCGCTTGTTTTTTGTTTTTTTAAAAGGTTCCTTCATGTAATAATCTGCTAGAGGGTGTGGGGGGGCCACAGCCCCGTCCTCCAGGGCGTGAAGCAGGTGTGGAGGAGATCAAAACTCCAGACATCCAGAGGCCCCCAGAACACAAGAGACCAAGGAAGACCAACAGAGGGGCAGCTGCGCCACTGTCCCGGAAAGAGCTGAGGAGAGTCCCAGATGAGGGCTCACTCAGCAGCCGCGGAGCAGAAGCCAGGGGGAGTTGCAGTGACGCGCCCGTGAGCTCCGCCGGCAGCTAGCTGCGCCTGAGTGACCGAGCCCCAGGCCGAGAGGCCGGGGGCACCCCACCTCCGAAGTGGCCCGAGCGAGCCCCAGGCTCCAGGCCCCGATAAGCGGCCGCCAAGGAGTGAGCCGGTGTGTACCTGGACGCCCATCCCCGGACACAAAGAACCACCAACGCACCGATGTCTGAGGGGGTCCGCCACTGGCAGGGGAAGTGGTGGTAGGGGGAGATAGGCCTCCAAACCTTGGAGGGCCTGAGATGTCCCCAGAGAGGTGGCGCCTGACACCCAACCTGACATATAGACACAGACATACAGGCACACACAGATACAAACATCCATTCCCACCCTCATGCTCTCATATGCACTTACTCCACACTCAACCAACGTGGAGACAGACATAAAGAGACGTTGTACACACGATCACACTCCCCAAGCGTACTCTACAAACCGGGTCTAGGTGCCCCCGCCCCTGGAGGGGGGAACTGCACCCAGACCCAGGTGGTGTTTCCCTTTTCCCTGCGGTGGGGGGAGGCAGACCGCCCCGACTCCGCAGCAGCAGGAAGGCTCCACACTCCAGACCGCAGTCGGACGGCCAACTCCTCCTCCTAGTCCTAGCCCCCCTGCTCCAGCAGGTCGCAGAGAACGGGGGTGAGAGAAGACTCCGAACCTCCCTCCACCCGCTCATTGTAATGTTGATGCATGTGTGTTCTAAGGTGCATTTAAAACCCAGGAGGGCTTGGAGCTACCTGCCAGAGAGCAGCAGGTAAGCGCATGGTCCCTCCTGCTAGCCCTCAATGTCTACGTGTATTTAAAATTGAGAGGTGGGCAACGATGCCAGGGGTGGGGTGTACACCCTGATGGTACTTTGGACTCCGTGTATCGTGCCCACCCCCAAGATCCTATATGTATGTGTAATGAGAGTGTGAGTAATGTGAATGTCTAAGTTGTGGGATAAAATTGAGGCAGAGGCAGCCAGAAGGGGACAGGGGGGGGGGGGGGGGGGGTAGCCTCCTCTGCACCCTGGTGACACACCCCTACTCCAAGGCCCTGCATGTGTGGGTGGTTGTGGTGGAGCGGGAAGAGGGAGGCAGCTGGAGATGGGGAGGGAAGGAAGGGAGGGGCAAGTGACCCCTCCCTGGGGCCAGCTCCCCCGCTGACCCCAGTAGGCACCCCCATACTCCGCGACCCGCCAGGGAAAGGGGGCCCAGGCCCATCCAGACCGGGCCCAGTGCAGCAGCGCCGCCCGGCCCCACAGAGCCCGGGACAGTCCACCCAACCCCACCACAGAGAAAACTGCACCCACCCCACCATCCACTCATCTTCCAGACTACATAAGACAATAAACACCCAGGCTGAGATCTTCCTCCACCTCTCCTGTATCTCCCCCTCCTGCAGAGGCAGCTCCTGAGGAGAGGAAAGCTCCTGCAAGATGTGACAATCTCCCCCACCAGTTGAAGAGCCCCCCAGGTGGCTCGACGCACCGGCGGCACCCTGCTCCAGGGCTGGGCCCCCATGCACCCACCCGCCCACAACCCCGGCAACACACCAACCAGGACCCAAGCCCCCGAGGCCCGGTCCGGGTCCCAGCCCAGAGACGGAGCGCCCCCAGAACCTCACGCCCATCCCGGACCCACCCAGGGGCAGCCAGGCTACCAGGTCAGTAACCCACGTCCGTCAGCACAGACCCTCCCCTAGCCCCGCTGCACGCAGCCGCGAGGAAACAGTCACCGGAGAGCCAACAGAGCCCCTAACCGGACATGACCGCTACCCCGGGTTGAGCCCCCCAAGGAAGATGCCTCCGGGGAACCCCCCGACGCCCTAAGCCTGTCCCTACCCCCACACCAATCACAACAGTGAAGGCGGGACCAAACTATGACCCCCCACCCCCACTAGGTGATGGAGCTGATCAAAGGAGCCCAGAGCAATTGATCTGATGTGGTGGCAGAGGCTGTATCAAGACTAATGTAATCTAATAGATAATTTCTATATTGGTTAGAATTAAGATTATTTTTATTTTTCCAGTTCATGAGGACTGTTTTCTTGGCTATGCATAGGGCAGTGAAAACCATATGGGCGATATTCTTTTCTGAAGTGACATTATCTAAGCTGCCCAACAAACACACTAAGGGGGAAGTTGGAATGTTACATTTCAGACACTTCGATAAGTCTTCACATATCTCGCGCCAAAACTTCTGAACTGGTGGACAGAACCAAAGAGCGTGGATATAATTGTCCGGTGAATTGGTTTGGCAGTGTGAGCAGTTGTTGGTAGACGTAAAGCCCATCTTGAACATCCGATGACCTGTATAGTGCACTCTATGTAATATTTTGTATTGAATTAATTGAAGACTGGGATTTCTAATTAGATGAAAGGTTTTTAAGCAAATCTGAGACCAGAAGTTTAGGTCTAAGTTAACTGATAAATCCGCTTCCCATTTTGCAATAGGAAGTGATATTGATTCATCTGTTTTAGAAAGCATTCTGTATATTTTGGATAGTAATTTGGGGGTTTAAGAGTAAGAAATTGAACCACACTTGGTGGTGTTTGTAGTTCAACTTGACCCGGTTTAAATTTCTTTTTTACTATGGATTTAATTTGTTGATATTCTAAAAATCTTTTCTTGTTGATCCCATATTGTGTAACTAGTCCGTCAAATGAAATAAATTCTGTTCCTTCTAGTATATGTTCTAAATATTTGATTCCTTTATCACTCCAATCTGAAAAGTTTATCATATTATTGTTTTGTAATATGTCAGGGTTGTTCCAGATAGGTGTACGTTTGCATGGGATTAATGAAGACGCCGTCAATTTTAGAAACTCCCACCATGCTGAAGAGCTGATGTTGATGCTTTTAAAGCATTCATGTCGTTGGATGTTTGAGCTGATAAATGGTAGGTCTGAGATCTCTAGATTATTGCAGAGTGCTTGTTCTACATCTAGCCAAGGTTCATCTAAGAGGGTGTGTTTTAGCCATCCTGAGATAAACTGAAGCCTGTTGGCTAAGAAGTAGTGCTGAAAGTTAGGCAGTTCTAGTCCTCCTTTATCCTTGGTCTTTTGTAGTGTTTTTAAGCTTATACGTGGGGGTTTATTTTTCCAAAGGAATTTGGACATACATGAATCTAGAGATCTGAACCAATCTTGTGGCGGTTTAGTTGGGATCATTGAGAATAAATAATTTATTTTTGGTAAGACCATCATTTTTATAGCGGCAACCCTTCCCATGAGTGATATGGGTAGACATTTCCATCTAGCCAGATCATCTTCTACCTTCTTTAAAAGTGGGATATGGTTTAATTTAGTTAGATCTGCAAGCTTGGGAGAAACATTAATACCTAAATATTTTATATTTCCCGATTGCAGTGGTGTAGAAGAGGAATTATGGAAGGAGCAATTAATCGGTAGGACTGTAGATTTTGACCAGTTAATTGAGTAATCTGATATTCTTGCAAAAGAGTTTATCAATTCAATCACCCCAGAGATATTGGTTTGTGAATTTTGGAGAAAGAGTAACACATCATCCGCATAAAGGCTGATTTTATGTTCCACGTTCTTGCATTTTATGCCCTTAATTACTGAATTCTGTCTAATTGCTGCTGCTAGTGGTTCAATAAAAATTGCAAATAGTGAAGGGGAGAGTGGGCATCCCTGCCTGGTGCCCCTCAAGAGACAGAAGCTGGAGGATGTCTGGTCATTTGTTCTAACACAAGCTGTTGGGGAATTATATAATATTTTTAACCAGTTTATGAAAGAGGATCCAAAACCAAATTTGTGTAAAGTTGCAAATAGAAATTTCCAGTTAACTCTGTCAAATGCTTTTTCTGCGTCATGTTCTCCACAGCGGTCTCCACTTCCCCTAATCACCCACCTGTATTTGTATTAGCTGTGTCCCAAAACGTAGGCTGCATCCTTTGGAGGACGTGGCCTTCGCGGTCTACGTGGGCCGGGTCCTTCGAAGACCAAGAAAGCCGGAACTGCGAGGCTGTAAAATGGGACAGTTTAGCCTTCAGATTTGCATCACAGCTCTCTCGGTGGAGTTTAATAATCTCAGCCGTCTGCTCCTTACTATCTAAAATATAACAGGACACTGGCATAAATTCTCGACCGTCTCACACTTCTGTTTAATCAGTTTTCTGTTTGACGTTTATTCAGCTGTGTGAAAATCCTGGAGGAACCCGATGGATTAATAAAGTTTTATTTAATCTAATCTAAGATAACAACTTTGATCTCAGCCAAACTGATTTACTCTGGAACAAATAAAACACCGAAAAAGGAAACAATTACATTTTTAAGTTATCTGAGTGACTTATATATCATGTTTAACCTGAGTAGGTAAAGACAGCGGGGGTCTGAAAACGATGAAGCCAGGAGTCCGCTGCTCTCGCTGGGTCGAGTGACCATTGAACCCCCCGGCTAGCTATCGAGCGGGTGGGTAACAGACGTCGGAGCACTTTTACAAATACGCGATGTCTTGATAAACCAAGCAGATATTTAAAGTTTACACAGCTACTTTCTCGCCTGAAAATATGTTAAAAGTTTATTTTGTGACCCAGAAAGAGTAATAAGAGTAATATTAAAACTTAGTAGCGGCCGCCATTGTTGGAAACTGGAATTGGCTGGGCTATGGCGGGCCACGAAGGACACACCCGACCCATCCTTCAAATTCGGGGAAATTAAGGACGCATTTGTCGGCCGCATTTGAAGGAGTCGACGAATTGGGTCAGCCTTCGTCGCCTGGCTGTGACGTAATTGGCCTTCAAATGCGGCCTCTGAAGGATGCAGCCGACGTTTTGGGACACAGCTATTGTCTCACTCTCCTTTTGTCAGAGTGTCAGTTCATCTTCCCTTTTGTCTCTCAGCTCCAGTCCCTCCTTGCCCAAGTATCACTTCCCAGTTTACGGCTTTGAGTTTCGTTTTGTGCTTTATATTCTACATTGTATTTTTCCCTACAGCCAAATGGCTCGTGAGTTTACCACAGCCTGCCTTACATGTCTGCATTTGGTTCTTAACACACATCACCCTTTGCAATTTGTGACGGTATACTCTAACCATAAAATGGACCCAGGCACTATCACAGAGGAGTTTAGAGAAAAGAGAATTGTCCAGGAAACCAGTCATGAAGTTTCACTGATCGGCAAAGAGGTGGCTAGCAAAGGTGGACCACCTCTGGTGGTTTGGCCTGGGGCCAGCATCAATGTGGGAGGAAACAGGCCAGCTCTGGAGGCTGCCATCAGTGAAGGTGACCGAGCACTATTGGTGGCTTGGCTGGACACTGATGGTGATGTCACAGGGTGGAATGGACAAAGTTTAAGTTGATATTTTTATTTGCTTGCATGTAGTGATGAGTTTTATTCTTTGATATTTTTAGCGTGTAGTGTTTTATTGTATTGGGTTTTTGCATGCTTATGTTGTGTTATGTGATTTGTTCCGGGGGGATGCCCATTCCACCGCCCCCTTCCTGATCATTAACCTGGCACACCTGGGGTTGGAGATAGCTATTTAATAAGAGAGAGCGTGAGAGGGGAAGAGGAGGAGAGACATGGCGTGGTAACCGGTGTGGGCGACGGCCGTGCAGAGCGGCACAGATGCCCGGCTATAGGCAGCTGGCCGAGGCATGCGGCAAAGGAGAACGAGACCGGAGATCGCAGACGACCGCACACTGGAGAGAGTGATCGGGGCTGAGCGGAGAGGTCTGTGTTGGTGTTGACGGGAGGTAGCTCCTCGCCGAGAGAGGCCCACGGCAGGGGATTAAGAGGCAGCGGGATGGTGCCTTATGTCCCTGGGACGGTGAAATTATGGCTACGCGTGTGAAGCACAACACAGTGGTGGGCGGAGTTAGGAGCTCTGCCCATCCAGGGTAAGTCCCGATCCATCCCGTCTAAGACGAACCTCCAGTGGAATCTAAGAATGGTGACTGCCGCTGGCCCTCTCTCCTTTTTCTAGTTGGCACCAGAATGAAGAGGCAGACAGGACGGCGACGATCCTGTTGGTTTCTGCACCGTTTGGATTTTTATGGGACTTGACCTCCATGGCTTAGGCCATTGCATTTTGGCTGTATAGTTTTAATTACTTTTAATGTTTTTAACTTCATGTTCCTGCCTGGCCAGAGTATTTTAGTGCTTTCTTTAAAAATAAATTATAGTTTTAGCAACTCGTGTTTATGTTTACTACTTCCCTTGGCTGCTCCACTGCTCTTCCCGTCAGAAGGGTTTCCCTTCTGTGTTAAACTTATGTCCCCTGTGAATCCACCTATGACAGTGTCGGTGAGGACCCCTCTGTGACTCAAATGCCATGGGACATTGAATTCTGGCTCAGGCCCTGCACTCTCAGGCAGAGCGGGAACCTTTGACTTAGGTGGCATGGGACCGATAGGTTCTGCTGAGGAGCCAGGGATATTGAAGACTCGGGGGACGCAAAAAGCTGATGCCAGCCCCAGCCGATGCAAGTGAAGGTTGCGTAGGCTAGGACTGGACTCATAGCTGACTGTGGAGGCTATGGCAGCGCTGCAGAACATGCAGATCTCCTTAGAGACTGACGCTGCAGCTGGGACCCACCTGCCCCCACCCTGGGAAAAAAACATTGGGTGCAGGAACAAGCTGGACCCTAGCCACCCCCATTCAGGGAGTGAGGATGGGTGTAGGGTTCTCATACTCAGGGGAGGCCCCGGGTAGATCATCAGTCTCTAAGAGTGCAAGTTGTGATACATAAATATTGTCTGGAAGGACCTGCACATATGCCCTACTAACAGTCTTAGGAATGTAGGCAGTGAACAGTGAAGAGTAAACAGTCTCTGGGAATCCAGGCTCAGGAGCATAATAAGCAGTGCTCTGCTAGGGCTTGCTTAGGAATATCACCAATGGACTTAGAATGAGCTGACTGAGACACACAATGAGCAGTTGCTGATGAGACTCGGGTATGTTATTATTCATTTCTCAAAAACTTTAACAGTTTTAGCCCCTATAGGCTCAAACAATAATGGCTTGGCTTTAGCAGAAACAGTCTTTGAAGCACCTAATTCAGGTAAAGTCGTTATCATGTTTGCTAACTCAGAAACAGAGCTCAGACTTTCAATGAGCAGAGGTAGAAAAAATAAGCTCAGGTAATTCATTATTGGAGAGTGAAACACTCAACTCAATTCTGACATCAGAAGGCTTTTTTAACCCAAAAGATAACCTCTATATACAATTCACCAGTCTCAATGTTAATACATACAAGAACACAATTAATACCAGCTGAGTCAGAAATAGCTGATTTATTTATTACTCACTTGAAAACAGAAAGGTTTATGTGACCATTTGCATTAGCTAGCACAGAGAATGAAATCGCTTCTGTAATACACCCAACACAACAGTTTATTTATTTACAGATTCATTAGTCTTCAATTTTTCCCCAAAAACCCAGTGGTGGATGGCATTACCTTGGCCTCTAGTAACATTGTGAAGAATCTTGGAGTCATTTTTGACCAGGATATGTTCTTCAATGCACATATTAAATAAATATGTAGGACTGCTTTCTTCCATAGCCATGTAGCCAGACTTCTAGAAATCTGCTCCATCCAAAGTGGAATGGATGCCGTCTCACCTAACAAGACCTGGTTTCCTCCAGAAAGCAGTGTTGGGAAGGAGCCTTTTAAATGTATTCCACTACAGATTACAGAATACATGGCACAAAATGTTATTTGTAACGTATTCCGTTACAATACTTTGGATTACTTAATATTGTCATGGTCCTGAGTAGGGATGGGTATGGATAAGATTTTCACGATTCCGATTCCATTTTCGATTCTGTTTAACGATTCGATTCTTTATCGATTCTTTATAAAAAAGGAGAACACTAAGGTCGATTAGCTTAGAACTTTGTTTTACATCTTCTCTTTGAACAAGATAGAAATTTAGGAGTAACATGGCCTTACAAACCCAACAGTGAGATCTTAAGAGATCCAGCCTACGGCTCTTCAATGGGGTGTCACAGGGTCCCCAGGAAAAAAAATTGTAAATGTAAAATAATAAAATAAATATTATTCTGTAGCAATTACACAAGAATATCCAGTAATGTCCCTGCCTACAATTAAACACATTCACTAACCTAAAATCAGGGGCATCTGCTGTGGCAAATGGGTTCAAGCCTTTTACCACAAACTTAGTCACTGCTCGGTGACATTCGTCTATCCTGGCCTGAAAGGAGACGCTACCGGTAGACTGCAGCGAGAACTGGCAGCATCTGAGCCAGACTCTGTCTGTCTCTCTCATCATGGTCACCTAAATGCACAGTAATGGTAGGTTTTGTAATAAGGCAGATCGCGCTAACATAATATGCACTGTTAGTTGATTATTTACCTGCCGCATTAACGGGAGAGGACGTGCAAACGTTACCGCTGCTGCTGGGTTGAGATTCACGAGTCCGGAGCGGAATTAAAAACACGACATTCATTTAAGGTTATCACGTGTTTTGTGAGCAAATGCTTTTGCATATTCGTAATGTTTCCTCCCTTAAATTAAATATCTACTTTGCAAGTATTGCAAGTTGCCCTGTTGTCATCCGTTCTCGTAAAGTATAACCAAACTTTTGAGCGTTTGAGCCGCTTACGCGCCGTGTTTCCTGCGAGGTAAATGACGCTCCGCAACGTGGTGACATCATTCGGGGCGACTGGAATCGATAAGGGAATCGTTTGCAAAAATGGCAAACAATTCCAAGGAATTGAAACAGTGGGAACCAGTTCTCAACAAGAACCGGTTTTTGATACCCATCCCTAGTCCTGAGTCTGACGACTCAGTGTTTTGTGTTTCTTTATAATATTCTGTGTTCTTGTTTATTCTGTGATGTCTTTGGGTTCGGTTTGCCATTCGTTAGGGTTTTGTTTTGTGCCTGCCTGCTCCCACTTCTCTGTGTTCCCTCTGTCTGTCTATGGTGTCACTGTCTCTGCTTGTGAGTCTGTCTGTTCAGTTCAGTGTCTTGTCTGGTTCTCTGTGTCTGTTAGTTTCCTGTTTTATTCTGAAGGTCCTTGTCTTATGTGAGTAAGTTTAGGTTTTCTTAGTTTTAAGCTCACCGGAGTAAACAGTTCCACAGTCCATCTCTGTTTGTATCTACTTTTGCTAAATAAACTCACTTGCACCAGAGCTGCCGCATCTTGGGTCCTAAATGATTCACACACGGCTTGCCTCGGCAACCCGTGACAGTACGAGCCAGCCACCATGGACCCAGCGGCATTAAACCCGTCCGAGGAGCTCCGGGACGACATTACCTACAATGTGGAGATGCTCCTCAGGCTGTGGCTGGGAAAACCCTCCGAAAGAGCTTCGCTGCGCCGTTGAAAGCCAGCTACAACGGCTCTTTTCCGGCCTGCCATGGCTATTGGAATCGCTTCCCCCGACCATGCAGGCCTTTCGCCACAACACACCACACCTTCTCTCAGCCACTACTGCCTCGCTGCCCGACCCGCTGGATGTGGTTTTGCCCGGCCTGTCGGAGCTGTCTGTGGCGAGGAAACGACAATCGTGCCGCTGGCGCGCCACCCACAGCCGGACGTTCGGACTTCTGAATCGCCGGCTCTGGTGAGTGAGGACTCTTTTCCTGTTTTGGACTGTGGAACTGTTTACTCCGGGGCTATGTTTTTTGTGGCAGATACGAAAGTGAACAGCTATTCACCTGCTCAGCAGCCTTCGGCTCAGCTAGCTGCCCACCCTCAAGATCGTTTAGCTGCCCAGCCACAAGCTCAGTTAACTGCCCAGCAGCCACCTTCAGCTCAGTCTCCTGTGTCGCCAGTGTCTGCCGTAGCCCAGGCTCCAGTGTCGCCAGTGTCTGCCGTAGCCCAGGCTCCAGTGTCCCCGCTAGCTCCATCACTCTTTCTGTCTCCAGTGTCACTCATTCACTCCATGCAGGGAGAAAATCAAATTTCCACCCAGGGTGTTTCTCGCACTTTAGCTGCTTTGGGCACAGTTTTGCACTCCAGGGCCTCCCCAGAGGCTAGGTTTCAGTCCCCAGCTGATTCTGGACCCCTGAAGGTTAAGCAGCCCCCAGAGAACTACTCCGTGTCAGCGCTGTCTGGGCAGAGCCAGTGCTCAGCACAGCACCCATTGCCTTCATGTCTGCCAGAGGACTCCATGCCTGCTGGCTTTGTAATAGTCTCCGCTGGAGGGTCTGATGGAGCCATCCAGCCTGCGGAACCTGCAGAGTCTTCATCCTCGCCTGGTCCAGCTTCAGCGTCTTCATCCTCGCCTGGTCCAGCTTCAGCGTCTTCATCCTCGCCTGGTCCAGCTTCAGCGTCTTCACCTGTGGAAGTGATTGTGCTTAACTGTATGAAGCTTATTAGACATTATGAAACAGATGATACATAAAAGTGAATTTTGCCAAAGTGCTTAAGATACTTTTTAAAATTAGGCTAATTTTTTTCTTAAAGAAATCTACTACATCATGTGTATTTTTTTTTCTTTTTAATGTCATGTGTCATTTATATTGCAAATATTAATCACAGTTAAATTAAGAGGGGATGTCAATAAAAACTCACGAGCTGTGGTGTCATCAAGTACACCACCGTTCCAATTGTAGAACGATCGCGCTGCGTTCTCGGAAAGTCCAGACTCCCGTATGAACTGTGAAGTCCGGACTAGCGAAAACGTGATTACGGACTCGCGTACTTGAGTATTTAGAAATGGCCTAACAATCTGCAGTCAATGAATTAACCTCAACTAACACCAGCTAACAATGTTAGCTCGATGGCCGTCATTAGCCTTCATTAATAGTAATAAAAATCACACAACAATAGTATATTGAAGATGCTGAAGTTTCGCCCATCCCATTCTTCTTATGAAGTGGTGTCCAACTAAGAAATGCATTCCTGCCTCTGCACTGCTGGCTCTGCTGTGCTGGCTCTGGGTCCATTGTGTAACTGACGCCACCAACATTAACAGGACACTTACATTAGAGCCTCTTATTGCGTGTTTTGTTTGGGTTTCCAGCAATCAGAATCAGAGAAACTCAGACCCGCCGTGTTCCCAGGAGGGAACAAGCATCGAAGGCGTTTGGAAAGGGAGGGGGGATGAGTGTGTATCAGTGTATATGTATGTGTGTGCGTGTCCAGAGTTCAGCTGAGACAGTGTCCTTCGCCCTGCTAGGCTAAGTAAACAGTCTTCCAGCCAACCCAGGTGGCCTTGTAGGGAATGGGAAGGAACAGACTAAACACAGTCATTATCAGGGTGTTTTTGTTCGGCTCCAGTCTTGAGACCGCAGCTGGCGCCGAAAGGGTATCCGCATGAAGTGATGGTGCTTTTAACTTTTAACTTTAGTGCGAACAGCTCATATGAATTTCAAAGCAGTTCTAACAGTCCAACACTGGTCTCTCAATCTCCCGTTGGAGAGCCGCGAGCTTCGCCATGATGTTATCAAACTTGCGCTCTGTGATGTTGTCATTCTTGTGCTCAAAGAGCCAATTCTGTGAACTCACGACCGCAGTGAGCCTCCCCAAAATGTAATCCAATTTGCACTCAGAGATGTTATTCCGAGCGAGCCCTTCCAAGATGTAATCCAGTCTGCAGTCAGAGATCTTATTCTGAGTATTCACGACAGCCGTAGCCTCTCCAAGATCTTATCTGTGCTGCACTCAATGAGCCCATTTTGAGAAACTCACACCTCTTCCCATTGTTTCAATCCCAGCGGGCAGCCTTGTGGGGATTTGAACAGCCGGTTCCGCTTCCTTAATTCTTCGATAAGTCAGGGCCAAGCCAGCTCAGCAAGAACCCTGTTACCATGGTTCGGAATAGGTAGATATCTTCAGCACTCAGGCTCACCCAAGCCCAAACTTCTCATTGAGAAAGGGGTGTCAATTGCATTTAGGGACCAGTTGATCAAATCCATAATTCCTCTTTTAGGTTTTAAAGAACAGACTGTGAGAGAGTGTTCCAGGGAAAACTAATACAAAAATACGAGACTAGACAAGGACACAAGAGGCTAAGCAGGGAAGCTAAGGGAGAGGAGGAGAGGAGAAAAGTGCGACCGCCTTCGTCAAGAGCAAGAGCAGAAAAAAAAGGGAGTTGTACAAGAGATGGCCACGGGCAGGAATGATTTCCTGTGTCGTTCAGTGGTGCATTTGGAAAGCTGAGCAGTGGCATCAAGGCAGAAGAGCAGTCTAACAGTGGAAAGGAATTGGTGTGGCAAGTGCAGTGTTCTTTCTTGACCACAGATGCGGGATGATCTGGGAAAGGTTCCTCATCCTCTGACCACTGGCTTGCCAAAAAGGATGCAGGGCCAGGTGAGGAAAAACCAGTCTGTGGAAATAGTGACGATGCAGAGCCAGTGAGGGGACTCGTATCAATTCTCTTGTGGAAACCAAGAATGTGTTTAGAAATCCTAGGCAACTGAAGTAATCATGGGTTGTCCCTGAGGATGGTGTCAATGCCTCTTAGCCCGACTGATAGAATCTTTAAATCAAAGGACTTGTGAATGCAATCCTGAATAAGCTTTCCACCTTTTCTCCAAACTCCTCTGGAATAGCATCTGCGGGGGCTGTTTTATGGTTAGAGTATACTTTCAAGATTGCAAAGTGCGAGATGTGTGAGGAACCAAATGCAGACATGTAAGGCAGGCTGTGGTAAACTCACAATGAGCCATTTTGCTGCAGGGAAAATACAATGTGGAATATAAAACACAAAATGAAACTCAAAGCCATAAACTGGGAAATAATACTTGGACTAGGAGCGACTGGAGCTGAGAGACAAGAAGGGGAGATGAACTGACACTCTGAAAAAAGGAGAGTGAGACAATATGCACACAGGTGGGTGATTAGGGGAAGTGGAGAACAAGACACAGGTGAACCAAATCAGAGCAGACGAGACAAAGGAAGCAAAACTAAAAGCAAAGCACAAGGAGCACAAATTCTCTCCAAGTAAAACAGGAAGTAATAATTAAACAGAGAAAACACAATCACCTTAATGAAATTAATACAAGCAACTTGACAGAGGAGGGAAAAATACTAAGGGAACACAGAGAGTGGCAAAACAAACAAACTAAAACAGGAATACAATGCAAACTACTATAAGCAAGAAAGGAGCAAAAACTAGTTGGACTCAAAATAAAAGATTACTACAAATACCAAAATCAACCAACAAAGGATATAACAGAAGTTGTAGACTAATACATGAAATGTAAACTTAAGAAAAAATTCTAAAGATGTTTGAACCTAATTTGAAAACCCAAAATACACCGACCACTGGGCAACAGGCCCAAGACCATGACACTGGATTAAGGTCCTTTGGACAGAAAAGGCCAAAGTGGAGATGTTTGTTCATAATGCACAAAGCCAAACACAGTATATCTTCATAAACACCAATTGCATGAGGCTTTTATTCCATGTTTCATGACTTATTTTATCTTGTCTTTAATCTCCAGGCTGACAGTTTACACACCATTACTGGGCGGTAACTAAACAATAAACCTGATCAGGTGTTTTTTCACTTGCAGGTGTCATATAGCAGGGAGGAATATGTGGGCACCATGCACGAATTCATCCAGTTCTCTATGTACGAGTCACACACCTCTTCACCGCTGCAAAAGATCATGAAGATGAACGATTTCATGGGCCGCACCCTGGACTTTGGGAGGCAGCAGTGTGATGGGGTGCTGAAGAACCAGCAGCTGATGGCGACTCTGCAGGACAGTGCTTTCGATGTTATCCTACAAGACCCCCTTGCAATGTGTGGCGACCTGGTGGCTGACATGCTCGGCGTGCCACTCATCCTCTCGCTGCGCTTCAGCTTTGGCAGTGTTATGGAGCGACACTGTGGCCACGCCCCGTTGTCACCATCTTATGTTCCATTAGCTCCTCTTCCATACAACGACCGCATGACGTTCGTGGAGAGACTGATCAACATGGTGACATATGTGGCGTCATCCACGCTAACTGAACTTGCCTGGAAGCTGTCTGTGAATAAATACTATAGTGAGATCAAAGGTCAGAGGTCACATCATAATGTCATTATCTGATACACAGTGGTGGGAAAAAGTGTTTGTCCCCCTCCTGATTTACTATTTTTTTGTATGTGTGTCACTCTTAAATGTTTCAGATCATCAAACAAATTGAAATATTAGACAAAGATAACACAAGGAAACACAAAATGCTGTTTCTAAATGAAGGCGTTTTCTATTAAGGGGGAAAAATCCAAACCTACATGTCCCTGTGTGAAAATGTGATTGCCAGATTACCTAATAACTGGTCGGGGCTCTCTTTGCATTTTGGCAGCAGGTTGCATTTGCAGTAACTGGCAATGAATCTTTTACAGTGCTGTGAAGGAACTTTGGTCCACTCATCTTTCCAGAGTTGTTGTATTTCAACCAAATTGGAGGGTTTTCAAGCATGAACCACCTTTGTAAGGTCATGCCACAGCATCTCAATTGGATTCAGGTCAGGACCTTGACTGGACCACTCCAAAGTCCTTAGGGACTAAGTAAAGCGCTATACAAATACAGGCCATTTACCATTTACAGGCCATGTTACTTTTACGTCAGATGTACTGGGACACACACTTTTCAAAAAGTTAAACTTTTGTCCCATCAGTTCACAGAGTATTGTCCCAAACTCTGGAGGATCATCAAGATATTTTCTGCCAAAACTGACACAAGCCTTTATGTTCCTTTTGCACTGCAGTGGTTTTCGTCTTGGAACTCCGCCATGCAGGCCATTTTTGCCCAGTCTTTTTTATGGTGGAGTCATGAACACCAGTGTTGGGAAGGTTACTTTTAAAATGTATTCCATTACAGATTACAGAATACATGCCCCAAAATGTATTCTGTAACGTATTCCGTTTCGTTACTCAATGACAGTATCACATTCTGAATACTTTGGATTACTTAATATATTATTATGCTTTTTACAACTACATGAATGTACTATTGCTGTGTGATTTATTACTATTACTGAAGGTCCGCGGCTCCGAACCGTAGTAAAGGGACCTCTGGCTAATACCGTGGGTTCCGTGTTGGGCTCGTAGCCGAAAAAAAGCTTTACTTTGTTGTGTGGGTCAACTTTGCTTGCAAGAGACAGAGAGAGGCGTTGAAAGGCTGCTCCAATGGAACTTACTGTTTCGGAGGAAAACACAAACACAGTGTACAGTCGAGTCTTAATAACGTACTTACAACTGGGCTCATCAGGCACTCTTCTTGGCTGCAGTGGTTATTATTATATTTACATGCATCCAGCTCTTTTTGCTCAGTGACAGCTCGTACTTTTCCACTCTCCTTTTTCTCCCTCCTCTTGCTCACAGACACATAACGGGTATGGCAGTCCATTCTCCCTGCAACACGGACTACACTGCCAATGAGGCTACATTCTTTAGAGCTATGCCTGTAGCATTCTGCGTATTAGCTTAGCACAAGAACAACAACAACAAAAAGGCGCTCTCTCACCCAGGAAACTGTCAGGGCTCTGTGTGCAGGCGGATGGAGAGGAGGATCCAAATGCGAGACTCAGACTCTGGAATTGAATTGAGACTGAATTGAAACTGAGAACCTTAGCTTTATTGCTGGCGACAAACGAAAACGTGAACAGAACAATGACACCGAGAACTGAACACACAGGCATAATTCTGAGGGTACGACACAACACCGAGCATGGGAAAACACAGGGCTTAAATACACAGGGTAGTAATGAGGGAATGGGCAACAGAAGGGAGACACAGCTGGGGGAGATCAGGGCTAACGAGACGGGGGAGCTAAGCTGCACACACTAACATAAGACAAAGACTTTCACAATAAAACAGGAAACAAGAATTACTAAACCAGATGCAGACATGACCCTGAGAGACAGACTAGACACTGAACAGAAACTGTAATACACATGAGAACCCAAAACCTAAGAACTGATCCCTCACCAAGAATAATAGAAACAGATGTATAATGATAATAATAAACAAAGCACCAGAACATCAGAAAACAATCCATAATGCAAAAATAAACCAAAACATAATAAACTCAAAATACTGGGTCCAACGGACCCAGAACCGTGACAGAAACACACAGTCGCAGAGAGAGCGTTGCCCTGTAACCATGGCAACCGTAGCGCTGCCGCCTGGAACAATCCGGTTGTTCAGTCTGACCTCACTAGCCGTGTCTGGACCTACACTCCGCTGCAGGTCCATATATCAAACGATCACTATGGCATTACTGTGAGTTGAAAAACTGTCTAAAGTCTTTCATCTTTAATAAAATGATCAGCGTTCTGCTCTACCAGGTGTAACAATTGAGTTTAACATCCAGGCATCCATGAAAATGGAATTTATAACATTTAACGGAGTTAGAAGTTAGCAGGGAGTTAGCTCGCTAGCTTTTATCTAAATACAATATAGCATGTCCTGACTCCGGGGTTTTGGAAACAAATTAAAACATACAGCTCTGTTATCACTTCCAACATAAATGAAGACAGAAAACTAAACAGCAGTGACGTTTGTAGGGTTACTGAAGTTTGGCTAGCTGGTATATAATGATGTGCTACGTGACCGCTAGCGACACAGCTATGTTAGCATAATATAAACAAGCTAACTTTTTTTCCACTCGATAAAAGTTAATGTGAGTGTTCTCGGTGGTCAGGAACAAATGTAATCGCATGGCAGGATGCTGTAAAAGGACCAAACTTCAGCCAGGAGAACAACTGAGATAATCTATCCACAATACGAGGTTAGTCATTCATATACTGCTGCATAGGCTGGGCTGTAGTTACATCCTAAGGTTTTAAAAACTGAGCTTAAATAAATGATTAGCAGTAATAAAAGCCGAGGGAGGTCAACAGTGATCACTGACTGTTTTAGGAGATTTTTGAGATCAAATAGAAGAAAATACATAACATTAAACATGTTAACAACACAAAAGCCATATTAAACGCAGACTACTTTAGGCCCGGAAGTAGGATTCGTCGTGTCATCCCTAAACAACCGGATAGAACATAGCTGTCAAACAAACCCAAACAATCCTGACCCGCGACAATATGAAATAGGAAAATACTGCAGTGTCAATCATTTATTTCAACAAAGTAACTGTATTCTAAATACTACCTTTTTAAATGGTAACTGTAACCAGTGTTGGGAAGGTTACTTTTAAAATGTATTCCATTACAGAATACAGAATACATGCCCCAAAATGTATTTTGTAACGTATTCCGTTACGTTACTCAATGACAGTAACGTATTCTGAATACTTTGGATTACTTAATATATTATCATGCTTTTTACAACAACGTGAATGTACTATTGCTGTGTGATTTATTACTGTTACTGAAGGTCCGCGACTCCGAACTGTAGTAAAGGGACCTCTGACTAATACGGCGGGGTCCCTGTCGGCTCGTAGCCGAAAAATAGCTTTACTTTGTTGTGTGGGTCAACTTTTCTTGCGACAGACAGAGAGAGGCGTTGAAAGACTGCTCCAACGGAACTTATTGTTTTCGGAGGAAAACACGAACACGGTGTACAGTCGAGTCTTAATAGCTTACTTACAACTGGGCTCGTCAGGCACTCTTCTTGGCTGAAGTGGTTATTATTATATTTACATCCTTCCAGCTCCCGTTTTTCCTCGATGACAACTCGTACCTTTCCACTCCCCTTTTTCCTCGCGCTCACAGACCCATAATGTGTATGGCAGTCCATTCTCCCTGCAACACGGACTACACTGGCCATGATGCTACATTCTTTAGAGCTATGCTTGTAGCATTCTGCCTGTTAGCTTAGCACAACAACAACAACGAAAAGGCGCTCTCTCACCCAGGAAACACACAGTCGCAGAGAGAGAGAGCGTCGCCCTGTAACCATGGCAACCGTAACGCTGCCGCCTGGAACAAAGGAACGTAGCTGTCAAACAAAACCCAAACAGTCCTGACCCGCAACAAAATGAAACAGGAAAGTACCGCAGTGTAATCCATTTATTTCAACAAAGTAACTGTATTCTGAATACCACCCTTTTAAACGGTAACTGTAACGGAATACAGTTAATCATATTTTGTATTTTAAATACGTAACGGCGGTACATGTATTCCATTACTCCCCAACACTGATGAACGATGACCATAACTGAGACAAATGAGGCCGGCAGTTCTTTGGATGTTGTTCCTGGGTCTTTTGTGACCTCTTGGATGAGTCTTTCATGTGCTCTTGGGGTAATATTGGTCAGCATGCCAGTCCTAGAAAGGTTCACCACTGTTCCATGTTTTCTCCATTTGTGAATAATGGTGCTCACTGTGGTTCGCTGGAGTTCCATAGCTTTAAAAATGCTTTATAACCGTTTCCAGACTAAAACACTGCATTTTAACTTGTGTTATCTTTGTCTAATATTAAAAATTTTCTTAAGATCTGAAACATATAAATGTGACAAACATACAAAAAAAAAAGGTAATGAGGAATTGAGCACCTTTTCTCACCACTAAATGTGAAATTTAGGAAATAAAAGTAGCCAACTACAAGCTTTTATTTTGAAGTCATATCCCTTCTTTCCTGTATGGACAGGAACTCCCAGCAGTGTGTGTGAGACTATGGGGAAGGCCGACGTGTGGCTCATCAGGACGTTCTGGGACATTGAGACGCCACGGCCGACCCCACCAAACTTCAAATACGTGGGCGGTCTACACTGCAAACCGGCCAATCAGCTGCCAGAGGTGTGAGCTCTGATTGCACACACTTTTATTCTGAAATGGGACAGGTGAGTGTTGATGTAATGATGATGTCACATCTTCCAGGACCTGGAGGCATTTGTGCAGAGTTCAGGTGATGCCGGCATAATTGTGGCTTCCTTCGGCTCCATGGTAACCAACCTGACGATGCAGCATGCTAACATCATCGCCACCGCCTTCGGTCAGATCCCACAGAAGGTCAGAAGCTCCACCTACTCACAGACAAACAATCAGGGACTGGGCTGTCAGCAGATATTGATTACATCACTGATTACTTTCTGGATTAATCATCAAAAAATACCTGCAGGCAGAAGAAGCTCAGATGGTTTGTTTCATCTTTGACTTGAGGAGTGTTTTCTACCTTTCAGGTGATTTGGCGTTACCGTGGCGAGGCTCCAACTGCATTGGCGCCAAACACAAAGATTTCTGATTGGATCCCTCAGAACGACCTGCTGGGTATGTCTGTGAAGGTTCTCAGTCATCCAGGTCATCGTAGTCAAAGGAGCTTGCAAAGAAAAGCGTCTGGACTTCTTTAAGTTACTTGAAGACGTTTCACCTCTCATCCGAGAAGCTTCTTCAGTTCTACGGTCAGATGGTGGAGAGTCCCAGATATAAACCTAGTGGGAGTAACCCCCCACAGAGGGACAAAAGGACCCCCTGATGATCCTCTAATCGCCTGAGCCAAGGTGGGAAACTGGGCGTGGGTCCCAATCAGCCAGAGTTTCGGGTGAGCTCATTGTGAAACCTGGCCCCGCCTTATCATGCGAATTCCTGAGATCAGATGGCCCAGGATGTGAGTGGGCGTTAAGGCGTCTGGGAAGGGATCTCAAAACTGGATTATAGATGGCAGAGAGTTGGTGTCGTAAACCACCGTCTCTGTTCAAAGATGGTCGCTCACCAAACAGCCACTTCACAAGCGCATGGCACAACACAGAAGAGCCACCTCCACAGGACAAGACTCAGCAGTCCATCTGCATCTTAAGGATAAAGGACACTCTTTCAAGGATGCCAATGTTCACATTTTGGACAGAGAGGACAGATGGTTTGAAAGAGGAGTGAAAGAAGCCATCTATGTCCACTGTGAGCGACCATCTTTGAACAGAGGCGGTGGTTTACGACACCAACTCTCTGCCATCTATAATCCAGTTTTGAGATCCTTTCCCAGACGCCTTAACGCCCACTCACATCCTGGGCCATCTGACCTCAGGAAATCACATGATAAGGTGG
This sequence comes from Aulonocara stuartgranti, assembly GCF_965226115.1. Classification (NCBI taxonomy): domain Eukaryota; kingdom Metazoa; phylum Chordata; class Actinopteri; order Cichliformes; family Cichlidae; genus Aulonocara; species Aulonocara stuartgranti. Next base: position 41,593,170 of record NC_138945.1, on the reverse strand, counting down.
GGCCAGGTTTCACAATGAACTCACCCGAAACTCTGGCTGATTGGGACCCACGCCCAGTTTCACACCTTGGCTCAGGCGATTAGAGGATCATCAGGGGGTCCTTTTGTCCCTCTGTGGGGGGACACTCCCACTAGGTTTATATCTGGGACTCTCCACCATTTGACCTTAGAACTGAAGAAACTTCTCGGATGAGAGGTGAAACGTCTTCAAGCAACTTAAAGAAGTCCAGACGCTTTTCTTTGCAAGCTCCTTTGATGACCTGCTGGGTATGACTCATTCATGATGTCATGGGATTTTGAAACAAAAGCCCAATGAGGCCTCTTATTTTTTTTTTTAACTTCCTCAGGTGGATTGTGATGTTCTTTCACAATAAAAGCTCTGCATTTGTTTGTCCTCAGGTCACCCAAAGACAAAGGCATTCGTGACACATGGCGGCACTAACGGTCTGTATGAAGCTGTGTTTCACGGTGTGCCTCTGGTGGGCGTGCCACTGTTTGGCGATCAGCCTGATAATCTCGCCCGTATGAGCCGCCTCGGCACCGCCATCGTCCTGGACTTCAACCATCTGACAGCTGAGGAGCTGGCAGAGGCGCTGCACGTCGTCACAAACCAGCCAAGGTAAAGGTGATTTTAGTGTGGAATTGTGTTTGTATATTTCCTGTTAATAGTTTCATCTTTGTACATTTGGACCTGTTTAATAACATTTTATTTCCTGTCTTTGACCTGATTCCTTCACAGTAAAAGTGCACTACTGTTTAACAGTGAAACTGTCATATGACTTCCTGTTTGTTTACCATGCACAGCTACAGGACCAACATGCAGCGTCTGTCAGCGGTGCACCGCGACCAGCCAGTAACACCACTGAGTACCGCCGTCTTCTGGGTGGAGTTTGTTATGCGACATGGTGGAGCTAGGCATCTGCGGTTGGCATCATACGACCTGAACTGGTTCCAGTACCACAGCTTGGACACCGGTGCTGCCCTGCTGGTCGCTTTGATGACCGTCGCTGCTTTGTGGTGGGTGGGGATACGCTGCATCCTGCGGCAGTGCAGACAGCGAGCAGGAAGAGAGAAGAAGGACTGAAGAGAGATTTGACATTTTTGGAGTAATATATAAATAGGTTTGGAGGTTTTAACCATCCAAAAGAACAAATGCAGACATACTCCACAGTTTGGTTCTTCTTTCATTTTAAGAACACATGACTGCACTGTATTCTCTGCTTCAGAGGAGATGTCCTCAAATGCAGCTTCTCTATTATATTTTCTAATAAACCAAACTGTCTCATCAGTGTAGAGTGATGCCTCTTATTCAGTCTGCCATCTGCCATGAATTTGTGGCTGTGGTCACAAAGCTGTGTCAAAGGTGTGACTGTGAACAGCTACAATGAAAGATGAGTTCACTTTCTGCAGGGGTTTTCCGAGACAATCCGTTCAGTGTACTTCACGCACTGAACGACAAAAGGAGGCATGTGAATTATATTTTTATTTGTAGTGTTACAAACCCCTCTGACGCCTTGGCTTCCAATCACAAATTCATTGTGCTCTCAGCAGTAATTCCTGGTACATTTTGTTTTCTAAATTTTATGTTTATTGGTGTGTAGATGGATGTATTGTCGTGTTCTATTTTCTTGAGAGAAAAAAATGCTCAAATTATGACTTTTAAAAATTAATTGTTAAATGGTTACATAGAGCCATGGACCTCTGCCTTTCAGGGCTCAGAGAGACAAAGGATGACACACGAAAGCAGTAAGCATGTTAATGTGATTGGTTAAAAAGTCGGGGGAAACCACGGATTTAGAATTGGGTCCCCTTATCTGGCTTGAGTCTAGTATCTGGCTCACATTTCATATCCTGCACCTATTGGACATCTCTTTGTAACAGGAGATGACTCTTCCCACATCACCATGGCAACCACATCCCCTCCTCTGGTCAGGCCTATAGAAGTGAAGAGAGAGAGAGCTCTCCCTAGCTCCATTATTTACATAGTTGTTTTCTGGGTAGTGGTGTCAGTGTGCACCAGCCTGCTTCCAAGCTCTATTGTGTAAATCTCTACCATTGGAATGTGTGATATAAGTGTGGCATTTTTTTTTCTCAACACTCTATTCTGCATTACATATTTGGGCAGATAAAACATAAATGTAAGTTTACTCTATCAGAATGAAATTTCAGATACAAGTGGTGGAAAGCTTTCTCCAAAAGGTGGACGGTGCCTTCGTGATAGGGTGAGGAGTTCAGTCATTTGGGAGGAGTTCACAGTAGAACCACTGCTCCTCCACATCACAAGGAGACATCTAAGACTGTCGCCTCCTGGGTAAGGTTCTCCTGGGAGGAGTCCCCCAAGTGTAGACCCGGGACATGCTGGAGAGATTGCACTTCAGATTAGCAGAAGAAAACAACTAAATGATTTACTGTTTTATTTTAGATTTTAACCTTTATAGAAGTGGGTGGGTGAACAGCATTCATTGTTCATAATGCACGTCGCACTCTTCAGTTGCAGTTTTTCGGATGTTCATTTGTTATATTTTAATAACACGTTAACTTTTGTCGTAACATGTTTTCATATCATATTTAACATCATTTTATTTTAAGTGTTTTTCTGCCTCGCTGTCTGGAGTATAACATGTAATGTTGCTAATGCACAATAAGATGCTGCACAGTTAAGCATCATGGTTCATTATTTAAGAATGGGATTAATGGTTTAAAACAGCTTTGTTGTTGTCAGCTTACATTAAACAGTTCTCAAATGTAACTTCATATCTGAGTGTTTCTTAGTGCTAGACCAGTCGATTAGTCAAAAATTTTTTTCCATGGTTAGTCGACTAAGACATTAGTCCAGGAACATCTTTAGTCTACACGGTTGTGTTGACTACCACAAGGTGAAGAAGGTCTCAGTTTGATGCTTTATCCACACGCTGCATGTCCTGCAGCCAATTTGGATGATCTTAAAATGGTGATCCCGAAAATGGTGCTCCAGTTCTTGCCCCTTGGTCGCCCACTGTGACGTATCAAAACTACTCTCTGAGGCAGGTATCCTCACCTGAATATACACCCGGACCAAACTTTAGTTCATCTGAAGAACAATTCATCTTTAATTATTGTGGCTAACAGCTCATATTTCACTTGGAGACTTAACTACTGCTAAAACTGCATAAATGCACACAACTACTATCATGGAGACTACAGACTGGACCAGATGATGATGATGATGATGATGGTCACCTACAGTCATCACTGTGCAGCTCTTCCTGGGAGGAAGCAGGAATATGAAGCGTTACGTGGATGTGCAGGGAGCCCCACTTAGTGCGTCCTAACTCCCCAAACAGGAAGTGAAGAAAACAGGGAAACGGGATGAGTTTCATACTTAAAAACATTTAATTTGAAAGCTTTAACAGGAAACACTGCACTACTTTTCAGAATAAAATGAGAAATTGTTACAGAAACATGTTCATAATAAAAGTTTCTTCCATTATCTTATGACATCTTAGATCTGAGTACTGGGTCTAGATTGCTTCCACCCTCACGTTGGGCATCACCAGACTCTCAAAACATAAAAAAAAAATGAACACAGAGCATTGTGGGAAATCTGGCACTGCACCAGGAGTCACACACAGGCTGCCAAAATAAAAGTTTTGACCAAATATTTCTTTGTACAAGTTTTCACTTTATTCACATAAAACTGATGATGTCATCACTCAGTTTGTTTGTTTTTAATTCATAATTTTCAACAAAAACAGCAAACCAGTCAAAAAGCAGTGCGGGCTGCCAAAAAAAAGAAAAAGAAAAAGAAAAAGAAAAAAAAAAAAGCAGTGCGGGCTGCCAAAAAAAAAAAGAAAAAAAAGAAAAAGAAAAAAAGCAGTGCAGGCTGCCAAGAAGTGATGTCATCAGATCACCTGCGGTACCGCCCCCTCTCCTTGTCCCTTTCTCTTTCTCTGTCTCTATCCCTCACTCGCTCTCGCTCTCTGTCACGGCGCGGGCCACCTCGCTCACGCTCACGCTGACGCTCTCGCTCCCGCCGGCTGCTCACCACTGCCTGCGTCCGCCGCAGGAAGTCGTCCACTCGCATGTCATAGTCGTGCTGTATGATGGAGGAGGGTGAACAAAAACAAAAAAACAGTAAGAGGCTGTGCTGATCACTAATCAATACGCCTGATTGGACTGAGTGAACTTACTGGGCTGGACGTGAAGGCGCGGTGCTGCGGTGCTCGTTGCTTATCTCTGAAGCGAGGGGGCGGGGCCTCGTGTGGTGGCAGGGGTGGGTGGTGATGATGGTGGTAGGCCTGGTGAGGGGGAGGCGGTGGGTGGCTGTGGTGGTAGTAGGGTGGATGGTGTGGGGGTGGCTGCTCCACGCCGGGATAGCCCGCCTGATGACACACGTGGCATCATCATTAGATCAGTCTGTAGTGACTTTAATAAAGGCTTTTAATCTGAAAATTCTCATGCAACATCTTAAAACACAAAAACAGTTTCCTGCTTCCAGGTAAAATGCATGTTTTCATCATCCGTCACAGGCAGGAACAATCGATCAGAACGTGATTAATAACCTATTCATACCAGAGTCTGCCAGGGCGCCGGGGGGCCGACACTGTGGTGGTAATCCCTCATATACTCGTTATAGGACTGAAGCAAGAAGGACAAAGGTGAACACAGGTAAGGACACAGCTAAACACAAGAAAACCCCTTCCTGTCTGAAATCAAATGATCTGCATGTGGTATTTGTGATGATTACGGGCTGTTTTTAATGGAAAGACTGAATCATTTACAGTTTTATTTATGTTCACCCACACCTCTAATCAATACTAATCAGACTAATCAATAAACAATCAGTGAAGTGATAAGTAATCAATGAAGTGAAACGTTTGGACCCACCCCATTGAGAAACACGTCTCGTCTTACGCCAGAAAATCGCCTGGAAAGAGAACAGATTCATGAGAAATTCAGACTTTCAAATTTTATTATTATTTTTTTTTAAATTCAAGACGAAAGTTTAGATCCTTTGAATCTTCACTTTATCATGGTGGAGGAGTTTCTGATCAATATATGAAGGGACTTGCAGGTGGCAGAGTTTAGTGTGGATGCGGTCCTGTGGGTCTGCCTGGGTGTGATGGTTGGGTATAGACCACCTGCCGTGGCCGTGGTAGTTGGGCGCCAACCACAGGGGCAGACCTCAACAGTCTGGTCCCAGCAGCCCATACCGGCAACAGGAATGGAGGACGTCACACTTGTGGTATGGAAGGAATCTGAGCAAGCACGTGAGGCTGAGAAGCCAGCTCAGCTTCTGGAACTGGAGTTCGGCACCTGGATGTTTAGGGGTTCCTTCATGGACTAGAGTTGTTTCCGTGACTGAGCACAGAGCAGCACCTCACCCCAAGAAACATCTAGGAGCTCCACTTTAATTCTGCCAAGGGCAACAACAATGTCACCTCGATCTGGCACGATTGGGAAGAATGACCTGCTCGTCCTGAACCTGAGTGGTGTTTTGTTATTGGTTCGTCTATAACGAACACCATGTTTGAACTTAAGGGTGTTCGTAATTTTGTAATTGTATCACCAGATCTAAGGCCTCAGGTGAGGAGAGGAGCTGAGGTGTGAACGGATCACCACCTGATGGAGAGTTGGATCAGATGCATGGAGTTGTGGCTGTAAAGTGGTTGGTACCTGTCGTCTGGTAACCCTTTAACCATATGGTGAACAACAGAGGAGCTATCGAGCTGAATAGAGTCCTTTTGAGCTTGCTAGACTCTGGACGTATAGTTGGAGGTGGAGGAACACCTCTGAGGATCTCCTAAATTCCTCTGCAAACCATTCCAGAGAGGAAGCAGAGTCTGAAGATCAGGTGCATGACTTGCCCATCACAGTAGCTAAAAGACTTCCTGGATGTGTCCCCAGTTCTTGCACGTCATGCGCCAGTCTTGGTTGAAATACCCACCAGTAACTCTGGACTGACAGACTTTGGTGATGATCCCCTTTGTAATAAGGTGAACCAGAAGGATCACAGCTGGGGATATACCTGGAAGGTCTAAGACTGGGTACAGGAGAGTCTGCTGTCAGCTGAAACTCAGATTCAGGAGGAACAGTGCAGCGTTTGTTCTGGATGTCTGGTCAAAGACATTTGAAGATGTGATGAAGTTTCTAATATCAGTCTGATTACATCAACTCAGGGTCTAAGAGGAATACAGAAGAAACCCGATTCCAGGTGTGTCTCACCTGTCCACTGGCTGGCTCCTCAGGTCCTGGATGAACCCTAAAAGCACGACACATAAAGTTCGGTTGAGGTGACAGTGAATGGCAAACATTCAGGTAACAGGTGTGTTCGACACCTGCACCTGAAAATCTGGGTCTTAGTCGGCTGTTTAAATGGAAGCTGCACATTAACCTGCTCGCTGGCTGAAGTCTGGTGGACCGTCAGGTCGCAGTCGCTTCCTGCCGTGGAGGTCATACTCTTCAGGTCGACGCCTACATAAACAAGTCCACAGGTAAGACACACACATGCACTCAGGTACACTCCATCACACACACACACACACACACACACACACACACACACACACACACACACACACACACACACACAAATACAAACCGGATACTTCCTCAGATCAGACTCCAACACAAGAAGAAATCCCCCACCCTCCCCCAAATCCGTTTTCACACACAAACTCGAACTGCAACACAATCAGCCGCTCTGTGTGGTTCACCTGTGACTTCACCTGTGACTTCACCTGACGCTTACCTGGACGAATCAGATATCACACAGGTCTAGTAACAGAAAGCTTTGAGGATAAAGACAGACTGATTTGGACATTTACACCAGGTGACACCTTCAATTTGTGCCTGGAAACAGCTTTGTCTGTAACATGATGTTTAAACGCAAGAAAGTCAGACGCTGATAAAGACCCTGTTCAAATCCTGTTCTGATCCTATTCCAGTCCTATTATGAACATGTTTCAATCCTGTTCTGGTCCTATTCTAGCCCTGTTCAGATCGTGTTCCATTCCCATTCTGGCTGAATTAAGGTGCTGTTCCTGCCCTACTCTGGTCCTTTTTAGGCCCTGTTCTGATCCGGTTCCAACCATATACCGATCCTATTCTCATTGTGCTCTGGGCCTATTCCAGTGCTGTTCCAAATTTGTTTTGGCTTATTTTTAAATCAACTGATGTCCACACAGAATCTCCTGTTTTAAAAGTTTCACTCTGAAGGATGAAAACAGAATCTGCAGTCTGACAAAGTCTCTCTCTCTCTCTCTCTCACACACACACACACACAAATAAAAAAAATAAAAAAAAGAACAAATGAAGAAGAACCTCTGAAAGGGACAACATACCGCTTCTGCTGCGTATGAGGGAGGGGCAACACTTTAAAAAAAAAAAAAACAGTTTTTCTCCTCATCAGTCCATGTTAAAGGCTTTTATAAACCCTCTTATTTTGAAAAGGTGAGGGGTGATGATGATGATGGTGCAGTCCTGTCAATCAATACACAAAGCCCCGCCCCGTGAGCCCTGCCCCGCCCCTTCCAGACCAGCAACAGTCCTTAAACAGAAATGACAAACTGCGTCGTCTTTCTGTCGCTCCGTCCATTCGATTAATTTTATGCTCACTGTATTCGTCCATCAGAGCGACACACACACACACATCGACAACCAGCTCGCCGTCCTGTGTGTGTGTGCCAGTGGGAGGAGAGGGGAGGAAGAGGGGAACATGACTGTCCTTTCATGTGGGGGAGGGGTCACTTTTTTCAGTCCAGGGGTATATTTTTTTTTTCAGTCTTTTAGGCACCTGCAACTTTACCTCATACAACCAGAGGGAGCCCCGCCCCCAACACACCACACTTCTCATTGGATACAGTCCAGAGGCCTTGCCACAACACACAACCTTACTGGATACAGTCCTGAGGCCCCTCCCCTTTAGACTCACCACACCTCAGTGGATACAGTCCAGAGGCCCCGCCCCCTCCTGACCAACCTGTAAAACCCGGTCAAACACCTGAAACAGTCCATTGGGGTCTCAGATGCTCCCTTACTTCCTTTTTTAGTTCTACCTCGCTCACCCTCCCACCCCCTCCTTCGTCAGTCCAGCCAGTGACGCTTGTCCTTTCTGCTTTTATTCTGAAAGGGTCAGCTTCAGTCCAGCTACAAATTTTCACTTTTTAACCTCTGAAGTATCAAAATCCTGCGAAGACAAAGAGCTTCAAAGGACAAATTTAACAACAACAAAACTTCAGCTCAGCTACGTAAAGACTACAGACCTAAAAAAACAAAACAAAATTCAGCTAAAAATTACAAAATAAAACAAAGAGATGTTGCTCAGCTCACACTTCAAAGGAAATGAAACTCAAGTGAAGGGTTAAACTTCCTCTGTGACGTCAGCTGTTTAACGCTTGTCGAGGACTTCACTTCCTGCCTGACTTTAACACCTCGACCAAAGATGCAGAGTGAGGCTTCGCTCCGGGAAGCTCCAGACTGGAAAAATAACAACCAGAGAACCAGCAACGCGAGCCACGGGAAAGCTAGCCGCCAGCTAAGGGCAGCGGCTGTCTCCGTCGTCCAGCATCAGGTGGCGCCGTGGTCACAGCAGAAGAAGAAGAACAGGAAGCGGGAGGAGGAGCTTGATGATTGGCTAACCTTCCCGGTTCACGTTGTGGTGGTCGGCCCCGAGGCCGCGGCTCCGATGGTGTGCGACGTTTGTGACGAATGCGGCGAGCCACCTGGTGAATGTCCACGTTCTCATCCAATGGAAACAGGGCACAGAGCTGAGCACCAATGTCCGGCTGGATCTCCTGAAAGAGACACAGATTTGCATCATGTGATAGAACAGGAAAACGTGATTCGTAATAGAACAGTCAGCTGACCTGGCCGTCACGTCCAATTTTCACCGGCTTGTGTTCGTTCCAGGGGTTGGAGAGGTGGGCGGTCTTAATGAAAGGAAGCTCCCTCCTGAAAAGGAAATAAAAAAGAAGACAACACTGAATGAAGTAGCCAGCAAGCAGCAAGCAAGGGCATCAGCGGTGAACCATCACACAACACGTGAACTACATCTATGCAGAGGTGGCTCCAGAGGTTCACACCTTCAGCAAACGTCATGAGGCAGAGCCCCAAAATCCACCAACGCAAAAACACAGAGCAGCCTGCTGTGGCGACTCCTGGAGATTTATTCATAACACGTGAAAAGACCCAGGAAAACCGAGTTAGCGATAAAAACGATAACAAAATAACGCTAAAAACCGATAAAAACCCTGAAAACCATACATTTCACACCCGAGCCTCAACTCTCGCGGCCCGGTACCAAATGACTTGGCCCGGGGGTTGGGGACCGCTGAGCTAAAGAGCTGACCTAAGACATGGACACACCCCAGCCAGCCAGGGATTTCACGTTTCACAGGTAGTTATTTTCAAAGCCAATATCCTCGATCTGTTGGTCAAAGCCCAGAATCAACCCAATACCCTCTGCCTCCAGTTCATCCATAAAATTTTGTCCATAAAATTTAAAATCAGAACCGGAGACCGAGATCAGTCTAGGAGAAGTCAAACACTCACCAGGAACCAATAGAAACAGAGTATAAACCTACTGGATGGAGCTGTTTACCTGCAGAGCCAGTCAATCTTAAAGACTCCTCCCAGCATCTTGGCATTCATTCCAGCAGGGAGCACCCAGTGGATCGGAGAGCCACCATGATGAGACTCTGACGCCAAACGAGCGAAACCTGAGGATAAGACAAAACAGACCAATCAGAGTTAAGAAGAGGATAAGGTGAATAAGGTGAACAGACAACGACATATGATACTGAAAACCTCTTTTCCTCATACCTTGGAATTTTCCACTTTCCCTCACAGAGAAGATGAGAACGACGCTCCTAGCTGAGCGGAAGGCAGCATTGAGCTTCTTCTCGTTCACCGGCAGTGTCGACCAAACACCCTGTAAACGCCAGAAACACCAATTCATCCTCAGCTATCAGAACAAAACGGGGAACAACACAGGGGGTGACAGAGAACGATGACAGAGGGAAAATCGAGGGGAACAACAAGGAATGACACAAACTACACTGGGGAAGACACGGGAAAAAGAGGGAACAATGAGGGGAACAACACAAGGAGGAGGGGTGACAACAGAAAATGACAGTTGGAACCATGAGGGAGGTGACATGGATTGAAAAGGGGAACAATGGGGAACAGCGAGGGGGTCAACGTGTACCTTAGCTTTGGCCAGTGACACATTCTCGTGGTTGTTGCTCTTAATGAGGAAAAATCGGGCATCTCTCAGGATATAACGCAGCTTGCTTGTTGGATCTACAACAACACAGGAAATAGCTGTAATCTGATTACTTGCAACTCAGTAAAGGTATAAGTGTAGTAACGGGTAAGTAACCATGGAATATTGTCCTTACTCTCCATGCCTTTACGAACTGCACGGACCGACGATGACAGCTTCTCCCGCTTCTTTTCTGAACCTTTCAAATTAAAAGCAGTAATTTCAAATATTACGTCATCGTTTTTTATTTCTCCTTGAAAAGAAAAATGTACATTACTAACTCTATGGTTACCTGAGGCCTCGGAGGCGGAGCCTGAGTGTGCTGACTCGCCATCATCAGAGAAGCTGACAGAGGAGGCGGAGCGTGAATCACCAGCCTCGCTACGTGTGTCATAGTCATTGCCCTCACCACCACGACGGTCGTACTCTTCTTCTTCCTCCTCATCCTCCTCCTCCTTCTCTCCTTCCTCTTCCTCCTCCTCCTCCTCTTCTTCTTCTTCCATACCTTCTTCCTCCTCTTCCTCCTCTTCCTCCTGGTCATCTTCCTCTTCCTCCTCTACATGGGAAGCAGCGGGGGAGGAGCTGCCCGATGCCTGTTCTGAGCCGTATTCTGCTCCTGTCTCGTCCTCTGATTGGTTCTCCTCCTCATGGGGGGGGGACTTGCTCGCCGCTCATCACGGCGTAACTTCTGAAGACAAACAGGAAGTTAATACGAATGGCTGGAAACTAGGGCTGCTCAATTAATCGAATTTTAATCACGATTACGATCTGGGCTTTCAACGATCATTAACAATGACTGAGCCGATTATTAGCCCCTCCCTCGTGCTTTACTCTCGCGCTGCTCCGTGTGGCAAATCGAGCGCACCTCTCTGCATTTCGAACACGCGTCACAACAATTAAGAGGACCCGAGGGAAGCTCGGAAAGCTAAGCAGAAGTTATTTGGAGAGGAGAGTGACTGCCGTTGGTTGAAAAGAGGTAAAAAAAAACTTCAGTGGTGTGGAAACATTATGGGTTCGCGGAGTCAGACGTGGATCAAGTACACACAGTGTGTAAACTTTGCTGCGGTGTCGTAGCTGCACCACAGAGCAACACTACAAAGTTCACTAAACATAGATGTTTACATTTTTCATTTATTTTTTATATTGCAAACATTTGCACTGTTATCAGTATTTGCACACTATTTTATATTATTTTTTGACAATCTTTAAAGTCATTATTCAATACATTGTTATTGTTAAATAAATATCGTCAAATAATCGAGATCTCAATTTCAGTGAAAATGATCGTGATTATCATTTTTGCCATAATCGAGCAGCCCTACTGGAAACCGTTAAAATTATACTTTTAGTGTAAGCAGTACCTGACTCAGACCCTCCAGGCCTCTCTGGGACTCTCGCCGTCTTGCATCCTCTCCTCCACGGCTCCTCGTCACCTCTCGGGCCCCACGTCTCCCCTTTCGTTCATCATAATACTCATGACGGTAAGTGGTGGAGTGCCGGCCGCGAGGGCTCGACGCCTTTTTAGAGGAGGACAGAGATGGCCCTGGAGCTCTCTTATTGGAGGATGATGACCTAGAAGTACCGTGGCCTGACGAGGAGCGGAGCCTCTTTAGATCCTGGCTGTCAGAACGCTCGCTCTTCCTCTTCGTACCTGACAGACAGCGATGAGGGCTTAATAACATGCACTGTTTTTAATAACTTAGGTCAGGAATGTTCGTGATACTGTCTAGTAGTGTCAGTATGTTTAACAGGCTATAGTAACATCTGTAGTACCAGCTACAGTAGTACCTTTAGAATACTCTCTATAATACTGTCTATCTTCTTTAACTGTCTGTGGTATTCTCTGTAGTACCGTTTGTAGTATTCTTTGTAGTGCTGTCTGTGGTACTGTCTTTAGTATTCTCTTTAGTACTGTCTGCACCTTTCTTGTCGCTGATGTCACGCTCTGTCTCGGGGTTGTACAGCTCGTCATCTTGATCAGGAGCTTCAGTCAGTAAATCTTCCAGAACGTTCAGCTCTCCATCTGAAACCACAGACACACACACACACGTGTGAGAAGGACAGGTAACGCACACCTGGCTGATTAGGCAGAAGGAGGACTCTGTTATTGTCTGTCTGTGTTGGTGTTTATAGACCAAAGCCTGGGTGACACACCTGCTGATATATCAGATTTGATTTCTCACATCTGAAGAATGAAAGTTAACAAGTAAACCTAGAGAAACCGCATACCTGTTGGAGCCCACAAGCAACAATCAGTTCATCTTGGCACAGCCGGGCACAATGTAAAGTAAGTAGTCCACAACTTGTTGACCCAATAAAAGTACGTTTGTAAACATATCATGTCGGAAAGGACTCATAACTAACTCCACATGAATGTTAGAGAGACCCATCGATATTACACTAACATAAAAACTTATAAGAAATAAATCTGGAGCTTTGTTCACAGCTTTCAGGAACACGTTGCTTTAAAAAAATCTCCGCTGCCCATAAAAGCATCAGAGGAAACTGAACATCGCCTGGTCCTGTCCAGATGAGGGATTTAACATCAATTACCATAGTGTTTTAGCAGGTAAACAGAGGAAGCTGACTCGTTAACGCTCTCGTCGTGTTTACGCTCCTCTGATCACTGCTGGATTTAGCCACACGTCTCAGCCAATCACAGGGCAGCAGCTCTGTACCAGCCTGTTTACCTGTAAACAGTCTCCCTAGTTCGCTTTTATGCGATCAGATGTGTCGTTAAAATCGACCAAATCATTGACCCCTCACCCCCGAACACGTCAGAGCTTACTGTGGCCCAAAACGAACTAGGTTCCGGTTCCACCTGTTCTCAGGCGTGCTTAAAGCGGCCTCAGCCGTAAAATCAGCAGTTTTCTGATCGGAGTCTGATGCAGTGAAAGTGAGCCGCTCATCAGCGTCGTGATGGATCAAACACGAGCTGCTAACGCACCGACACATCAAATGGTCACGCGCCCGTCAGCAGCATCGATCATCACAGTTATTATCGATTAACGATCCGCTCCGAGCGGCATCAAACAAAGGCAGCTCGTGGCTAATGCTAATGCTAACAAAGGTCCTCCTCACTCACCTTTGTCCTCGCGCCGGTCGGCCGCCATCACCGCCGCTGTGCCGCGCGCGCAGGTACCGCTTCAGGTGAAGGTGTAGCTGTAGCAGATTTGTTGGGAAGAAGAAGCTACCGGAGGATCCGAGGGTCAGCAAATGGCGGACTGTCTAACAGCAGCGTCTTCTTCTTCTACTTCTGCTGCTGCCAGCCGACAGGTGAACACCGCCACCTGTCGGGCCGGAGCACTGAGTCTGCACAGGGCACAGAGAGGGGCTGAACGGGATTTCTCAAACCTGAACGTGACCACATCACACAGACAACCGAGAGAAACCACATCACAGAGCATAAAGGTCGCATGCACTGCAAACCGTTTTATTCTCCGCGGGAGTTTGCTTCATTCATCCTGGCCGCTGTTTACATCCCGCCAGATGCAGATGCGCAGGCAGCTCAGTGCGCACTCGCGGAGCAGATACTGCACATGGAGCGGACATTCCCGGACTCTCTCATCATTGCTCTTGGGGACTTTAACAAAGCCAATCTGAGCCATGAGCTTCCCAAATACAAGCAGTATATTAAATGCCCGACCAGAGAGGAGAGGACATTAGACCACTGTTACAGCACGATCAGCGGGGCCTATCGTGCAGTGCCCCGCGCTTCACTCGGACTTTCTGACCACGTCACGATCCACCTAATCCCCGCGTACAGACAGAGGCTGAAGCTCTCCAAACCTGTCGTGAGGACCAAATAACTGTGGAGCAACGAGGCTGTGGAGGAGCTTCGCACGTGTTTGAAGTCTACAGACTGGGACACAATGAAGGCTGCTTCTAACAGCTTGGATAAGTTTACGGACACTGTCACCTCCTATATCCACTTCTGTGAGGACAGCATTGTGCCATCACGCACCAGGGTGAGTTATAACAATGACAAACCCTGGTTTACTCCTAAACTCAAAAAGCTGTGGCTGGAAAAGAGAAAGGCGTTCAGAAGCGGAGACAGGGACTGCTACAGAGAGGCCAAGTACAGGTTTACTAAAGAAGTGGACATTGCTAAACATCAGCACTCTGAGAAGATGCAGCAGCAGATCTCAGAGAATGACTCGGCCTCTGTGTGGAAAGGTTTTAGGAATATCACCAACTACAAGCCTAAAACCCCCCACTCCACTGATGACTTGCTCTTAGCCAACACCCTTAACGACTTTTACTGCCGTTTTGACGAGCCATCAGGCAGCCTTCACACCTCCAACGGCCCCAACTTTGGACACTCATTCCCCCACCTCTCCCCCCTCTGGCCCCAGTGTTTTCTGGCATTTTCAACTCCTCACTGCAGGCATGTCATGTGCCTGCCTGCTTCAAGTCCTCTACCATAATCCCTGTCCCCAAGAAACCTAGGATCACTGGACTAAATGACTACAGACCTGTGGCTCTGACATCTGTGGTCATGAAGTCTTTTGAGCGCCTGGTTCTCTCCTATCTCAAGACCCTCACGGCCCCCCTCCTGGACCCCCTGCAGTTTGCATATAGAGCCAACAGGTCTGTAGATGACGCCATCAACATGGCTCTACACTTCATCCTGCAGCATCTGGACTCCCCAGGAACCTACGCCAGGATCCTGTTTGTGGACTTCAGCTCTGCCTTCAACACCATCCTTCCAGACCATCTCCAAGCTTTCCCAGATGAATGTGCCTGATCCCATCTGCCGGTGGATCACTGACTTCCTGACGGACAGGAAGCAGCACGTGAGGCTGGGAAAGAATGTCTCGGACTCCCGGACCATCAGCACCGGCTCCCCTCAGGGCTGTGTTCTTTCTCCCCTGCTCTTCTCCCTGTACACCAACTGCTGCACCTCCACCCACCAGTCTGTCAAGCTAATCAAGTTTGCAGATGACACCACCGTTATTGGACTCATCTGGGATGGGATGAGTCTGCCTACAGGAGGGAGGCTGAATGTCTGGTGTCCTGGTGCAGCCACAACAACCTGGTGCTGAACGCCCAGAAGACAGTGGAGATTATTGTGGACTTCAGGAAGCACAAAGCTCCACTCCCCCCCATCATCCTGACTGACACCCTCATCACCTCTGTGGACTCATTCCGCTTCCTGGGTACCACCATCACCCAGGACCTGAAGTGGGAGCTCACCATCCCTTCCGTCATCAAGAAAGCCCAGCAGAGGATGTACTTCCTGAGGCAGCTGAAGAAATTCAACCTGCCAACACGGACGATGATGCAATTCTACACTGCAATCATCGAGTCCATCCTCACCTCCTCCATCACCGTGTGGTACGCTGGAGCCACTATCAGGGACAAACAGAGACTGCAGCGTGTTGTGCGCTCTGCTGAGAAGGTGATTGGCTGCAGACTCCCATCTCTGCAGGACCTGTACACCTCCAGGACACTGGGGCGTGCAGCTCGGATCTCAGCTGACCCTTCTCACCCTGGACACAGTCTGTTTGACCTGCTCCCCTCAGGCAGGAGGCTCCGGTCCATTCGCACCAGAACCTCTCGCCATAAGAACAGTTTCTTCCCCTCTGCTGTTGGACACATGAACAATAACCGTATGACTGTTCCCACCACTAACACATGACCCTACGCTGTGTTCACTGCATCATTCCATGTTTGGCACTGATCACCACCTGCACTCATGTATATATCATGTATATATCTATCTACTTAGCACTTTTAATTCTTATTCTTATTTTTATTTATTTATTTTTCATGTCTATTTAAGCGTAATTTATGACAGTATGTTTGCACTGAAGCACTGCAGCAATTTCATAATGTTGTAAACCTGCTCAACATTTGGCAATAAAACCCTTTCTGATTCTGATTCTGATGTACACCCGAGAACACACCTGTGTCAGAGAGGGGAGCAGTGGCGGTCCTAGCCTGTTTGGCGCCCCGGGCGAACACTCCCTCTGCCCCCCCCTATGCATAGTATGCAAACAGCTACCAAACAGCCATTATAATTCGTCATACAATGAGAATAGGACAAATCAACAATTGACAATGACTAATTAATATTGTGCTGAACACAGTCCAAAAGATTCAGTAAGCTACATCAAACAAACGTAAACAGACGTTTTCACTATCCCTACTAATTGATGTTATCTTGTTGTATCTCTGTTGTGGCCAGTGCTATCCTCTATGCTGTTGCATGCTGGGGCAGCAGGTTGAGGCTCACAGATGCCAATGAACTAAATAAACAGATCCGCAAGGCCAATAATGTTGTGGGGATGGAGCTGGACTCCGTTAGGGTGGTGTCTGAGAGGTAGATGTTGTCCAAGATAAAGACAATGTTGGATAACACCTCCCACCCACTCCATGACATACCGACTAGTCACAGAAGCACGTTCAGTGAGAGACTGAGATTACCCATGATGCACCACTGACCGACACAGGAAATCATTCCTCCCTGTGGCCATCTCCCTGTACAACTCCTCCATCTAACACACTGTAAACACTGCAATCCGGTTGTTCAGTGATGACACGACGAATCCTACTTCCGGGCCTAAAGTAGTCTGCGTTTAATATGGCTTTTGTGTTGTTAACATGTTTAATGTTATGTATTTTCTTCTATTTGATCTCAAAAAGCTCCTAAAACAGTCAGTGATCACTGTTGACCTCCCTCGGCTTTTATTACCGCTAATCATTTATTTAAGCTCAGTTTTTAAAACCTTAGGATGTAACTAAAGCCCAGCCCATGCAGCAGTATATGAATGACTAACCTCGTATTGTGGATGGATTATCTCAGTTGTTCTCCTGGCTGAAGTTTGGTCCTTTTACAGCATCCTGCCATGCGATTACATTTGTTCCTGACCACCAAGAACACTCACGTTAACTTTTATCGAGTGGAAAAAAGTTAGCTTGTTTATATTAGGCTAACATAGCTGTGTCGCTAGCGGTAGGGTTGCCAACTCCCTGAAAAATAAATAAGGGACACCTCGTGGCCAGGGCCGGGCAACCCAGTTGTCTTCACCCTTCCCAGTGTGGTAGCTCTTTTTTTGTGTGTGAAATTATTTTTTAACCATTTGACTTGAACTTGATTTAAGCAGATGCATATTCTTTGTGATATGACCATATGTGAAACAAATGATCATTTAGCCATTTATTTTTAGCTCAAAATGACAACATTAACACAGTAAAACAGGTCTCTTTCTTAAACAGAAGCCTGTCATGCTTAACTTTTGAGAATATAAGTAAATCTTTCTTTAAAAGAACTCTGTCCTGCTTAACTTAAAATTATATAAATTAATAGAAAGCAATAGAACAAAAATATTCTTGTAACAGTGCACATATAGTGCATTTAGTATAATTGGCTTCAGCTGAGGTATTATTTCAGCTTTTCTAATGCTAATCAGCTGCTCCTGTTTGTAAACCCGCTTGTTCCCATGATTACGCATCTTAACTCATCATCATTATTCATCTATGTATTACTTTTATGTATTAGTCATCTATTTGTTGTAATCATTTATCCTTGCAGTTGTTTATTACACAAAATAAATTATATTATTACACTTCTGGCCACATAGCGCTGATATTCACTGCACATGCCCATATTAACCTTAACCAGAGGGTTTAAAAAAACAAACCAGTGTTTACATACCATATCTGCTTCTGCCATGCCTGGTGGACAAGAAATTGGTTAAGGGTTCCCCGAGCTTTCACGCCCCTCGTGTTCTTCATGTGCCCACCATTAGAAGCATGCCTATGGAAAAAGTGCGCCAGCACACAGTGCAGTGCGCTTTATAGTGCACTTTTCCAGCCAGGTGTTTTCCTTTTCCCATTCCTCCCTGTACTTTTGCAGCCTTTTTTTTCTTTCTCTGAGCGAACAAACATTGCTGCTCTAATTCTGGGCTCACACTGTGCGATTTTTGGCCCATTTTGAGCCGATTTTTGAGTCGTGCGACCGATTTGGTGATCGGCCCGATTTTGGCCTTCATCGTGCATCGTGTAGTATACGTGGGGTAACGAGAAGCGATTAACACCTCGAGCAGCTCCCGATCATCAATCGCTCGTGAGGGTGTCACCACAGGCGCTCACATTGCTCACGCGCAAACACATAAACGTCGGTGAAAAAGATGGAGCAGCACGGCTGTGTAGCGTGTGATCTGGACACAAGCGATGGAGGCACAACTTGTAGAACTTTGGAAAGCTCATCCGAGCCTTTTCGATGTGGCATCACAAAATTATCACGACCATAACAACCGTGAAAATAGTTGGATCTACACTGTTGCTCAATCACAGCTGCCTTATTAATGTTTTTCATTAGCAATTTAGCAAAGTTGATGGTGGCGGTGTGCGTGTCTGTGTGAGTGAAAGACAGACAGAGAGAGAGAGCGACAGATTTTCTGTTATAACCTTCATTTTATGGAGGCACAGTGTGCCGTCCGAGACTTGCACCGCAGTGTCGGCGTTTGTTTCCCTGTTGGCCGGTATTTTCTCCGTAAGCGACCTTTCCTCGACCAATGAGATAAGCGATAATCTGACTTGTCATACTCATTGTCATAAGTGTGCTGTCAGCACATTGGTCACAAAGCAGGAGAGGGGCTGGGAATTATGTTTTCAAACAAAGTGTTAATTCCATTAAAAGTTATAGACTACTTTTGATTCTCACTGTATTACGGGATAAAGTGCGTCCCTTATTAGCTCAATACGGGACGTGAACTTTTGTTTCTAAATACGGGATGATTCCGTTTTTTAAGGGACGGTTGGCAACCCTAGCCTAGCGGTCACCAGCTAGCCCAACTTCAGTAACCCTACAAACGTCACTGCTGTTTAGTTTTCTGTCTTCATTTATGTTGGAAGTGATAACAGAGCTGTACGTTTTAATTTGTTTCCAAAACCCTGCAGTCAGGACATGCTATATTGTATTTAGATAGAAGCTAGCGAGCTAACTCCCTGCTAACTTCTAACTCCGTTAAATGTCATAAATTCCGTTTTCATGGATGCCTGGATGTTAAACTCAATTGTTACACCTGGTAGAGCAGAACGCTGATCATTTTATTAAAGATGAAAGACTTTAGACAGTTTGTAACTCTCAGTAATGCCATAGTGATCGTTTGATATATGGACCTGCAGCGGAGTGTAGGTCCAGACACGGCTAGTGACGTCAGACTGAACAACCGGATAGTTACATCCTTTTTCCACACGTTCTTTTCTACTCTGGAATATTCTTGTCAATTTTCTTGATATTTATTTATAATCACCTCTGTTAATCCTTGATATTTATAATTGAGTGATCTGCATATATTAGTGCTATTTCTTAATTGTGTAAAATCTGTATAATGTACTGTTTGGAGTTTAGTCTGTTAATGTTGCTATTTTTACCATTTCTTCTTGGAGCAACTGTAACCCACATAATTTCCTTAAGGATTAATAAAGTATTCTGATTCTGATTGTTTCAGGATACATGACCTGCCATTATCCAATGACACATCTGCTTACCTGCATCTTTGGCTCATTTCTCCTCCTGTTCTTTTCTATTTTTTCTAAACTGAGGACCTGATGGCTTTGAACTTTTCTCATCCATCTTCCATTGGTTTTAATTTTGCACTCCAGTATGAACACAAATCCCCCAACCCGAGGATCACCACAACATAACCTAATAGACCTACACCTTAGTTCACAGATTTGCTTTGTCTGGGGTGTATTTCTGGGATTTCGCACAACCCAGGATTTAAATCATGAATACATAATGGGCTTGGATTTACAACATTATAAATGAAATGTGCTCTATTTGGAAGCAGCAGGCCCCCCTCCCCTTTCGACAGGTTGTATGTGAGACTTTAAATTATCAAACTGAAAAAAAATTATAAATTGTTATTGATCCCTTTACCCCTGGTCCTAAAGTGTATATTTATTTTCTCACTCTTCTTATATTTATTGTTTGTTTACTTGCACTGCTGTAACTGGAGCCTTGTCGTCTCGTCTCTCTATATACTGGACTGTATGTAGCGGAGATGACAATAAAGTTTACTTTGACTTCAGCAGCGAGCAGGCGCACCGAGGGCTCTGGCGCTCACTTTTCGCATACAGAATTTCGAAAAAACATCGGTGCAAATTATAAGTCTGTATCATAATGTCTGGTGTTTTCGTGTTTGTTGGTTTGTTTTTATTTTGCGGGTAGGTTATTAGATGCTGCTCCAGCCAGCCAGAGAATCCCCCGCCGCCCCGCCCTCTCCTCCCTGTGCCGCAAGCAGTAGGCGCACCTCGCAAACGAAGGGCGTCCTTACTCCCAGCAAATGGGCGATAGAAAGCCGATCGGTGCCTATGCCATTCCCAATATGCGCTGGCTAACGTTGGGGCAGCATGAGTACGAGCAAAAAAAATTTTTTTGCCGATACCCGGGATGCCGCCCCCACCACGATGCCGCACCGGGCAACCACCTGTGTCGCCCGTATCAAAAACCGCTACTGGAGGGGAGGGCGGTGCAGCATCCTGTTCTGGTCTGCTGGAGTATGGTGGCTGCAGAAACCATTACAGAGTCTTTGACCTGAGCACTTTCCTCTTCAGTCTGAGGATGCGGCGTGATGCCATGTTGTCAGTTGATGAGATGTCAACAGTTAGGAACATGATTCAGTGTGGAGATGCAGTTTTTTTGCAGGGTTTATGAGAAATCATTGGATTTAGTTTTTATTTACATTTGCTCAGCATGCTGTCTTTGAAACAGTGTTTTTAATTCCAGATTTTTTCTGCAGGTGTGGGGCCTCAGAGCTGCACACACCTGACATCAGCTGTAACTTGTCAGGTAGATCTCCATCCTCAGCTCAGTATTACCTGTGTAAAGGTGTGTCAGTGAACTTCAGCGCACAAACCTGGACACAACCACAGTCAAAGTGTGTGTGTGTGAATCAGAGGAACACTGAAGCTGTTCATTCTGCTGCTTCATGTCTGAATCATGCCAACCCCAAATCATAGAAAAAAACAGTGATGTCAGAGTGAAATGTGCAGCACTCAGTTAGATGGTAGGGTCAGGATTCTGCTCTGCTCCGCATGTGATGGCCACACACCTTTTCCAGCTACTGCACATCAGGATTCCCAGTAGTATCATTTAAGCTGGGGTCAGCCATTTTAATATCTGATTTCAACCTTTATCAACATTAACAAACAGTAATTGTTGAACCTCTGGATGATGTGCTTCTGTTGGCTTCATCGGGTGATGGCCTCCAGCTTGCCTTGGAACGGTTCGCAGTCGAGTGTGAAGCGGGGGGGAATGAGAATCAGCACCTCCAAATCTGAGGCCATGGTCCTCAGCCGGAAAAGGGTGGAGTGCCCCCTTCGGGTCAGGGACGAGTTCCTGCCCCAAGTGGAGGAGTTTAAGTATCCCAGGGTCTTGTTCACGAGTGATGGGAGAAGGGAGCGGGAGATCGACAGACGGATTGGTGCTGCAGCTGCAGTGATGCGGACGCTGCCCCGGTCTGTTGTGGTGAAGAGAGAGCTGAGCGTAAAAACAAAGCTCTCAGTTTACCAGTTGACCTACGTCCCTACCCTCACCTATTTTCATGAGCTGTGGGTAGTTACCGAAAGAACGAGATCCCGGACACAAGCGGCAGAAATGGGCTTCCTCCGAAGGGTGGCTGGCCTCTCCCCTAGAGATAGGGTGGGAAGTTCAGCCATCCGGGAGGGGCTCGGAGTAGAGCCGCTGCTGCTCCTCCGCATTCAAGAGATAGTTGAGATGGTTCAGGCATCTGACAAGGATGCCTCCTGGGTGAGGTGTTCCGGGGATGTCCCACCAGGAGGAGGCCCGGGGGCAGACACACTGGAGAGATTATATCTAACGGCTGGCCTGGGAACACCTTGGTGTTCCCCCGGAGAAGTTGGAGGAGGTGGCTGAGGAGAGGGAGGTCTGGGCTTCTCTGCTTGCGCTGCTGCCCCTGTGACCCTTCCCCGGATAAGCGGAAGAAGATAGATGGATGGATGGATGGATAATCGTTGAACTTGCGGTTCTTGATGGAGAACTGCACATGCTTAGTGCGACTCTCTCTGCCTGAGGGAAAGGATGCCAGCCTGAGGAGGCATGGAGATTGTCTTGCTGACTGCAGAGTTAATGTTTAGGTTAAAAATGAAATCCTCCTCCTTTTCAGCTTCAGGCTGGTCCCCCTGGGGGTTCACATGGAAGGAGGAAAACATCGGCACATCCTCATCCAACCAGAGGATGGGATTACTCGAACTAATGGCACCTGTATGTATACCAGCAGGACTGTCAGTGTTCAACTTAAATAACCTGCATGACTCATCAGGTGCCTGTATTTTAAACTATATGGTAATCATTAACAGTAATCAATTTTTCTGTTCGATCATCTGGCGTCACTAGTTATCGATTGATTATAGATCAGTTTTTTGTGTAAAGCTGTACAAACTCATAATAATTTATACCTGTGACGGATCTGTTGCTGCTCAGGTGGGCAGTGTTGCTGTTTGTCACATGCCTGTTATAAACTTTGAAGGTAAAAAAAAAAAAGGGAACAAACTGAGGCTTTTGTTTTGAAAACCCGGAAGCGGAAGTTGTTGGCCGGATCCGCTCCCGGTGAAGTCCACGTCAGTCCTCAGAGCACACCTGAGGGGTCCGGACCGAACCGAACTAAAGTCATACCCATTAACTCTCCTGCGCATCATGGCGGACGAGGCCACGCGCAAGGCCGTTTCGCAGATCCCGCTGCTGAAGACGCACGCGGGGCCGCGAGACCGCGCGCTGTGGCCGCAGCGGCTGAAGGAGGAGTACCAGGCGCTGATCCGCTTCGTGGAGCAGAACAAGGCGGCCGACAACGACTGGTTCCGCCTCGAATCCAACGCTGACGGCACGCGCTGGACTGGCACGTGCTGGTACATCCACGAGCTGCTGCGCTACGAGTTCCGGCTAGAGTTCGATATCCCTGTGACGTACCCGGACACCGCACCTGAGGTGGCAGTTCCGGAGCTGGACGGGAAGACCGCCAAAATGTACCGCGGCGGGAAAATCTGCCTCACCGAACACTTTGCGCCGCTCTGGGCCCGGAACGCGCCGCGGTTCGGGCTCGCGCACCTCATGGCGCTCGGACTCGGACCGTGGCTCGCCGTGGAGATTCCGGACCTTATCAGCAAGGGCATCGTAGTCCACAAGGAGGGGCAGGCCGAACCGGCGGCGGAGTGACATCAGACGGAAAGCCGGACCGGACCGGAAGCGGGGCTGAAAGACTGAAACTAGGAGAGTAAAAACTGTGTTAAAATGAATGGAGTCTGGTTTGGAAATGACGTTGACTCTGTTAGTCATCACTGATCTGTAACTGACGCTGTTCAAGTAAAAATGGGCACAGAGAGAATTGAGTCTGATTGGGAGATCGCACTGGCATCTGGCTATTATTTTTCAGTAGTAAGACTAAATGAGTAAAGCTCATGAGAATATGAATGGAGTCTGGTGGCGAGATGACCCACAGATTGGTAATAATAAAAGGTAGAAATGTGTTGATATAATAAATTGAGATTTACCGTAAAATAACTTCAGCCCACTGAAAGATAGTGGGGAAAAATCAATGGAACCTGGTGGAGAGGTGGCCCCTCGTAACAAATTTATGATGTTGATATTTTTATTGCGCCACAAGAAATGATAAAAATGGTGCTAAAATGAATGGCTTCTGGCTTTTTTTGCTCAGTAAAGAAGTAAAAAGTGAGAAGATGAATTTAGTCGTGGAGAGTTGATCTAGATTATTTAACATAACTGTCAAAGCCTGGAGGCAAAAGTATTATTGATCTAATAAAATAATGTTAATTTTTTTTTTTTGCATCACAAGGAAGAGTATAAACGGTGGGACTTTGAATGGAGTCTGATGGGGAGAAGACACCTAATGATCAGACTGCAGACGTTCTGTTAGTTTGATCACGAGTAAAAACACGTAATATATGAATGAAGTCTGGTAGTCTGGATGTAAACAGTGACACACCAATCTGTCCCTAAACAATAAATAATATTTAGATTTCCTGCTGGTTGTATTGTTTGCAAAATATTTACAAATGTTTGCAGCTGTGTACGATGTCAAATTTAAATCACTAGGACATTTGTTTAATGGGCCATATAAATAGGGATGTTACTGATTTCATCACATCCTGTTACAGTAAGTCACGTTCTAAACAAAAGGAGACACAATTTAAACAAAACTTTTATTAGTTTGTTTCAACAACAGAATCGTGTGTGTGGTCCCGATCAGCTGACTGATGGCTGATAATAAAATATCAGTCAGTACACCTGGATAAGCTCTGCCCACTCTGCCACAGGCCACACCCCGTTCGCTTGCACATTGCTTGGTGATGATTTCCAGTCCCAGACCCTCAGTGGGATGTTCCAGGAGGCGCCATAGTTTGCTGTCACGTAGTCAAGCGTCTCACATGGAACACGCACTTTCAGCTCAAGAAGCTCCGCCCAGCACAGCGAGAAGCGTGGAAAGATGTACCTGGAGATAAGAAGAAAAAAAATTTTAACCTGCGGCAGGGTTGACAAAGTGACCTGACAGATGGTAATGACTTTACGTAGCAATAAACGACATGACGATTACGCCGTCTGTACAAATATTTAAGGTGAAAGGATTTTACTTGAACTTCCTGCCACTCTTTGCCTGCGTCCCGCCATTCCACATGATATCACCGTTGTCGTAGAAGAAAAAAATGTCCAGCTTCACATCTTCAATCAGAAATGACAGCTCCAGACTGTCCTCCACCTTTTACAATAAAACACCCGCTTTCAGAATAAAAGACAGAAAACTAAACTTCACAATAAAATGATTTCAGAATAAAGGTAACTATGGGTGCATTCCAAAAGTCCATGTTTCTGTGAAAGTTTCCTCACTAAGAGACATGACTCCAAACACTAGCATCCTCTACGAAAGGAGAGGAGAAAATGTGTCCTATAATTCACTGCAAACAACCATCCAACCATTTATGAAAACACTGACATAATCGAAGTGGGTGGGATCGATTTTGATGTTCCTTCTAACTGCATTTTCCATTTTATCCATAACCTGTGGATATATTTATAGTTTTTATCAGCAGCTGTTAAATTCACAGCTAAACTCTGAACATCAAGCTGCTGGAATATAAATTTGATGTTGTTGCTGCATGAAGAAAGTAGAACAGTGAGTTCAAGATTATGATTTATAATAAATGATCAAAGAGTGTTTAAGGCTCTGTATGATCACTGTTGTATTACAGTCTTTAGGATTCATGTTTACTTCAGGTCAACTGGGATCGGTTACGATGGAGGGAATTTTACAGAAATCCTTAACAGGCTGGAGGAAACAAAATAAATATACAGAGGGTAAAATAAGTAATTTAAGTAAGTTCAAAGTAAATATATTTCTGAAGGTGCGATTGATATTAAATTCTCACCAGATGTGAGTGATAACCCATCCAATCCACACATGCAAAGGAATCAAACCATAGATGTCCATAAATATGTGTAATAATGATAAATGACACAGAGAAAATAAATGAAGACACTCACTGAAATTGGATTAATACTTTATACAAAGCCTTTGTTGGTGATCACAGCTTCATATTCAGCTTCTCCTGTATGGAGAAACTAGTCGCAGCATTGCTCGGGTGTGATTTTGGTCCATTCTTCCACACAAACAGTCTTCAAACCCTGAAGGTTCCGTGGGTCCCGTCTATGAACTTTGACCTTGAGTTCTTTTCAGTTGGTTGAGGTCAGCTGATCCAGCAGCTTTATTTCCTATCTCTGACACCAGCTGAGAGTTTTCTTTCGTCTCGTTTCATCTTCATCATCCTGGTAGATGGCAGCAGATTTTTATCAGGAATTTCTCTGTACATTTTTCCATTCATCCTTCCTTCAGTTATATGAAGTCTGTCAGTGCTGTATGCTGAAAAGGAGCCCCACACCACGATGTTCCCAACTCCAAACATCTATATTAGTGTTCTGGGGGTGATATATAGTTCTCTTTGACCTCCAAACGTACGATGATGTTAAAACGCATTATGGCATCCAAAGAGTTTAATTTTGGACTCATCTGACCAGACATAAGATAGACTTTATTAGTCCCAGAGATGGAAAATTCATTGTTACAGCAGAAAAGCAGATAGGCCAGGAATAAATAAAGAGATTTAGATTATTTAGATAAAAATATCAAGTCAAATCAAGTCAAGTGGCTTTACTGTCATTTCAAGCATGTGCAGTGGTACAGTACACAGTGACGCGAGACAGCGTTCCTCCAAGATCATGGTGCCACATGATCTTGGAGTAAAATCAAACCAGGACTACATAAAGTGCAAGTGTGAAAAACTGCAAAAAACAGTGCAACACCAGACAGAACAGAATGATACAGATACAAGACAGTGCAATAGACAGTGGGTTGTGCAAAAAGACTGAGCACTGTGCAAAAAAGCAAAAGCAACAACCTATGCATGTAATTGATGTATGAAGGTGTGTGAGGTGTGTCTGCATATGCCATTGTGCAGGTAATGTAGTGACGTGTGTGAAGGTATGTGTGTGTCAGTCCAGTCACTGAGTGTAATGGAGGTAGTTATGGAGCTGGTGATGAGGGACCAGGAGAGGGTCTCCGCCAGGTGAACACTAAGGAATTTGGTGCTCTTGACAACCTCCAGAGAGGATTCATTGATGTTAAGTGGACAGTGATCTCACCATGCTCTCCTGAAGTCGACAATTATCTCTTTTGTTTTGTCCACGTTCAGAGACAGGTTGTTGACTCTGCAACAGTCCGTTAGCTTCTGCACCTCCTCTCTGTATGCTGACTCATTGCTTTTGCTGATGAGACCCACCACAGTCCTGTCATCAGCGAAACTGACGATTTGGTTTGAACTGTGCATTGCTGTACAGTCGTGAGTCAGCAAAGTGAACAGCAGTGGGATGAGCACACAGCCCCGAGGGGCTCTAGTGCTCATTGTGGTGGTGATGGAGATGCAGTTACTGATCTGGACTGTCTGAGGCCTCTCCATGAGAAAGTCCAGGATCCAGTGGCAGAACGAAGTGTTCAGGTCCAGCAGGCTCAGTTTTCCAGTCAGGTGTTGAGGAATGATTGTGTTGAATGCTGAAGTGAAATCTATGAACAGCATTCATACATACATGCCCTTATTGTCCAGGTGAGTGAGAGCCAGATGTAGGGTGGTGGCGATGGCATCATCTGTTGACCGGTTGGGGCGATAAGTGAACTGGAGTGGGTCCAGCAGTGAGCTCACTTGCAGCTGAAGATGAGCAAGGACTAGCCTCTCCAGGATCTTTGTCAGATGTGATGTCAGAGCCACCGGCCTATAGCTGTTGAAGTCCTTTGGCTGTGGCCTCTTGGAAACTGACACCACACAAGATGTTTTCCACAGCTGTGGCATTCTACCAAGCTTCAGGCTCAGGCTAAAGATGTATTGAGTTATCCTGCATTGGACTTGAGAAGCAGTCTGCCGAGCTGATGCCATCTGGACCAAGCTTCAAGATGGAGTCAGCAATGGAGTCTTCCATGTTGAGCGTTTATATGCGCCACAGCGTATTAGTGCATTACTTATCGTTTTCTTTGAAACAATCATACCTGCTGATTCAGGTCTTTCTGTAGCTCTGCACAGGAGCCCCTTGGCTCTTGAACAACTCTTCTGATTCTGATTTTTTTTTTTTCACTCCCCTGTCTGAAATCTTGCAGGGAGCACCTGGTCGCGGCCGGTTTATGGTGAAATTATGTTCTTTCCATTTCCGGACATTGGGCCCAACAGTACTCAATGGAACTGTTATTTTTAGAAATTCATCAGTATGTTTTTGCAACAATAAGGTTATGATGGTCTTGGGAGACCTCACTGGTTTTACCCGTCATGAGATGTTTCTGTGTGACAACTTGATAATTGGGCACCTTTTATTAGCCATCATTCAGGACTGATTGAGCTGATATTAATTTGCACTAAGTGGCAGGATTGACTTATAATCACTGATAGATTTTAGCTGCTGTCTTGAATCTCCCTGCCTTTTTACACATCCCTCTCTTCACATGTTCAATACTTTTCCCTGTGTCACTTCTCGTTTTTACACATAATTTATGGACGTCTATGTTTCCATGTGTGGCTTGGATGGGTTATTACTGACATCTGGTGAGAATTTCAGAAGACAAACATTATTTACCGTTATATTATGAGAAGTCCCAGTTGTGACAGGTGTATGTATAAGTGCATCACTTGGTAGTTTTAACAGCATAGTGCACTTTTATCTGTTACAGATTCAGCAGAGAGAAGTCACTCGCTGTGTGAACACTGCTGAGAAAGAGCAGCCAAGTTCAGGTCATTTCTGCCGTTTCATGGAAGCATTTACCAAGGAGCAATAAGTGGGCTCGCCTCTAAACACTCAGCATGAAGAAGTTAGTGAATCTGTTCCTCCTTCTTTAAAATTCCAGCCTTTCTAATGAAAAATGAATGATTTTCTCAATGTTTACATTACCCCCATAAAACAACAGAACATGTTGTGGAGAAGTAACGCATGCTTTGTAGTCCATCTTTTACACATTGTCAATATAGCGGACATGCGTCATCACAACGTTAAGAAATGAGTGTGAGCTCGTTCAAATCCTCAGCACACCACTTTTCTCTTTTTCTAAGTCCTCAGTAATTCTCCTACCCACTTTTCCTTGAGATCGATGAAAAGAGGTTAGGAACAGGAGATAGTAGGTACTTTTTGGAACACACCCTAAACTTCACAATAAGACAGGTTGTAAGAATAAAAGACAGATTTTGCAGTAGATGTTTGAAGCTGGTGACTGAAGATGAAGCATGAAAAAGTTTTTGGTGTTAGAAGTAGAATAAAGAAGAAGAAACTCAGACAGTAAAAGATAAAAATAAAGATTTTGGACCTTTCCAAACTTGTGTTTCAGCGTCAGGCCGGCGTCTGTGAATGCTGCGATGATGTCAGGCCTGTAGTCAGCGATGAAGATGCCAATGTCGACGTCACGGCTGTATGAGATGATGCTGCACTGCCTGAACCAGCCTGGAGAAGGTGACACAGACAGACAGGTGTGAGGACGGGATTACCTGCACACACTGAATCAATTAGTCTTTTTGACTGAGGTGCAACTTCCTCAGATGTGATTTACCTGGATGTTTAAACCACAGATAATAAGGCATGTGACCCTGATTACAGGTGATGTCAGCACAAACTATGGATGTCATACAGCAGTTTGACCTCTGTGTGACCCTATAGTAGCACACCTGAGTGAATCACTGGTTACATGCTCCTCCACAGGAGTTTTAACAGGAACAGGTAGACAACCTACAGTCAGAGGTTCTGACGTTGAAGCAGGAAGTCATCAGCATACCTGACACACCTGTTGTAAAAGTTATAAGTGACAGTGACCTCTGTGTTTCACTTGCTGTCTCCGAGGCGGTAACCTGCTCTATTTTAGTCCAGTCATGCGAGTCTCACTCTTGCTTAGTGCTCGACAGGCGCTGCATACACCTGTGTAAGTTTCACAATAAAAAACGCCAAAAGAACTTGAGAGATTTCAGCGGTTTACCCAGGGTCACCATGGCGAGGTCGCTGCATGTCTAATCTGTGGTGGACACACTTCCTGATGTAGCCCTCGAGGGATTCTTGTTTCCCAGAATCAAACACAAATATGACTGATAACAGGAAATCAGGAAATCAACCAGTGCCAAAATAAAAGCCTGCTTAAAAAAACAACAAAAAAGCAGAGAGAGATTATGGCAAACCATCGACTCAGGAGGGGAAGGCGGTGCTGTACCTGCACTGACTATAGTGTGGGTGGAGCGCTGCTGACTTCGACTGAGAATATTGTCGGGCAATGGAAAGGAATACTTCGAGGACCTCCTTAATCCCACTGAGCTGCATCAGGCATAGCAGCATGCAGTTATTCTACATTGTGACGATGTAATTTTGATCATGTCAAAGTGAAAGAGGCCATACAGTCCTTATACGACCGTTGCAGAAGCCTGGCCCGCATAGCAGGCAAGAAGTCGGACTTGTTCCTGGTGGGTGATGGGCTCCGCCAGGGCTGCCCTTTGTCACCGATTCTGTTCATAACAGGATTTCTAGGCATAGCAAAGGGGCGGAAGGCTTTCGCTTGGGTGGTCTCAGGATCTCATCTCTGCTTTTTGCAGATGATGTGGTCCTGTTGGATTCATCGGGTGATGGCCTCCAGCACGCCTTGGAACGGTTCACAGCCGAGTGTGAAGTGGTGGGAATGAGATTCAGCACCTCCAAATCTGAGGCTACGGTCCTCAACTGGAAAAGGGTGGAGTGCCCACTCCGAGTCAGGGACGAGTTCCTGCCCCAAGTGGAGGAGTTTAAGTATTTCGGGTCTTCTTCACGAGTGACGGGAGAAGGGAGCGGGAGATCGACAGACGGATTGGTGCTGCGGCCGCAGTGATGTGGACGCTGTACCGGTCTGTTGTGGTGAAGAGAGAGCTCAGTGTAAAAGTGAAGCTCTCAATTTATGAGATTGATCTGCGTCCCTACCATCACCTATGGTCACAAGCTGTGGGTAGTTACCGAAAGAACGAGATCCCGGACACAAGCGGCAGAAATGGGCTTCCTCTGAAGGGTGGCTGGCCTCTCCCCTAGAGATAGGGTGGGAAGTTCAGCCATCCGGGAGGGGCTCGGAGTAGAGCCGCTGCTGCTCCTCCGCATTCAAGAGATAGTTGAGATGGTTCAGGCATCTGACAAGGATGCCTCCTGGGTGAGGTGTTCCGGGGATGTCCCACCAGGAGGAGGCCCGGGGGCAGACACACTGGAGAGATTATATCTAACGGCTGGCCTGGGAACGCCTTGGTGTTCCCCCGGAGAAGTTGGAGGAGGTGGCTGAGGAGAGGGAGGTCTGGGCTTCTCTGTTTGCGCTGCTGCCCCTGCGACTTGGCCCCGAATAAGCGGAAGAAGATGGATGGATGGATGAAAGTTTGCTGAAACTGTACAAATGAGTCAGGAGGTAGAGTTACCCAGGCAGGTACCGCTGCTGAGCCAGAACGGAACGTCAAGGCGAGTGAGCGTTCGAGCCGTCAAATGAAGCAACGCCTTTGCTTTTCTCCGGAAATCCACCGCCGCTGCAGACGAGTCGTCAGGGTAGAGCTGCAGAGAAGTAGTCGCATGACGAGAAAAAGGAAGTTTTAAAAAAAGATTTGTTTATAATATTTTTCATTTCCTCTTTCTCCCCTCTTTTTACAATAAAAAGAAGCTTTCATTCTGACCTGCAGGAAATTGCGAGCATCACGGTAACGGCACTCTAGGAAGCGGGCGTGTTTCTGCTGGGCCAGAAAATGGGAAATGTTTCGCGGGACTCGAACGTCCAGGCCATCAAGGACGGTCAGGATGAGCTGCGGCCTGCAGAGGACGTCACATTACAGGAAGTTCATTAGTGCGGTTTTTTTGTCTCATTTACACACATAACGTAGTCATGTGATGTCAGCACCTGTCATAGGCTCCAGCGTAGCGCCCATAGTCGAGCACTTTGAAGGCAGCAAAGCTTCGGTCTGCGTCCCCTTTGAGGCGCAGCGCTCCATGCCACAGGTAATTCCCGCTGCGCTCATACAGGAAGACCACCTGCAAGGAGCACAGGTCACATCGTCAGCTGTTTTGTCACCTGAATCAGATCGTCACGACATCTGGCAACATCCACCTGAATGACATGATTGTGGAGGCGGAACAAGAAGTGCAGGGGAATGTCCTCTCCTGATAGGGTGTCCAGGCTGGCGAGTCGAGGGTCCACTCCCCGCAGCTCCATCACCTCAAAGCCTTTCTGCTCAGCTGCCAATAGGAAGCCGGGCTGACAGACAAACAAACAATTACAGTTTTAAAAACTTTATTTAAACTCAAGTTCTGCATTTTCTCACGCTCTGAAGACAACAAACAAGTCACTCACATCATACTTCCATTGGTTGGCCTGCAGAGCGAATGACGTGACGGCTCGGCCTGTGCACAGAAAGCTGCAGTGCGGTTCGCGCACCAGCCGGTCACGCTGCCGCAAAGCATCCTGGGAGAGCAGTGCCAGCACGGCGGTGTCAGTGAGGAACAGTGGCAGCTTGAAGTGCTGCACTAACACTAGAAACTTCTTCACCACCTGCTGCAGGGAGGAACAAAGCAACTGTTACCGTGGTAACCATGGTCAGGTCAGGAAGGAGGAGTTAAAACATTTAACAATTAAGTATAAAACAAGCTAATTTTATGAGCCACAATACAAGTTTACACATTGTACAAATTTCATGACTCACGTCTACATCTTGTGTAAGAGAAGCGAGATGTAAGATGTAAGATTTGTTTTAAATGTATTTGAAAAGTTCTTCACCTTTATTTAAGAGAGGAACGTCATGTGCAAGTGGAAAGACATAGAGAGCTGCATCAGGCATAGCAGCATGCAGTTTTTCTACCTTGTGACGATGTAATTTTGATCATTTCAAAGTGAAAGTTTAAATCTGAATTGCTAACAATTGATGTTAAGCTAACAGCAGCTAGCATCAGATCTGACTTACCCATTGGACTTGGCTAGCGGTCAGGTGGCCTGGAGTCAGGTGACCTGCTGGGCGGAAGATGTGAGAGCCAGGCTGCTGCAGGAGAATAGAAGAAAACAGGGTCACCACAACGGTCATGCTCCCGCATGACTTACCTTCAGAGGCTGACGCTGCCTATCTGGACCTTGGGGGTGTCGTAGCTAAAAGATCAACCTTAAGACTGTCACATGTCCTGATGGAGGGTTAAATACTCACACGTGTGACAAGGTTACTGTAATT
The DNA here is from genome assembly GCF_965226115.1 of Aulonocara stuartgranti. Classification (NCBI taxonomy): domain Eukaryota; kingdom Metazoa; phylum Chordata; class Actinopteri; order Cichliformes; family Cichlidae; genus Aulonocara; species Aulonocara stuartgranti. The sequence goes on along the minus strand of NC_138945.1, from coordinate 41,560,170 downwards.
CGAGCACATAGATGATTCAGGATCTCTTCATGAGTAATGTTCATGCACAGGTAATGTCAGCGTACAGGTGAGATGGAACACATAGGCAGCATGATTATGATGAAGATCATCTTCGCCAGAAGATGTTTCCTGATTGGCTGAATTTAACCTAAAATATTTTAACTTCACGTTCAGGTACAGATACCTGATAGCATTTACAAGGCTGTTATAACTAAAGTTAACCTTACTGCAGTGAAGGAATCTCAGGTGTGCCTCTTTCTCTCTTTACCTGCCTCTGAACACAAACCTGTACGGCAGCTTCAGGAACGACCCATTTTATGTTCATCATCTAAACTCTACCTAAGGAAGACTGTGCGCTGCTGTAGACTCCACCCCCACTGAAAAGCTGTCCTTTCACCTGTCACTTGTGCAGGTGTGTTTACCTGTGTCTGCTCTGCACAGACACAAAAACATTAAACTCATAATTATAATTTGAGACGTGGTGTGGTTCCTATAATCCTGACTTCACAAATGCAACTGAAACAGCTAGTGCACAGATTAGGATTATATTCTGAAAGGGCAGAGGGCTTTGAGTTTTAATGGTTCATTAGTGACATCACAAACCTTCAGATTAGGTCACACTGGGAGCCTCTCGCATCACACAAGCGTTTACACGGCTATGGCTCACCTTGCTGACGTACTTCCGGTAGTAGTGCAGCTGGAATAGCAGGAACACGGAGCTGCTAACGATGAGCAGCGCTAACACGGCCGTCCGGTTCACACGAAGCATCCGGAAACGGGGCCCGTCACCGCGCTTCTCATGACGCCAGAACTGAGCTCGAGGCACGAGGGAGCGGCACGAAAATACTCAGAGCACCGCGAAAATCACCAAGCCGTCTGCGGCCGCCGCCATATTTAAAAGGGCTCACTTCCTGCGCGGCCTTTCACAGTAAAAGCCCAAAACCTTTCTGCTGTGATTTTCAGAGGGAAAAAAGCTGAAATAGTCGATTCCCTGAAGGAAACATGAAGAATTAAATATGACAGCTGTGGTGTTTTAAACTGTTTTATCCACATAGCATGAAAATATGATTTTTCTTCATCAACACACTGAATATTTATCAGCATCGATTTTTAATCGTTAAATTTCAAATTCAAATTTTATTTGTCACGTACACAGTCATACACAGTACGATATGCAGTGAAATGCTTAGACAACTGCTCGTGACCTAAAAAGAAAAAGGCTATGAATAAGATAGGAAATAAATATGAAAAATTAAAAAGGGTCAATTTAACTAGGAAGGAATAAAATATAAATTAAGGTTAAAAATGAAATAACTGTACAACACAATTTAGAATGAAGGGTAAATTTAACTGGGAAAGAATAAGATAAAATATATAAATTAAAGTTGAAAATAAAATAACTGTACAACAAAATACACAATACACAGTATAGAACTATATAAGAATGTATGAAGAAAGATAAATAAATAAATATATACACAATAACAGCAGCTGTACAAGTATTAACTGGAAATGAAGAATATAGTGACCAGTGTTGTGCAATCCACATTATGTCTTGTGCAGTGCAAATATGCTTAAAGTGATTTAAGTGATTTAAGTGATGATTTAAGTCTTCCAGACACTAAACCAAGGAACAATGTACATTTCAAATTCCTTTAATTTTAAATATGTTTATATTGTCTATCCTGTAAAATAGTCAGATGTCTATTCTTATTAATGTACAGAATTCACCTGCTTGCTGCTACTACTGCACATTCACCCAATGTACATACTATATATATAATGTTCTTCCTCTACAGACACCCCCCCCCCCCCCTATTTTTGCACATGTCGAGGAGCGTGTCAGGCTACATTTCACTGTGTGTTATACTTGTATAACTATGCATGTGACAAATAAAGAACCTTGAACCTGAAAGTGAAAACAATGTCCAGAATGTCCAGTGTGTGTGTAAGAACTGTATGTGTGGGTCAGTACTGTGTGGTGGTGTGATTGAGAGACCGTATCGCCTGCGGGAAGAAGCTCCTCCTCAGTCTCTCTGTGTTGGTCTTCAGGCAGCGGAATCGCTTTCTGACCTCAACAGAGAGAACAGTCTGTTGTTGGGATGGCTGAGGTCCTTCACGATCTTCCTGGCCTTGGTCCAGCACCGCCTGCTGTAGATTGAGTGCAGATCAGGGAGCTCGGAGCGGATGGTGCGCTCAGCTGACCGCACAACCCTCTGTAGAGCTCGTCTGTCCTGCATGGTGCTGTTCCCGAACCAGGTTAAGATGTTTCCCGCCAGGATGCTCTCTATGGTGCACGAGTAAAAGTTCCTGAGCACCTTGGAGGGCAGTTGGAAGTCTCTCAAGCGTCTGAGGTGGTAGAGACGCTGTCGGGCCTTTTTCACCACGGTGTTGATGTGACAGGACCATGACAGGTCCTGTGTGATGTGAACTCCGAGGTATTTGAAGCTGTCCACTCTCTCCACTGGGCACTCGTTGATGACGGGGGTCTGGTAGTTCCTCTCCTGCTTAGTGCTGAAGTCCACTATCAGCTCCTTTGTCTTACTGACGTTTAGAAGGAGGTTGTTCCTCTGGCACCAGTTCTCCAGATTCCTAATCTCCTTCAGGTAGGCCGTCTCGTTGTTATCAGAGATCAGGCCCAGCACGACGGTGTCGTCAGCAAACTTGATGATGTGGTGGAGCTGGTAGTGGCCACACAGTCATATGTGTACAGAGAGTACAGCAGGGGGCTCAGAACACACCCCTGGGGGGCTCCAGTGCTGAGAGTGGTGGAGGCTGAGACATGTCCGCCCATCCTTACTGCCTGTGGTCTGCCAGTTAGGAAGTTGGAGATCCACTGACACATAGATGAGCTGAGTCCCAGATGCTCCAGCTTGGTGGTGAGTGTGGAGGGAATTATGGTATTAAATTTCCAAACCAAAACTACTTTCAATCAAAACTAAAATAGCTGATTGAGCCAAAAATTATCTTAAGGTACAGGATACAGACTAAAACAAGTGAACTAAAACAGAAAAATATCAGTTCTTTTAGTTTTTTCAGTCTGGTCAGACTTGTAATCACGACTAGCCTGAGCAGATGAGCTCATAAACACTGTGAGCACCATCATGTTTACAGCAAAAATAATCATGTTTACAAGCTGATACACAAAATGCTCTGGTCTCTATAGAAAATAATTGTGAGATAATTTACTCATTCACAACAACTGTACAGTGAGAGGATGATTTTATAACTCACCTGGATTAAAGTTTGCATTATTAGGGACGCGGTTAATGTTGACCTTGGTTTCTGTAGCTGATTTTTCCCTCTTTCTTAAGGACTTTCAGATCCTGTAGTGTTTTTAGGTCTCACACTTCTTCTTCTTCTGTTCAGTTTTCTCAGATTTTTAAGGACGCACTGCACACTATGCTGAGATACGCCAAGTTTCAGCTAACTGCTCTTTGTTAATCACTTTTCGGTTAAACTGCGTTTGCTTTCCCAATTTTAACAGGTTCATCTAAAGAAGTGGGAACAAATGTGTTTTTGTGGCAGGCAGGTAGTAACAAAGGGCTTAAAGATAAAACTTAAAACTGGTTCTTTGCTCAGTTGTTGGTTATGTGTCGACACAACAAGGAATCCTGGAGTCAGGAGCCGTTTTATGCTTGAATGATTTGGAGGTCAGAGTTCAGAGGGTCACCAAACCAAAACATTCCTGTTAAAATGATCAGGTACAAGGACTGAACTAAAAAATTACAAAGAAGAACTTTAACGAGCTTCAGAAAGGCATCGTTTATTTACAGGCTGTGCTTCTGACAACATGATTATGACCCAAACTGTCAAGAAATCACACCACAACTCTAAAAACATGTGAAAATTAGTGGACTCTGGTGAGGTCACTGCAGCGTTTCGATACAAACCTCAGCACGGAATCCTAGAACACCTGAGTGAGAAGGCGATGGAAAGTACACGTGCAGCGGAGGAGGGCCAACCCCCCCCCCCCACACACACACACACACACACTCAGAGTAACACACACACACACACACACAGAAAGAAGATGGCGGCGGCAGCGGTCGCGGCTCCTCCATAACAAAAAGGACTCAAAGTTCAAACTTGGCCCACTTTGTGTAACTCTGCTTTTCCCGCTCTGAGCGGACGATGAGCGGCCTCCGCCGCCCCTGAAGGCCCGGGTCTTTTCTCCGGGTCTCCGGGATGTTAGCGTGAGACTGCCTCCTGAAGTGGACTTTAAACCGGGACGGTAAGAGCGGCCGAGCCGTGCTAGCTCCGTGCTAACTGTTTGTTTGGACAGACTGTTTGTTTGTGGACACTCCCAGGACGTGTTGCTACCGGTCTCCGGTTTATCGGGACACCAGGGCAGAAATGCTGTTTATGTGACCGGCGGAGGGGCATCTGATCCGGACAGGTTCCGGTACTGATAGGTGAAGGAGCGGGCTCAGTTAGCCGGGTCAGCTAACGGCTAACTGCTATTGTCAGGACAAATGGCAAGTACTGTAGATATTACAGTACCGCGAGTAGTGCAGTACCGAAAAGTCCCAGAAGCACTACTGCAGTACTGCTGACAGCTCAGACTGTCACTGTACACACATAATGCAGCTCTGTGTGTACTCTAAGAACAGTAGTGCAGTTCTTTGTGTACTTTGACAACAGTACCGAATCTGTGTGTGCTCTGTGTACTGTGGCAGTAATACTGCAGTTCTGTATATATTCGTTGTGTACTCTGACTGTCATACTGCAGTTCTGGGTGTAGTTGTGTCACGTTGAGGACTGAGCAGGCAGAGGTGTTCTGATGTTTTGTGTGTATTCATAACCTGTGAAAAGCACCTGTGTCACCTGATTGAGATCAGTTGTCTTGATTAGAGGATTTTTACGGAGCATGGTGCCTCCACAAATATACTTAAAATTTTTCTCTGAGGAGCAGCTGTGATTCCAGAAAGTGGAGCCGATCGTCCTCACAGACCACGGCCACACTCAGGGACTGCACAGCTGGTTTTATGATATACCTCGTGAAGTCAGAGATCCAAGCTGATTTCTATGGAGAGATTATCTTACATCCACAAGCGTAAACTAAGATTTACAAATATGTGCCGTGATTTGTGTGTAACTTTTATGGTTGTTGGGTTTTTCTCTGTATCTATTATTGTAAGAGCTACTGTACAATATAAAGTGCCTTGAGGGGACTGTTGATGTGATATGGCGCTATAAAAATAAAATTGAAGTGAATTGAATAGAACTCACAAATGCGTGTTCCCATTCACACACGTACGAAATAATTTGACCACACGTGAAACAGTTTTCCAAATACATGTATCTAAACTAGATTAAATAGTGATTATTTACGCACAATTTATAAAGTAAGGTTTTACAAGTGAGGGGTGGTCGTGTAGTTTTAGTTTTTTGTATGCACAGAAATGTTTTGTAAAGAGAAAATTATACTATTCGTGAAGCTAAACTTAATAAATTGAGTGTGACAAGTTGTCACTGACAACTGTAACACACGCCACAGATGCCAGGTCAGGTGTGTTTGTGGCTATTACTTCATCCTGCCCACATTTTCTACAAACCCGTGGTCCCCAGAGAAGAATATACGAACAAAATACTAATACTAATAACAAAAGTGTTTCTACTCAGAGTATTCTTAGTCATGTGATTAATGTAACCTAAAAAAGACACTTGATTATCAATATTATAAAGTTATAATTAATCTTCAAGTTTGTATTTCCTTTTTTAAAATAATTCAAGTATTTATTAGATTTTGCATTTTATAACAGCAAACACAAAAATATAACAACAAATACAAAAATACAAAAACCAAAAAAAGAAGCAAACAAACAAAGAACTGAAAAAAACAAAAGAAAAGAAAAATACACTGAGGTTTTAACATCAGTGGCATCTCGTCCAAGTCAGGTAGACATGTAGGTGCAAAAACTGTCCCATTGTTCCACCGAAGCTTCAGTCACATGATGTAACCTTCCCAGTGTCTTTTCGCAAGCAACGTTCAATCATTCTTGCTTTCCACATTTTAAGCATTGGATTATTGGGGTCCTTCCGGTACTACAAAATGACACGGGCACATGTTACCAATGCAGTCCTTAACACTCTAAACTGGTGTTTCATGTTTGTATTTCTTTAATTAGACCTGCAGCTTTTACTTTAAAGCTGATTCCTCTGATTCAACATGAGTCTTTATCACCAAGCACAACAACAACAACAACACAACAAACTGTTGTATTCAGGTATATTTCTAAAGAACAGGAAAGCTGCTGAGTGCAAATGTAATAGCAAAATGTGAATTTGTGTCTATGTAGACAACAACATGTGATTTTTCACTGATTTATCACAGTTAACTGTATTATCACAAACAGACTGTATGCCAATAGCAGACTGGCTGTGTCTTATGGCAACATTTATGTCAGGTCTCAGTAGGGCTGCTCGATTATGGCAAAAATGATAATCACGATTATTTTCACTGAAATTGAGATCACGATTATTTGACGATATTTATTTAACCCTTTAAGACCTACTATAGAACCAAGTCCACCAGAGCTTATATTATTTTTATTTTTTTTTTTTTACATGCTGTAGTGCCATTTGTGGGAGCATTTCAAGTTGCTATACATCAATACAACTGTTATAGCCCATATTTTAATAATATGTATGCATTAAGTGCATAGTAATTACATAAAATTCAAAAAAGTGCAATAAACTACAAAAAAAATTGAAAATCGCTTTTGTTTTGTTTACATATATTTCTACTTGGAGAAGTTTAAGAGGCTTATCCCTCAAAACTTTAAATACAATAAAGTTGCAAAAAATAGTTTCCCACCACAGGAAATTTATTTTGAGTGTCTTCATAGTTTTATTTTGGAGATACAGCAATTTTTATATACTGCAGGAAAAACAAAAAACAATCCTATGATGCAAATTTGCAAAGAAAACAGCAGGTGCATCATTTCACTGTGGGAAGTGTTACGAACAGCTGATAGGAACGGCAAAGCGTGTTTCTGGAATATTATGCTTTTGTTCCTGCAAGCGCTTTTTATGCAATTTTTGCAAAGCTATATGTGGAACAAAACCGTGACCGAGGACAAGCTGATGGCATAAGATGTAAGTACAACTCCTCCGGTTTCATATGCAAAACAAATTATTGCGCTAGCTTACACGGTTCAGGTTCTACAGGGATTTAAAAATAGTTATGCAAAACGGAGCGTGCTGCTCTGACCGGCTTTAAAGGGTTAACAATGACTTTAAAAAAATAATATAAAATGGTGTGCAACACCACTGAAGTTTTTTTTTTTTTAAACTCTTTTCAACCAACGGCAGTCACTCTCCAAATAACTTCTGCTTAGCTTTCCGAGCTTCCCTCGGGTCCTCTTAATCAGCGGTCTCCACCCTTTTTTGCGCCACGGACTGGTTTATGCCCGACAATATTTTCACGGACCGGCCTTTAAGGTGTCGCGGATAAATGAGGGAGGGGCTAATAATCGGCTCAGTCATTTTTAATGATCGTTGAAAGCCCAGATCGTAATCGTGATTAAAATTCGATTAATTGAGCAGCCCTAGGTCTCAGTGGGTGTTGCTGTGCTGGACTAACTTTGAGGACATAATTTGCAATTGAAAAAGGTGAGAAATTATAATATAGGTTATTGCAATACTCAGCATGTCACAAAGAGTTAAAAATCGCAATATCATTGGACACTCAATCATATATTATTGGGTGTCCGATGATTCCCACTAGGGCTGGGCCATATCATACCATTCACGGTAATACTGGTATAATGTTGGGCAACGATAAGAAAATGAAATATCGCGAAAGAATATGGGTAAAACGCGCATGCGCAATACCTTTGATTTCATACGCACATGACGGAAAAAGCATGCCGGCGGCAAAGAACGAGAAGGGCGAAAGCGGATCGTTGAATGAAACGGATGAACCAGAATTGGTTTGTAAAAATGCTGCAACGTCAGTGGTGTGGAACTGGTTTAGCTTTCGTCCGTCGAATACACAACAAAGCACTATTTTTGGTAGAGGATGCTTGCAGGCCGTCGTTATTATAGTGTTTTTTGGAAAATACGGCACACTTAAAATCAATCCTGTGATTTTTCTGAAAATCGACAGTGCCCCTTATAATCCCGTGTGCCTTATGTATGAATTCTGGTTGTGTTTACTGACCTCGAAACTATTTTATGTGGTACACGGCGCTCGAAAATCTGTCAAATGTTTTAGTACGACTTTGCTAAGCTACAAACACGCACCGCTTGATGGATTGTCGGAGCATTACGGTTATCGTAGGCAGGAGCCTCGTGGAGTGATACGTACTGTGCTTCAACATAATATTACCGTATTGTGTGTGTATAACCTCTTTTTAAGTTTTGTAGATATTATACATGGTTATGCTGAGGATATGTTGGCCAATTTCCACTGGAAATGCCTTTTGGTTAAACTGTCAGCAAGGAATTTGCTTTTGCACTGTTAAATTTTTATATAACTTTAATGCACATAAAAAAACAACTGCTTGTTTAAGTGAAAATACATTGATGTTTTTTTGGGTTTTTTTGCACTAATAAAGTTGTGGAGTTGTAAAGTATTTTGTCTAGTGTCAATTAGGGCTGGGCCATATTATACCGTTCACGGTAATACCGGTACAAAGCTAGGCAACAATAAGAAAATGACATATTGCGACAGAGTATGGGTAAAACGCGCATGCGCAGCGCCGAAAAAGCACGGAGAATGCACGGTAACGGAAAATGTGAATGGGGAAAGTAGATTGTTGAGTGAAACGGATGAGCCAGAATTGTTTTGTAAAAATGGTGCAGCTAAACTGGTTTGGTGTTTGTCCAACAGATACACAACAAAGCACTTTTTTTTTTTGTAGAACATGCAAGCGGGCCGTCGTTATTGCCGTATTTGTCAGACTAAGGTGCTTGTAAATCTGGGAGTAATCTGGGTCCTAAACTCTGTCCTTTAATAAAGTCCCGAAGTCAAACGAACATCCCTGAGAGTTTAAAACTGTCTAAATACTTTTATCTTTAATGAAATGATCAGCATTGCTGCTTTACCAGGTGTAACTATGAAGTTTAACATCCAGGCATCCATGAAAATAGAATTCATTACATTTAACGGAGTTAGAAGTTGGTGGAAGCTAGCTCGCTAGTTTCGCTAGTTTCGCTAGTTACCTAAACATGGTATAGCATGTTCTGACTGAGAGATTTCTGAAAAAATTCAAATGTACAGCTCTGCTATCATTTCTAACATAAATGAAGACAGGAAACTAAACAGCAGTGACGTTTGTAGGGTTACTGAAGTTGGGCTAGCTGGTATATAACGAGGCTAGCGACACAGCTGTGTTAGCATAACATAAACTGTGAAGCTCAAGGATGAACGCTAACACTTTTCCACTCGATAAAAGTTAACGTGAAGGTTCCAAATGCAATCGCATGGCAGGATGCTGTAAATGGACCAAACTTCAGTCAGGAGAACAACTGAGATAATCCATCCACAATACGAGGTTAGTCATTAATATACTGCAACAACATGGGAATAGAGCAGCTGTGATAGAATACAGCATTAATGAATCAATGGTACAGAAGTGGAGGAAGCAAGAAGAATGAGTTGAATAAAGTTTGATTTATCTGACTGCTTTGTTTTGCTTAATGTGCCTTATAACCCCATGCACCTTATCGGGGCTCTAGAGTGCGACCAATTTGGTCGCAAATATGACCAAATTTTTCAGTGGTGCGACTAAAAAAATTTTTTGGTTGCACCTGTGCGACCAACTGTTCGGGTAGCAAAAAAAAAAAAAAACTGCAACCTTCCCTGTGGTCAATGTCACTACCCGATCCGTACCGGAAACCCAATCGGTACCCCGCATGCGCGAAAGGTTTCTACTTCCGGTCGTAGCGTTTTACGATAGTTATGGGTCAGAGTATCTGTTAAGATGTTAAGAATAACAAGTATATCTTAAAATGTTTGCAATAATGAAGCATTTCAGTACAATGTAGACAAAAACGAAAAATAAAAAGAAAGTTACGGATCAGGACTCTCCGATCCTTACTGCGCATGTGTAAAGTCTGACCGTACAAATCGGGTCTACCCGATCCGTACCGCGCATGTGCAGATGTTTTCTTCTTCTTCTGCTCGTTTAATGGCAGTTTACTCCCCAGTGTACGAGGATACCACCACCTGCTGACCGAGCGAATAAACCCTATTATAAACTGAATTATCGTCATTACAAACGTGTGTTAAATCTGATTTAGCGATAGTCGAGTGTGTTTATGCTTGTCTGTGAGGAGAGGATTGTTGGAATAGTGATGATGATGTACGCTATCACTGTCAATTGTCAGTAAACACTTCATCTGGCTGATGAATCTACACGTGAGATATTACAAAGTCTGCATTATTAACTCTGTAATTAGGCGCCGTTCTTCTTATTTTACGGCGCTGTTGCTCAATCGGGGGACACTCTCTGTTGAGGAGAAAAGCATGAATTTCTTTGTATACGGATTATCCATTGTTTAAATGTCCCGGGCAGTCGAAAAGGAGGCAGAGCTGTTGAGAAATGCTAGGAGCTAACTGGGCGATAACCGTATCATTCAAATATATTGAATGTCGCAATGTTGGCAAAGAGAGGAAGTGACGTAAGATTTGCGCATGCGGGGTACCGATCGGGTTTCCGGTATGGATCGGGTAGTGACAGTCAACAACAGACACACATTATGCCCCTATCGTGGACTAAACCAATCACAGATAGTAAGGGGCGGGACCTCTCTGATTGGCTGTGGTCCAGTTGAAAGTGCAGGTGGAAGTGGGAGGTGAGTAGCTTGAATAAAGCGATATCAATTCATTAAATCCTGAATCGACTTTTAAATATAACTGTGTTTTGCCAGAAACGCCAGATTAAAGCTCACAAAACCATTTCAACAACAACCAAACAGCAGATGAGAGCAGGTACACGGTCTCCACACAAAGACGTAAACACAGAACGGACCCGACGCATCAGAATCAACTTTGTCTTTCTTGGCTTTCTCACCCGACGGCCCGTAGACGGACACGCTGTCGGAGCTTAGCGGTTCTGATGTGTCCGGTCCGCGCTGTGTTTACGTCTTTTTGTGCTGATTCTGAGCTGCAGGTTTTGTCTCTCCAACCAAAATTCACAGAGCCAGCAGCAAAAGAAGCAGCAAACTGCGCTTCACATTTGATCAATGTCGTCATGAATTTTGCTGTTTTGCTTCCACGACTATTAAAATCACACTCCATGCACAGCTAGCTCTCTCTCTATACTTCAAGAACAGTTTCCCGTCTCCAATCTCTGTTTTCTGTATTATTCATTCGCTTATTACCCACCAGTCTACCGTTGTTTACAGCGCTGTGGCTGCTGTCTTTTTCTATTCTTTTTTTCACTTAAATGACCTCGGACAAGAAAGCCTATTTTTTTTCTGTTGTTCAGTACTGAAAAAATGTAAACTTTATATGCAGAACATTGTAGAATATTTTTAAGGTTATCTGCTATAAAAAGCCAGACCAGGCCTTCATGTTTTTCTGTGTTACTTTCACACAAAGGCACCTGCTGTGATGTTCACAATTCTGATGAAGTCAGTACTGATAAATGATCAGAATTATAATATTTCTGACTGTCTGAGGCTAAGTTGAATCGAATCGGGACTTTGAAAACCGGAATTGAATGGATTATAGAAATCAGTGATGATACCCAGCCCTAGTGAGCAGCCTAGGCACGACAGAAGTGGATGTAGCTGCAATAGGAAAAGAACTATTGCTAACTTTTCTGTTATGTTAAGGCCTGATCCTTCTGAAATTCATAGCCAGTGCTCTGACACGGTGTCATCAATCTTTGAATGGTGAAAAAGCACAGTGTATCCAGAAAAACACATTAAATTATATAAATTATTATAAAATTTGTGTGTGCCTAACTTTTGTGCCAGTACGCCTAACTTTTTAAAGTTAGGTGTACCGGTACGCCCATGGCAAAAAGTTAGTCTAGAGCCCTGCTTATGGTCCAAAAAATACGTATTTGACTTTTTTATTTGGCACACTGCAGTTGAATGTTGCAAAGCACCTCTTTTTAACATCAGTGGATATTATACATGGTTATGGCTCAGGATATGTCAGCCCATTTCTACTGGAAATGCATTTTGGTTAAACTTTCAGCAAGGAATTTGCATTTGCACTGTTACATTTTTATATAGCTTTAATGCATATAAAAACAGCTACTTGTTTAAGTAAAATGAGTGGATGGGTGTTTTTTGTGCTAGTAAAGTTGTGGAGTTGTATTTTGTCTCACAGAAATTATATAGTCAGTTATATCGTTATCGCAAATTTTCAAATATATATCGTGATAAATATTTTTGGTCATATCGCCCTGCTCTACTTCCCACCTCGAAAAGTACTCTGCAAAATAGTCAAGAAACCTGCTGAAGGTGGAAGAAGCAAATTTGTTTGACTTGAGGCAAAAACACAAAAATATGTTGTCGAGATTGACCAGGTGACAAAGGAAAGAGATACGAGGAGCTGATGTGACCCAATGACATCACTCATTGTGTGTTGATGACATGAAGAGCAAACGGCGGAGGAGAGTCAGTGATGTTTACTCTCTGACATGTCCTCACAGTGCAGAAACTGTGTTATCCTTTAACCCACAGATGTTGAGCTCACCGTCTCATTTGATCTCTGAACCCACGTCTGTGTGTGCGTTGGTTAAAAACACTAAAAATGGTTCTTTGAGCTTTTATCAGTAAAATAAAGGTTCACCTTTTACTTGTGTGTGTGTGTGTGTGTCTCAACCCGGTCAGTCTGCCTGCAGAGCCTGCTGCAAAGCATGCTGGGAGCAGTGGGGGCTGCCCCTCCCTTCTTTGCCTATGTGTGTTTCTGGGCTGTGATTGGCTGCCTGAGAGCCCAGCTGACTGCACTCTGTCTCTCAGACGGAGAGAGAGGCAGGCTGATGGAGGCGAACGCGATGGGGTGAGCTGCCATTTTCTGTCTTTATCCTCTATCCCTCCATCCTTTTTCCTCCTTTGTATCTGCCAAGGAAGAGGAGGTGGACGGGAGGAAGTAGGAGGGGGGAGAGCGGAGGGAGGGTGGAGGTTTGGGGGGGAGTTCCTTTCATTGTGCTGTTGTCGTTCTCCAGAGGATTTAATTCATCCTCTGTTTGTGCTGCAGACGAGGAGGAGGAGGAGGAGGAGGAAGGGGGGGGGGGTCGTTGAGAGACTGAGAGGATTGAGGGGGTGGGTGGGGGGTGATGATGGAGGGATGAAGAGGAGGAGGTTCAGAGATGATGGAAAGAGGAGGGAGAGAAAATGGCGTCTGGCTGGTGCAGGAAAGAAGAGATGTTGTCTGTCCTAGTTATTGATTGCTGTGTCAACGGCAATAATCAGCACCTGGATCAATAACTTTACCAGTATCATATGGTGTACTGTTATTTTAGTACTGTATGTAGTACTGCTGGATTCTTTGTTGGTGCAGCAAGTTCAATTTGATCTTCTGATTGTTCAAACCTGATCAGTGTGATCAGATATTTATGGATTGGTGCTGCAGAGGTCAGTGTGTCGCCTCACAGCAGGAAGGTTCCTGGTTCAGCTGGCACCAATCCTTTTGTGTGCAAAGGTTTCATTATGTATATCCCATCTAGTTAAGGGCACCCTGTTAGGTTATCTGTTGATTCTGTGGTTGTGGCGTAGATAAAGCACTGTGATTGGTCAGTAAGAGGTCAAACTATTTGTGCAGGTGGAGCTGAGAGGCTCCGCCCTCCCTCATTGTAACTGCGTTAGGACCTCCTGTGCTGATTGGCCGTCCTGTCACCAGGCAGGCAAATAGCTTGTTTTAATTACAATTTAGATGTTTCTATATTTAGCTCTGAAGATCATCAATAATCTAAGCTCTCTGTAATTTCAATTATTGACATGAAAGATCAGCTGACCCTCCAGATGTGATGTCATCATTGTGCCGAATTCATTTTAAGGTTAAACAGGAAGTGATGTCATATGTTTACAGTGGGGCAAAAAAGTATTTAGTCAGCCACCGATTGTGCAAGTTCCCCCACCTAAAATGATGACAGAGGTCAGTAATTTGCACCAGAGGTACACTTCAACTGTGAGAGACAGAATGTGAAAAAAAAATCCATGAATCCACATGGTAGGATTTGTAAAGAATTTATTCGTAAATCAGGGTGGAAAATAAGTATTTGGTCAATAACAAAAATACAACTCAATACTTTGGAACATAACCTTTGTTGGCAATAACAGAGGTCAAACGTTTACTATAGGTCTTTACCAGGTTTGCACACACAGTAGCTGGTATTTTGGCCCATTCCTCCATGCAGATCTTCTCGAGAGCAGTGATGTTTTGGGGCTGTCGCCGAGCAACACGGACTTTCAACTCCCGCCACAGATTTTCTATGAGGTTGAGGTCTGGAGACTGGCTAGGCCACTCCAGGACTTTCAAATGCTTCTTACGGAGCCACTCCTTTGTTGCCCGGGCGGTGTGTTTTGGATCATTGTCATGTTGGAAGACCCAGCCTCGCTTCATCTTCAAAGTTCTCACTGATGGAAGGAGGTTTTGGCTCAAAATCTCACGATACATGGCCCCATTCATTCTGTCCTTAACACGGATCAGTCGTCCTGTCCCCTTGGCAGAAAAACAGCCCCATAGCATGATGTTTCCACCCCCATGCTTCACAGTAGGTATGGTGTTCTTGGGATGCAACTCAGTATTCTTCTTCCTCCAAACACGACGAGTTGAGTTTATACCACAAAGTTCTACTTTGGTTTCATCTGACCACATGACATTCTCCCAATCCTCTGCTGTATCATCCATGTGCTCTCTGGCAAACTTCAGACGGGCCTGGACATGCACTGGCTTCAGCAGCGGAACACGTCTGGCACTGCGGGATTTGATTCCCTGCCGTTGTAGTGTGTTACTGATGGTGACCTTTGTTACTTTGGTCCCAGCTCTCTGCAGGTCATTCACCAGGTCCCCCCGTGTGGTTCTGGGATCTTTGCTCACCGTTCTCATGATCATTTTGACCCCACGGGATGAGATCTTGCGTGGAGCCCCAGATCGAGGGAGATTATCAGTGGTCTTGTATGTCTTCCATTTTCTGATGATTGCTCCCACAGTTGATTTTTTCACACCAAGCTGCTTGCCTATTGTAGATTCACTCTTCCCAGTCTGGTGCAGGTCTACAATACTTTTCCTGGTGTCCTTCGAAAGCTCTTTGGTCTTGGCCATGGCGGAGTTTGGAGTCTGACTGTTTGAGGCTGTGGACAGGTGTCTTTTATACAGATGATGAGTTCAAACAGGTGCCATTCATACAGGTAACGAGTGGGGGACAGAAAAGCTTCTTACAGAAGACGTTACAGGTCTGTGAGAGCCAGAGATTTTCCTTGTTTGAGGTGACCAAATACTTATTTTCCACCCTGATTTACGAATAAATTCTTTACAAATCCTACCATGTGGATTCATGGATTTTTTTTTCACATTCTGTCTCTCACAGTTGAAGTGTACCTCTGGTGCAAATTACTGACCTCTGTCATCATTTTAGGTGGGGGAACTTGCACAATCGGTGGCTGACTAAATACTTTTTTGCCCCACTGTAGCTGATCTGGGGGTTACACTTAGAATCACATGACCAAATTATCAGGTGCTCTTACAGATCAAAAATGTCATTGGTGAGCTGTGTGCTGCAGTAAAATACAACATTGCTCAGCTCAGGTCTTGTTCTGACATATGGCATAGAAACTAAACATTTAACAGTGTTTCCTGAAAACCCTCTCTTGTCTCATCATTTCCTAATTACATTTAATTTTACAATAATGGATTCCACAGCAGTGGGAGTAGATGTCATCAAAGTAGATTTCTTTCTGAAAGTGCTGTAAATAAGCTTAAGAATGTAATTCACTCGCTGTTATCATCTTCAATGCTTTGTATCAACACAAAGCAGAGCAGCTACCTGAACGCTACTCCAACAGAGGTTGGTTATCTTGTTAATAATTTTACCTCCTCACTATGTATGGATACTGTAGCTCCAGTGAAAAAGAGAGCCTTAAATCAGAAGTACTTGTCGCCCTGGTTTAACCTTCAAACGCGCACCTTGAAGCAGATAACTCGTAAGCTGGAGAGGAAATTCTAAATCATTAATTTAGAATTTAGCCTGGAAAGTAATTAAAATTACCCTGGGTGGGTAGGGGGTGGCAGCAGTCTTCCACTCCAACCTCTGGAGCCAGACAGCATTTTAATTCATTTTAAAGCAGGATGCTTAACCTTGTCCACCCTAGTTGAAAAACTGAAAAAACACTGTTAATTCTTATTATCTATCGTCCACGTGGGCCTTACACAGAGCTTATGTCTTATTTAATGTTTAGGTCAAACAAAATGCAATGTTCTGAAGACAGTTTAATATGTCAATTAGTGATGTCCAGCAGGTGAAAATGCAAGCTCCATGAACACGCACAGCTGTGGATTCCAGCTGCTTCGATGTTATATGTATGATTTCTATACATTTTACGTCAGATAAAAACTTTGGTTGTAAGCTTCAGATAATTATTTAATAAAAGCTAGATATTTTAAATGAGAATGAGAAAGTATTTCTTTGTGCCCCCCTTTCCCTGTTAATGCCCTACCTGGCCCCCTGGCAAAACTTTGCTAGACCCGCCCCTGCACAGTTACCAGCTGTCAGCTACTTAGAAATACAGGATCCTGGTGTTATTTGTCTCTCAGAAACAGTTCATAACTTCCCTACAACTCATTCATGTCACCTGTTCAGCTCTGATGATTCAGTAAGGACATCTCCTGGTTTCATCTTCATGTTTCCCTCTCACCAGATAACCAAACCAATATCATGACCAGCAGCTTTACAGCTGTGGCTCCAGCAAACATCAGCTACTAGAAAGTAATATTAAATACATTCTAACAAAAGCTGATCAAGCTTAAACGTGCTGCTGTTGTTTAGCGCGACATCTGCTGGTTTCCTCTTTCTGGCGCAAAGTGGGCGATAAACAAACAAGAGAGACGATCAGCTGATCATTGATCCGTTTGTAACTCCGAAATGACAACACAGGCACGGCTTCTTCAAGACGGGCGCTTCGCTGCATTTATTGAACGCCGTGAAAACTACAAACATAAAACACAAAGGCTTTAAGCGCTTCAGTCTATCAAAAGTAACACTTGTGCTTTAACAACAAAAATTACCTCGTGGCCGCCTGCCACTTCGGAGGTCCTAGAAGAATAGCTTTACAGTCTTGTGCATTCTAAATTAAAACATAAAATAATTAGAACACCATACATTACAAATTTTCACAATATCACAATACAGTTATGGCAAATGACAAATACCTTGTACCACTGGTAGACTAACCAGGCCTTTGCAGATAGCTCGCTGGACTCCTTAGCGTGATTATTAAACGTGGGCTCACAGCCTATACTATCACGCCCAAACCTCGCGATAATAGCGGTGTAACAAAACTGGTTCTTTGTGACAAGATAAACACACCCTTACAATATTGACCACAGAAACGTACGAGCAAGAACATTTTAACTGCTAGAACCATCTATTAAACTTCTTTATACATAAGCCATTTCTGTGACACTTACACCGTTTCATGATTGAAGTAGCAACAGGAGAGGGAGGGGAGAGAATGAGAGAAGAAGAGGCAGCTGTGCAGCGTAACGACAGAATAAATCCAGCTTTGTGTCTTTTTCCAATCAAATCAAATCAAATCACTTTTATTGCCACATCACATGTGCAGGTACATTGGTACAGCACATGTGAGTGAAATTCTTGTGTGCGAGCTTCACAAGCAACAGAGTTGTGCAAAATACAATAATGTAAACAAGCAAAATACAAGAATGGCTACATCTGAAACTAATAAATATATGTACAATATATAATAGTATATGCATTTCTGGATGTGTATACTAAATATTTTTCTGTGTGTGTGTGTGTGTGTGTGTGTGTGTACACATATTTTACAAATTAAATAGAGTAAACAATGAATAGAATATATAAAATAAATAAAATAAAATATACAGAGTTGAATATGTGCAAAACAAGTGGCATTTATATACAGTGTGGAGTGCATAATGTTGAAGTTCCAGTAGTGAAGCTGAGGTGTCTATGACGTGTTCAGCAGTCTGATGGCCTGGTGGAAGAAGCTGTCTCTCAGTCTGCTGGTACGGGACCGGATGCTGCAGAACCTCCTTCCTGATGGAAGCAGTCTGAACAGTTTATGGCTGGGGTGACTGGAGTCCTTGATGATCCTCCCCGCTTTCCTCAGGCAGCGCTTCCTGTAGATGTCTTGGAGGGAGGGAAGCTCACCTCCAATTATCCGTTCAGAGCACCGCACTACTCGCTGGAGAGCTTTGCAGTTGTAGGCGGTGCTGTTGCCATACCAGGTGGTGATGCATCCAGTGAGGATGCTCTCAATGGCACAGTGATAGAAGGTCCTGAGGATGCGGGGGCTCATGCCGAATCTTTTCAGTCTCCTGAGAAAGAAGAGGCGCTGCTGCGCCTTCTTCACTGTTTTGTTTGTGTGTACTGACCACGTAAGATCCTCAGCCAGATGTACGCCAAGGAACCGGAAGCTGCTCACTCTCTCCACAGCAGCGCCGCTGATGGTGATGGGGGTGTGTACTTCTCTGCACCTCCGGAAGTCCACTATCAACTCCTTTGTCTTTGCGACGTTGAGGGTGAGATGGTTGTCTTGACACCAGTGGGTCAGGGCGCTGACCTCCTCCCTGTAAGCCGTCTCATCACCATTGGTGATAAGACCCACCACTGTAGTGTCGTCCGCAAACTTCACAATGATGTTGGAGCTGTTAGTGGCTGTGCAGTCGTAGGTGTAGAGTGAGTACAGGAGAGGGCTCAGTACACACCCCTGTGGAGCACCAGTGTTCAGTGTGACGGGGGATGAGGTGATGCTGCCCAGTCTGACCACTTGGCGTCTGTCAGACAGGAAGCTAAGGATCCAGCTGCAGAGGAAGCTGCTCAGTCCTAGATCCTGCAGTTTCCTGTCCAGCTTCGAGGGAACGATGGTATTGAATGTTGAGCTGTAATCTACAAACAGCATCCTCACATACGTGTCTCTCTTCTCCAGGTGTGACAGGGCAGTGTGTAGTGTCAGGGCTATGGCATCATCAGTGGACCTGTTGTGGCGGTATGCGAACTGTAGAGGGTCCAGTGAGTCGGGTAGTGCAGAGCAGATGAAGTCCCTGACCAGCTTCTCGAAGCATTTGCTTACGATGGGGGTCAGGGCTACAGGTCGCCAGTCGTTCAATGAGGAGATGGTGGAGGATTTGGGTACAGGGACGACGGTGGCCATTTTGAAGCAGGCTGGGACTACAGACAGAGAGAGGGAAAGGTTGAAGATGTGTGTGAACACTCCAGCCAGCTGAGCCGCGCATGACTTGAGGACGCGGCCGGGAATCCCGTCCGGACCAGTAGCTTTGCGTGCGTTCACCTTCCTGAAGCACCTCCGCACATCCTCCTCAGACACAGTGTGCGCACTGACGTCATCCGCGGTGCGCACACTGTCCGGTCTCACCCCCATTCTAGCTGAATTACGGGACAAACTGTTCCTTTTCAGCTCAACACGAAACGCGTAACATTTTCTCTGAATGCGGGACGATTCCGTCTTTTTACGGGACGGTTCAACATCAGTAACATCAAAGCAGCCACCTAGCTGTATAGAAACTCCGTCATGCTAGCTAGTAGTGATATGCAATACCACTGATTTCCTTTCCAATCCGATACCAAGTAAAATTCAGGGTGGTATCGACGATACTATTCCGATACGATACTTTGTACAAAAACGTATTTTATTTATTGCATCTTTTATTGTATCTCAAATTATAGCGTCATAATGATTACAGGACATCAGATTACTTGTTCTTACCTAATAATGCAGAATTAATCATATAGAAATAAAAAACCTGAAGTTGTGCGCTATTTGAACACCTTGCTCGCCTGCAGCACTAAAGGACTCCGTGAGAGACGTTTGTCTTGCCCTAGCAGCACCTGTCCCTGTCCACTCCTCCTCTTCAGTTCACCTCAACATACGATCGTCTTTTTCTGTGATATGATTTGCTCTGAGATGTTTGACAAGGTTAGTGGTGTTGCCACAACACCTCACTTTCTTGCCACATGTATCGCAAACCACGTCTCGGCTGTTTGTGGATGTAAAATACGTCCGCACATGACTCCATTTATGTTCAGCCATTGTTGTGAGTGCGCACGCTAAGGGGCTGCGAGGCATTTATACAGCCGTATTTCGCACATGACTATGAAAGGTGGAAGAGGAAGTAGTTCCTTCCAATGTAGACAATCCGAATGATATAGTTTCTTTCCACTGTGTTCTTGTTAATGATAAACTACAAATTTACCCTAAATTACTAAAATATCAATATTTTAATGTGAGAATCGATTCTAGAACATAAATGACTGGTATCGGAGGAATCGATATTTCAGTATCGATCCGTACATCCCTACTAGCTAGCATGCAGTACGAGTTATTGCAACTGACTAAAAAGTCAGCACAACGAAAATAAACTCTACCTAAACGAAATCTGAGGAAGCACCGCCATAGCCATCACCAAACAACTGAGTAATTTTTACACACCGACCAGCATCTGGCCAATCCACCACCTTTCATTGTTTATACCGTTACAAAGAAGAAGAAAAAAAAGAAGTCACCGGGCCACCGAGCAAATGCCCAGTATGCCCGATGGCCAGGTTAACGTGCCATCAGTTAACCCGCACGCGTGCCAACTGTGGCACGCGTGCCTAGGGTTGCCGACCCCTGATTTAGTCTTTTTCTCCAATGAATCTTTCTGAGTTAACTTCAGCAATTACTTTCTCCTTCAACCTCCATCATCAAACCATCAACATGTCTTTTAGACCTTATTCCTACAAGACTGCAGTCCTGTACTACAAGCCTTCAAGCCAGCAGTAGTTAAACTGTTATTTAAAGAGCCATCTGTTGACCCAGCTGTCTTAGCTAATTACAGGCCAATCTCCAACCTTCCTTTCATAACAAGAATCCTTGAAAGAGTAGTTGTCAAACAGCTAACAGATCATCTGCAGAGGAATGGTTTATTTGAATAGTTTCAGTCAGGTTTCAGAGCTCATGACAGCACAGAAACAGCTTTAGTGAAGGTTACAAATGATCTTCTTATGGCCTCTGAGAGTGGACTCGTCTCTGTGCTTGTCCTGCTAGACCTTAGTGCAGCGTTCGATACTGTTGACCATAATATTCTATTAGAACAAATAGAGCATGCTGTAGGTATTACAGGTACTGTGCTGCAGTGGTTTGAATCATATCTATCTAATAGACTCCAATTTGTTCATGTGGTGGTCCTCTTCACACTAAGGTTAATTATGGAGTTCCACAGGGTTAATGTTAATAATGTTGATAATAAAATAATAATACCATATGAACAGCTGCACAGCATCATGGGAAACAACAATAAAGCAGGCTGATGTGTTTATGATGTCACTGCAGATATTTGTGTTCTAAAACGCAGTATGGGAGGAAGTGAGCACTGAGCGTGCTCTGAAGGATGACGCTGCTTCAGAGGTCGTCGTCTTCACCCTCATTTGCTGGGACACCATGGTCTGTAACGCTGTCGCTCGAGTGTTTCATTTCATTTTTGATCGCCCACTCTGTTCCAGCCACATGATTGGCGGAAACAGTGTTGTTCTCTCATTGGCCTTCCACGCTGTCCTTCGAAACGTGGAGGAATAAGGTCTGTCAACTTTGTCATGTCTCACTTTTCTTTCGAGGAAAAGTTCCTCAATGATTTATCGTCATTTTAATTTTACACGTTGGTTCTGATCTTTTGTGACATTATCTCCTGTGACGCTCTGTGTTATACTGCGGTCACACTGTCTCTGTACCATTGCCATGGTAACATGTTGCAGGGTCCATTAATAGTAGTCTTTGTACAGAGGTTTGCTCTGGGACACAAGAAGTGTCAGTAACTGCTGCACTTCATCATTATTATCTTCAACAGACCAGCTGTTCCCATATGGGTGGGGCTTCAGGTGTGGGTGGGGCTTTTGAGTGGTGGTTCTCATGTTTATGCAGATGTTTTGTGCTGCAGATCAGTAAGCTTATTGATTACTGGCTGCTGGCATCTCTTTAATAAAACTTTATTAGTATCTAAGTTCAGGTATTGTTGTTGAGTTCAACTCCGCCTTTGAAAACACGTAAACACCCCTGTCCTTGCCCACATGCACTCTGATTGGCTGCTGTCTGTCTGCAGGTCACACTCGGGTCCAACATGGCGGCGGCGTCGTATGACCAGCTGCTGAGGCAGGTCGAGGTGTTAAAGATGGAGAACTCAAACCTGAGACAGGAGCTGCAGGACAACTCCAACCACCTGACCAAGCTGGAGACAGAGGCCTCCAACATGAAGGTGAGTGCTTATCTGAGCAGGTGCTGCTCTGTGTGCGTGCCTGTGTGTGTGTGCGTGTGTGTGTCTAATGGTTTAAATATATTGATCAGTCAGGCTCTGTAGGTGGCAGTGCTCACATCAGAAACATCAGATGTTCAAATGTTCCCTCAAACTTCCAGTTAAAACTGCAAACAGATAAGATTTAAATAAAGTTTTTTCAGTCTGTGACTCACAGCTGTTTTAAACTTTATCAATCTGTTCCAGTTCTCTTCTTGAAGTTGATTATCTGCTAAAGCTGAATTTCTGTTTGCCATAAGAGGGCGCAGTGACCACAACTCAGTGTAAAGACTGTATTAAAATGATGGCCATTAAAATTAATAAAGGCTTTTTTTTTTCTTTTTTTTAAAAACTTATCATTAGGGATGGGTACCGGTGTGTTCTGACATAAACGGTAGTAACCAGACCGAAAAGCAGCGCACATTTCGGTGCTTTTTTTTCGGTGCTTTTTTTTTTTTCCTGAGATGTCATACACTTTGGATTCTAGCCAATCATTTTACCTTTGCAAGTGTAGTAGGCGGGCCCAGGTACGTACGTTCTTTTAGAGCAGAGCTACAGATTAAAAACGCCCAAGGTGAAGCGGTCAGAGGTCTGGCTGTACTTCACAGCAAAAGCTGCAAACTCAGCAGCCTGCAACAAGTGCTTTAAGGTGATACTGTGCAAAGGAGGTAACTCCTCGAATCTGATGAAACACCTGGTGACGCATAGCGTTTTTTTTATAAGCTGAGAAATGCGCCGTATTTGATAGCTTGCTGCGAGACCTCACGCCGTGCACATCTACTGCGGGTGTGGTGCCTGTTATCGGACCGGAGTTAGCAACATCCCCCAAAAACACGAAGAGGAGAGTCCTGGCCCCTAGCCCTGCCAGTGTAGCAGAAATGATGACGGATGATGATGGCAGCAGCAGCTGTTCTTCTCTGCGTGAGTAGCTTAATGTTGTTCATGTGTAATTTAGGTTGAGTAGGCTAACCACGTTATTACATTAAATCAAATCAAATCAAATCAAATCACTTTTTATTGTCACATCACATGTGCAGGCACACTGGCACAGCACATGCGAGTGAAATTCTTGTGTGCGAGCCCCACAAGCAACAGAGATGTGCAAACACAACAACACAAACGAGCATTAATGCATGTAAGGTGAACTAGCAAACAGCGTCGTAGTTCCATGCGGCTGTCTTCTTGTTTGATTGCAGATACTCCTTTCACCCTGGCCAAAAAGGCTAAAATGACCAAAGAAAAAGTGGAAAACAGTTAAACATGAGAGGTTTTTGGACAAAGTTTGTGTTCTCCATTCTTTAAGCACCGGTTTGAGCACCGGCACCGTTTCAAAAGTACCGGTTTGGTACTGGTATCGGATAAAACCTAAATGATACCCATCCCTACTTATCACAGGGTGTCACATGTGTGTTCATACGTGTGGCCACGCCCCTGCTGTTGCAGTGATTAGTCAGCTGACTGCAAGAGCAAAACTTTATGCGTGTGTGTGTGTGTTTGTTTTGCGCTCTCTCTCTTGCTCTTTCTCTCTGCGTATGCAACCGGTGTCTCTCGCCCTAAGGCCTAGAATAGCTGCACTGCTGTTTTTGTCCAATCACGTGCTGCGGACCGGGAGAATGAGCTCGTTGTTGTTGGTCAGAATGAGGCGTCAGAGGATCTTTGGCGTGATATGGAGGAAACGGGCAGAGTGAGCACTCTGTCCTTTTAACTCTTTTTCCATCAGTTTTCTTCTTCCTGTTTGCAGCATTTTGTCCTCTTCCTCTCTTCCCTGTGATTTTACTGAACTTCGATTCTTCATATTTTTCCTGCTCCGTGGAGCTCATCCTGCACGTTTTCAGCGTGTTGGAGTTTCTCTCGTGGTCGGTCATCTTGAAGTTGGATCTTTATTGTTCATGTTTTTTGTTCTCGTTATTGTCCCGTCCTTCGTCTCCAAACACACCCTCACTTCCTACTTCCTGTTTCCCATTTCCTGGTTTGTGTCGATGAGTGAAGACGGTCAGAGTGAGTTTGGTTTCCATCATGTCTCTGTTTGAACGCTGCCGACTCATCGTGGTGAGTGATCTCTGCTTTATTCTGAAAGCGACGCGTTTTGTTCTGTGTGCTGCAGAAACAGCGTGTGAGTGTGTGAGAGAGAGTATTAGAGGGTCAGAGTAGGAACTGATTTTATCCTCTTTGTTTTCTTTCTCATTGTGAGCAGGAAGTGCTGAAGCAGCTTCAGGGCACCATAGAAGAAGAGTCTGGGGAGGCTTGTGGCTCTCAGCTGGAGCTCATTGGACGGTTAAAAGGTGAGTCTGACACATCCAGACGCAGGTCGAAGAAGAAGCAGCTCAGCATGTGCTCACTGAGTTTCCCACCCTCAGAGCTGAGTCTTGATTCGGCCGGCTTTAAGTCCCGATCCCGCCCTCTCCTAGCCCCCGGCTCCACCTCCTCATCCTCTGGAGCTCCTGTAGGAGCAGTGGGAGGCTCCGGAGCTCCAGGCCCCTCAACAAGTGCTGCCTTTCCCAGGAGAGGGCTGCCATCTGCGGGCAGAGACGGCCACGACCGCTGCCTGGAGGAGCTGGAGAAAGAGAGGTAATACTGCGTAGCAGTTAGAGCACTACAGAGTACTGAGAGTACTGTAGATACTGAGAACACGGAGAGAATACAATGGAGTAGTGAAAGTATTGAGAGTACTATGAGCATGTTTACGCTAAGCTACAAATGCACACAGTAATGCTTTAGAGGTATTACTGAGGATACTGCTGATGTAGTAGAACCTACATATATCACAGAATATCAAATGGTCAAATTGTTTTTAGCTGATGCAGAAGGTCAGACTATTCAGTTTTCTAATTGTTTCTATGTTTTATTTGCTTCATTTGTTTTTCCCGCCTATTTCTCCTGCCCTGTGATTGGCTGCTGCCCTTGGCAGGTCTCTCCTATTGGCGGAGCTGGATAAGGAGGAGAAGGAGAAGGACTGGTACTACGCTCAGCTGCAGGATCTCACCAAGAGGATCGACAGTCTGCCGCTCACTGGGAATGTAAGAACTCCTGCAACGGTGTGGGAGTGGGCTAGAGTCAAACTGGTTAATGTTAATGTGTTAATGAGGGCATCCGTGTCAGTTCTCTCTACAGACAGACTTAAATCGCCGTCAGCTTGAGTATGATGCCCATCAGCTGCGAACAGCGATGGAGAAGCAGCTGGGCTCCTGTAAGGAGATGGAGAGGAGAGCTCAGGTAGGAGGAGCTCACCTGCGTCTGTACCCGTATCTGTAAATGTGTTTTGACACCTGTACTCTGTGTTTCAGACTCGCGTGGCTCGGATACAGCAGATAGAGAAAGACATCCTGCGGCTCGGGGCCCGGCTGCAGGTAACCTCACCTGTAAGGATCATATGCAAACACCTCACCTTACACGCTCATCTGTTACCCAGCCTGCGCCTCACTTTCTCTCCTTTCTCTCCAGGTTGAAGGTGCTCAGGGGGCGAGCGAAAGCAGCGGATTGGCTGGGGCGCAGGTGAGCAACTCGTCATGTAACATCACTTGGAATCTTTACTTTGGAATCTCTTCTTTGAACCTGATTTTTAAACCGTCACTCCTGCTGCAGAGCGCAGGCACTCGTTTGGATCACGAGCCAGCCAATGAGACGAGCTATTCTGTGCCTCGACGAATCACCAGCCATCTGGGAACCAAAGTAAGTCTCCTTGACAACAAAACTGCTTCACCTGCGTACCGTTTAACAGTGTCTCACATGCGGGGTACACCTGTGTCACCCCTGGCAGGTGGAGATGGTGTACAGCCTGCTGTCCATGCTGGGGACACACGATAAGGACGACATGTCACGGACGCTGCTCGCCATGTCAAGCTCACAGGACTCGTGCATTGCTATGCGTCAGTCTGGCTGTCTGCCGCTGCTCATTCAGCTGCTGCATGGCAACGACAAGGACTCCTTGTTGCTAGGTAACGGTCAAGTCGTTCAGTAGTGATACATATGCCTGTTGTCATGTGACCTCACTCGTTTTCTTGTGTTGCCTAGGTAACTCCCGTGGCAGTAAGGAGGCGCGCGCACGGGCGTCAGCGGCGCTCCACAACATTGTGCACAGTCAGCCGGACGATAAGAGAGGGCGGCGAGAGATCAGAGTGCTCCACCTGTTGGAGCAGGTGCGCCATTACTGCGAGGCATGCTGGACCTGGCAGGAGAATCATGAGAGGGGTGTCGACCAGGAGGACAACCCCAGTGAGTGAAGTCACACACGTGCCCACCAGTGAGCAGTCAGCAGATGTTATGTGTGTAATGTGTGTGTGTCTTCTCAGTGCCGTCCCCTGTGGAGCATCAGATTTGTCCAGCCGTCTGTGTCCTCATGAAGCTGTCCTTTGACGAAGAGCATCGGCACGCCATGAACGAGCTCGGTGGGTTTCTCTGGGTTTGCCTCCCTGTTTCCCGCTCCGTCTCATTTCCTGAACCGTCTTTCCTGCTCCTTGCTTCCTGTTTCCTGTTGCTCACACTGGGGTGTTCTGTCCCTGCAGGCGGTCTGCAGGCGGTGGCGGAGCTGCTACAGGTGGACTGCGAGATGTTCGGTCTGAGCAGCGATCACTACAGCATCACTCTGCGGCGATACGCTGGCATGGCACTCACCAATCTCACCTTTGGAGATGTAGCCAATAAGGTAAGAGGAACTTAATTTACTTTTTCGACTGATTAACCAATCAGATGAAAGGAAGATGATGACCCTCGTGTTGTATTTTTTTTTTCAGGCCACTTTGTGCTCTATGAAGGGCTGCATGCGAGCAATGGTCGCTCAGCTCAAGTCTGAGAGTGAAGACCTGCAGCAGGTAAGCACACATGGCTCCACCGCCAACCCATTATGTCACAGCGTTAGGGCTGCTCAATTAATCGAATTTTAATCACGATTACGATCTGGGCTTTCAACGATAATTAAAAATGACTGAGCCGATTATTAGCCCCTCCCTCATTTATCCGCGACACCTTAAAGGCCGGTCCGTGAAAATATTGTTGGGCATAAACCGGTCCGTGGCGCAAAAAAGGGTGGAGACCGCTGATTAAGAGGACCCGAGGGAAGCTCGGAAAGCTAAGCAGAAGTTATTTGGAGAGTGACTGCCGTTGGTTGAAAAGAGAGTTTAAAAAAAAAAAACTTCAGTGGTGTTGCACACTATTTTATATTATTTTTTAAAGTCATTGTTAACCCTTTAAAGCCGGTCAGAGCAGTAAGCTCCGTTTTGCGTAACTATTGTTAAATCCCTGTAGAACCTGAACCGTGTAAGCTAGCGCAATAATTTGTTTTGCATATGAAACCGGAGGAGTTGTACTTACATCTGATGCCATCAGCTTGTCCTCGGTCACGGTTTCGTTCCACATATAGCTTTGCAAAAATTGCATAAAAAGCGCTTGCAGGAACAAAAACATAATATTCCAGAAACACGCTTTGCCGATCCGATCAGCTGTTCGTAACACTTCCCACAGTGAAATGATGCACCTGCTGTTTTCTTTGCAAATTTGCATCATAGGATTGTTTTTTGTTTTTCCTGCAGTATATAAAATTTGCTGTATCTCCAAAATAAAACTATGAAGACACTCAAAATAAATTTCCTGTGGTGGGAAACTATTTTTTGCAACTTTATTGTATTTAAAGTTTTGAGGGATAAACCTCTTAAATTTCTCCAAGTAGAAATATATGTAAACAAAACAAAAGCAATTTTCAATTTTTTTTGTAGTTTATTGCACTTTTTTGCAATTTATGTAATTACTATGGACTTAATGCATACATATTATTAAAATATGGGCTATAACAGTTGTATTGATGTATAGCAACTTGAAATGCTCCCACAAATGGCACTACAGCATGTAAAAAAATAATATAAGCTCTGGTGGACTTGGTTCTATAGTAGGTCTTAAAGGGTTAAATAAATATCGTCAAATAATCGTGATCTCAATTTCAGTGAAAATAATCGTGATTATCATTTTTGCCATAATCCAGCAGCCCTACACAGCGTCCACCTGTCCTTTAGAAAGATTTGTTAAGTGACCCCTTGCTGTGATTCGCTGTTTCAGGTGATAGCTAGCGTGCTGAGGAACCTGTCCTGGCGTGCTGATGTTAACAGTAAGAAGACGCTACGTGAGGTCGGCAGTGTCCGAGCGCTGATGGGCTGCGCTCTCGAGGTGCAGAAGGTAAACGTTCTGTTCTTCTCCTGTTAATGTATCTACACTAAGCATGCTCTGAAACCATTTCTTCTTCCTGTCCTTCTACAGGAGTCGACGCTGAAGTCTGTACTGAGTGCGCTCTGGAACCTGTCGGCTCACTGCACAGAGAATAAGGCTGATATCTGCGCTGTGGACGGTGCTCTGGCGTTTTTGGTGGGGACACTGACGCATCGCAGCCACACCAACACACTCGCCATAATTGAAAGTGGTGGTGGCATCCTGCGAAACGTCTCAAGCCTTATCGCCACCAACGAGGCGCACAGGTAAAGTAAACTTGGGTAAACAAAGCGTTGGATATGAACTTGCACTGTCTCTCTGACTATTCTCCCTGTTCTTGTCCTGCAGGCAGATCCTACGGGAACATGGCTGCCTGCCAACGCTGCTGCAGCACCTGAAGTCTCACAGCCTGACCATTGTGTCCAACGCCTGTGGCACGCTCTGGAACCTCTCTGCCCGCGACACCAAAGACCAGGAGGCCCTCTGGGAGCTGGGCGCCGTGGGCATGCTGCGCAACCTCATCCATTCACGCCATAAAATGATCGCCATGGGCAGTGCCGCTGCGCTGCGTAACCTGATGGCCAACCGCCCAGCACGCTACAAGGATGCCAGCGTGGTGTCTCCTGGTGCAGGCGCCCCATCACTACAGGCCCGTAAACAGAAAGCTTTATTCGAGGAGCTGGATGCACAACAGCTGTCGGAGACCTTCGACAACATCGACAACCTGAGCCCCAAGGCGGCGCACAGGAAGGGGCGGGGCTGTAATGGTGCCACAGGAGGAGCAGGCAGCGTCACGCGCTCATATACCAACACGCCGGTGCTATCGAGCCCAAAGAATGGAGACGGATCAAAGAGGGCAAGCGAGGAAGCAGCATACACTCGCTCAGTGTTCCCGCCCAGCGTGCGGGCGTCCAGCGACAGCCTTAACAGTGTGACGAGCGCTGATGGTTACGGCAACCGTGGGAAGACCAAACCGTCCTCTGAACCCTTCTACTCGTCAGACGAGAGCAGCGCTAACAAGTGTTGTGTCTACAGGAAGTACCCAGCTGATCTGGCCCATAAGATACGCAGCGCCAACCACATGGCGGACGATGACGGCGGAGAGCTGGACACGCCCATAAACTATAGCCTCAAGTACTCTGACGAACAGCTGAACTCTGGGCGCCAGAGCCCTAATCATCGCGGCGCCATTGAGAGCGATGATGACAGTGAGCAGGACGCCAGACTGAGGAGGAACGACGGCAGTGATTCAGCAGCCGGTAGCGGGCACATGGCAGCAGTTTCGCCTCCACGCTATGTCGTTGTCACAGCAACATCGAATTATGGTACAGAGTCTACGACCGAGCAGCCAATCGACTACAGCTTAAAGTACGGCACTGATGCCACACGTAAAAAGCTCTTCAAACCAGAGGAGACCGCCTCCTCCTCTATTCCACCACCCCCATCAAACTCTGCCAGCAAGCTCCGCCCACCACCTCCTCCCAGCACCCGGGGGGCGCCAAAAAGCAACCAGGAGTCGACACAGACATACTGCGTAGAGGACACACCCATCTGCTTCTCCAGAGGCAGTTCGCTATCCTCGCTGTCCTCTGAAGAGGAGGAAGACGGTGATGTCATAACAAGAAAGAGGAAAGGGGGGAGCGGCGGCGGTATCGACTACCCGACACTCCCTGTCAGTGAGAAGGACGCACATGAGCAGCAGCAGCGAAAAGAGGCTGAGAGCCAGACCACTGCTGCACCATCCACACGGGGGCGCCGTAGCCACCACCACCACCATAGCCATCATCATCACCACCATCACCATGTGAGTTCATCAGGCGCAAGGACTCCTAAGAGCCCGCCGGAGCAGCCGTACGCTCAGGAGACACCGCTGATGTTCAGCCGCTGCACGTCCGTCAGCTCGCTCGAGAGCTTTTCCACCTCCTCCATTGCCAGCTCCGTGCGTTCCAGCGAGCCCTCCAGCGGCATGCCGAGCGGCGTGGTGAGCCCCAGTGACCTGCCCGACAGCCCAGGTCAGACCATGCCACCAAGCCGTGCCAAGACACCACCACCGCCGCAGAAGACGAAGGAGGAGGAAAAGGCCAAGAAGAAGGATGAGGAGGAAAGCAGTGCCGACGTACTGCTGCACTTTGCCACCGAGAGCACGCCGCATGGCTTCTCCCGTGCCTCCAGTCTGAGCGCACTCAGTCTGGATGAGCCCTACATTCCCGCGGAGATGAAAAAGAAGAAAGAGGAGGATGAGGGTGGGGTTGAGGAGAGGAAGGAAGAGACTCCTAAACCCATCCTTGATGAATCAGATGATGACGATGACATTGAGATCCTGGAGGCATGTATCAACATGGCCATGCCCAAATCATCACGGAAACCAAAGAAGCAGCAGCAAGCAGCACCACGGAAACCAAGCCAGCTTCCTGTCTACAAAATCCTCTCACCTCAAAGCCGTGCCCAACCGCAGCCCAGGAAGGACATGCCGCCGCCGGAGGAGGTGCCCAGAGTTTACTGTGTGGAGGGAACGCCGCTCAACTTCTCCACTGCCACGTCTCTTAGTGATCTGACCATTGACTCCCCACCCAATGAGCAGATGGGAGCGGGCCTCGTACCTGTAGCCCAACCCACCTCTGCCCCTAGGAGAAGGGCAGGGTTTCCTGAGGGCGAGAACGGAGATGACATTCTTGCCGAGTGCATTAGTGCTGCCATGCCCAAAGCCAAACCCAGGAAGCCTGTCAGAGCAGCGGCAAACAGCGAGCACTTGCAAACCCCGCCTTTACCGCCTCCTCTCCCTCCAACGGCCCCGTCTCCCCTTGGCCCGCAGCAGCAGAAGAAGAAGCCAACATCGCCTGTGAAGCCGATGCCTCAGCGGGCGCTGTATGGCGTCACCACAACAGCAGCTGCAAAAGCAAAGCCGGGATTCGCATTTGACTCGCCGCGCCACTACACGCCGATTGAAGGAACGCCATGCTGCTTCTCACGCAATGACTCACTGAGCTCGCTGGACTTTGATGAAGAGGATGGCGGCGAGAAGGACGAAGAAGAAAAGAAGGCAAAAGAAGAAGAAGGCAGGAAGAAGAAGCAGCAGACAGCTGCCGTTTTTCCACGCACAAAACCACCGACCAATCAGACGGCCACGGACGAGAAGCAGAAGTTCGCTATTGAGGACACGCCCGTATGCTTCTCCAGGAACTCCTCGCTGAGCTCACTGAGCGACATCGACCAGGAGAACAACAACAAGGAGTTTGCCCCACCCCCGCCGGAGCAGCAAGACAAAGGCAAAGAGGGGGCAAAGTCTCCACCCCCTCCAGCAGAGGTGTGTCTAGATACTTGAGTAAAGTACTTAGAGCAGAGAGTACACAGAGTAGTACTCAGTGTAGAGAGTACACAGAGTAAGGCGTAATTAGTGTAGTGTGTACTGTTTACCTTGTTTACTTGTTACTTTGTTACTTCCTGGTGGAGTTACAGTTTTGCTTCACAGAAATGTATCAGTCTTGTGACAGATGTCCCTCTGTGCTCCTCTATCCCTGATAGGTGGAGTCAAAGCCTCGCCCCCCTGCGGCCACTGGCTATGCACCTAAAGCCTTTCATGTTGAGGACACGCCCGTGTGCTTCTCCAGGAACTCCTCGCTGAGCTCACTGAGCATAGACTCGGAGGACGACTTGCTGCAGGAGTGCATCAGTTCCGCCATGCCCAAGAAGAAAAAGAAAACCACCACCCTCCCTGTACCCGCCCCGCCTCTATCTGTCTCCAAAGCTGAAGATGGCATTCTGGCTGAGGAGGAGCCTTCAGATGCACCAAGGAGCCCTGCCTCTCCAGATTCAGAGTCCTTTGATTGGAAGGCCATCCAAGAAGGTGCCAACTCCATCGTCAGCAGCTTGAATGCCGCTGCCGCTGCTTCCTCACTCTCCCGCCAGCCATCATCAGACTCTGACTCGGTCCTGTCGTTGAAATCTGTCGGCTCGCCCTTCCACCTTACAACAGCTAATAACAACGAAGAGGAGGAGGAACCAGAGGAGAAGACAAAGCGAGGCGCGACGATCCTGAAGCCTGGTGAGCGCAGCACGCTGGAGGCCAAGAAGAAGAGAGAGGAGGAGGAGGAGGAGGAGGAAGCGAAGGCTTTGAGGGGCGGGAAGAAGGTGTACAGGAGTCTGATCACTGGAAAGCCAAGAGCGGAGCCGGCAGCCAGGGGGCGGAGCAAGCCCCGAGCAGCTGCTGTGGCCAAAGCTCCTGGAGGCAGCGATGTAGATCGAGTGGGCGGGTCCTCTCGGGACTCCACCCCATCTCGCTCCACCCCAGCACCCAGTCAGAAAGGAGGGAAGCTCTCGCAGCTGCCACGCACGGCTTCTCCAGGAAGTGCATCATCATCCTCTGCATCCAGGACCACTAAACCCACCACAACCCCGAAGAGTGGTGGTGGCATCCCGAGAAGCGAGTCCACATCGAGAGTCAGTGGCTCCACTGCCGCCAAGAAGCAAAAGGCGGAGCCTGAGAAGCCGGCACTCGTAAGGCAGTCAACCTTTATCAAAGAAGCTCCGAGCCCGACACTGAAGAGGAAGCTGGAGGAGACTGCAGTGGCAGCCGCTCTCGAGTCGCCATCCAGCCCAGACTCGCCACTACCTTCAACTGCCAGGAGAAACGACGTCAACCGTTCACACTCTGAAAGCCCGTCACGCCCACAGGAAGTGACATCATCTCGCTTCAGCCGCACCGGCACCTGGAAACGGGAAAACAGCAGCGGGGGAGGCGGAGCCAGCAGCGGGAAACACTCAAC
This sequence comes from Aulonocara stuartgranti, assembly GCF_965226115.1. Taxonomy (NCBI): domain Eukaryota; kingdom Metazoa; phylum Chordata; class Actinopteri; order Cichliformes; family Cichlidae; genus Aulonocara; species Aulonocara stuartgranti. The sequence continues at coordinate 41,526,762 of NC_138945.1, read as the reverse complement.
CTCTCTGCCGCGCGTCGGCACCTGGAAAAGAACGGGAAGCTCATCGTCCGTGCTGTCAGCATCCTCCGAGTCCAGCGAGAAAGGACGGAGTGAGGAGGAGAGTGCCATGAGATTGAAGGGAACGTGGAGAAAGGCAAAGAGCAGCGGCGACCCATTCAGCAACCGAGGCTTCGCCGACAAGTCCGAAGACGTGTGGGTCCGGCTGGAGGACTGCCCTGTCAACAACCCCCGCTCCTCCTCCTCCTGCTCTGCCCGCTCGCCTACTGCCATCAATGCCCCACCCATCATCGACAGCCCCGCTCCCTCCAAGATCCCGTCTTCCTCCTCCTCTTCCTCCTCTAACCTTAACCTGCGCCGCAGCTGCGAGAGCCTTGACGAAAAGCCAGCGCCGATCGAGAGCCGGCCGCAACAGCCGCCGCACCAGCAGCAGCGCGCTCAGCAGCGCAGCGGTGCCGTTGCGGCCCGAGTCAGCCCCTTCAACTACACGCCAAGCCCAAGGAAGAGCAGTGCTGAAGGCACAGCACCCACTACCACCACATCATCTTCCACTACCCCTACGCGGCCCTCCCTTATCCCCACCCCAATCACGAAGAAACGCGAGCCAAAGGGAGGCGAGGGTGGTGGCAGCAGTGGGGGCGGTGGCAGCAGTGGGGGCGGTGGCGAACGCGGCTCATACATCGTGACATCTGTGTAAATATGCAAGACCAACAGGAAATGTTTATGAGATGAACTGTACAGAAAGTGAGTGTATTTAAGTGCTGTGCCCACCCCCTCACCTGCTCCTCTCTCCTGATTGGCTGCTGCCAGCTGTCCATCAACTCAAAGAAACTCTAACATGAACTTTTTATGTTTTTATACCACTAAAGATGTGTAGCGCTTAGCTCTGCCCCCTGCCTTACCCTGCATGGCCCCACCCCCCTAACATGACAGTAACCATGGACACTGATGATGATGATGTTGATAATTCAGCGCCTTTGATAGTTTTTCATGTTTTTTGAGTTTGGTTCTGAACAGAACAGTTGGATCCAACCAATTAGTGAGCCCCCTCTCAGCTTCTGACCAATCACATTCAGTGTCTTTGAGTCAGTCAGAGACCCGCCCTTCAGTTGGTCATCTGTTCTGTCAGAACCTCTCTTCTTCTTTGGAAGTCTGCTGCTGACTCGAATACCTGACCCACCTGAGACGGTTGACGAGGCTTGGCAGAAGACTTTCTGTGTGTCGCCATGGAAACAGATAACACTGTAAACCGTAAGTTATTGCTGTAAACTGAACTGAAGCACATAATTTAAATGAGCAGATTTTTGGTTCTTGATTTTAAATCTGAACATTAAACGAATGCAACATGATACCAGCTTTCTGTTTTTACTGATCCACTTCCTGTCTGCTGTCTGATTTCATGTGACAACATAAATCTGCTGCTCTCTGTGGCTCTGTCAATAAAGTTTGAAACACTGGTGTGACCTGTTTTATTGCAGCTTTAAACAGGAGGTAATGAAGACGATTATAGCCAATCACATTTGACATCTTAGGTGCAGAAAGTTGGTCTCGTGATCATTACAAACTTTATTTATAAAACCTGTAAAAAACATCAAAAAAGTTGATGTGAACCGAGAGTGAGGAAATCTGAATGCTATCCAGAATATCCAGACTACAGGGAGACCCCCCCTGTATTCTGGATAGTATAAGTCAAGCTGAGTCGGCTGGTGGGATTGGGCACTGTATAAATATAATTGAATCGATGATGATGAAACGTGTTGGTGATTTTAATGTGTGTCGCGGTTTGGAGCTGATCTGTGGATGAACAGGAAGGTTTAACTTTCACTGGATGTGAGAAGTGAAGGAAAATCTGAGTGAGGCTTAGACTGAGTAGTCTTTAAACAGCCATTCAGCTGCTGTGCTGCGTAAACACCCTGCTGAATAAAGAAACTCAGTCACACAAATGTGTAAAGCAGCAGGTGATGGCGTCTGCAATCTTGGAGAAAGCTTTAGGTAGGTCCTTAAAATCAAAGCAAAAACATTGAGGATTCTTCAGGTCAGATCCAACAAATACTGTTTCATCCAATGAGAATCGTCTGCTCTGAAGGTTTGACTGGAACACTGCTGCCTCTTTTTACCGTTTAATGTGTTTCATTAATGTTCATGTTTCCTCCATTTGTCTCCTCCTGGACTCAAACAACAGGAGCAGCTCTGGGTTCAGAGGAGCTTCTCTGAAATCATTCAAATCTCTGAGGTAAAACTCAGTGAAGCCACTGCTTCAGCCCCTGATCATCTCCTCCAGCTGCAGGCCCTCCAGATTTTCACCAGAAAGTCAATACTTGCTGTGAGTGCTCCTCATCCTTCAGCTGAGCTCTCTGAGCAGCTCTCCGTCATCTCTGTGAGGGTCTCCCACTGTAGTTTCTTGAAGGGCATTCAAAGCTGTTGTTTGGATGTTTCTGCCTTATGTTGTGTGCTCTGTCAGGATGATCCCACACTGAACTTTTACTCACAGGTCAAAGTTCAGAGGTCAGGTACAAGGACTGGTTTGAACACATGTCAAAAAAAGCCAAGGAAGAATTTTAAACTTTCAGAAAGCAGGAGAACTTTTGCTCAAGGGCACTTTTAAAATAACCAGAAGGTCTGACTCAAGACTTTTGCACACTACTGCGCAAACATCAGAATCAATAATTAATATACATCCCCATCAGTTTTCTCTTCTCCGCGCTCTTATTTTGACACACTTCACAGGAAATGAGTATGTACATACGTATGCCGTCACTTCAGGCCCGTACCTTCGTCCCCACTTACCGCTGTTTCTGTCTCAGGTGATGGACGCTCAGAAGGTAAGAGTGTGATCAATCGGTGATCAATCGAGCAGTGAGTGAAAGTTAGGGGAGTGAGGAGGGGCGGACGTGGTGGAGGGAGAGGTGCAAGGAAATGGAAGCAGAGGAGGGGGGATTAGCTGCTAGCTGTTAGCGGTTAGCTTCTCTTTCTCTGGTGGACCGAGCTTCAGTGAGAACAAGAGCTGTGCATTATAACATACTGATCAGTCGGCGAGTACAGGTGGGGGTCACATGACCTTTAGCGTGTTCAGACTTTGGGGTCACAATGAACCCTCCAAGTTTCAAAATAAAACCCGTACATCCGAAGTAATTTTCATAGTAAAATACCTCATTCCTGTTCAAATGTGCTTTACTGAGTTTCTAAAAACATACGCGTTACAAAAGCGTGAAATTACAGTTCAGTATCAGTGCACAGCCAACAAAATGTACATGTCAATCATTCAATCAATAGTCAGTCAGTTCATTCTTAGAGCATCATCATCTCAGGGCTACCAGGTGAAGCTTCGATCTGTGCTTTCACCTTTTATTTTGGTTCAGTGTGTCCAGACTTCCTGCCAGACTTCCGTTGAGTCTTTAACCAATGAGAGCGCCATCTGAAGGTCGGACAGCTGCAGTTCTAACAGGTGGAGCAGGCAGGTGTGCGGGCCAGAGACTGGCAGGATGGTGATGGTTGTATTCACCTCAGCTAGGATGCCAAGCCTTCTTTGGTCCATTATGGTCTACGGAGGCTGATCCTGGTCGAGGTGTTTAACCCGCCTTCTGAGCCGATGCTCTCGTCTGATTGGTCTCTGTCAGGTGTGGAATCAGGGAGGAAGATGAGGAAGAGGAGCTCTGTGTGTCTCGCTGTCTCTGCTCTAACAGTTTTGTGATTACTTAGTGCTGCTTAAGGCTTCACCAACATGGAGGAAGGTGCTGTAAAAAATAGTTTATTTTTTAAATGTTTGTTTGTAAACAGGAAGCTCTGCGCAGGATTATCAGCACATTGGCCAGTAAGAACGAGGAGCTCCAAAACTTCCTGGAAGCAGTTGATCACACGCTGACGGGCCTGCAGGTCAGCTCATTAATCAGCTGAATTAACAAAGGGAAGGGCTTAGGTGGATGGGACAAGAGAAACTAAAGGAAAAATAACTAAAGTTAACTTTGCTAAATCAGGAGGAGTCATGCAAGGTGATGTCAGACTTGGAGGCAGAGTTGGAGAAGCTAAACTCTGCCCTGGAGGAGAAGGGGGCGGAGCTCCGTTACATAATCAAAGAAGAGAAGCAAAGAAAGGAGGCGGAGCTTCAGGTAGAAACTTTATTTTTTAATGAATTATTTTTATCTGGAACACTTTATTTTTTAGTATATTATTTAGTTTTACATATTTATTTACTCATTGTTTTTAAAGTGATTTTTTCTACTTTGCAAATAAATAATATTTTACATTTAATGTATATACATTCATAAATATTTTTTATATCTATTCATTGGCAGCACTTTATTTGTTTCCATTTTTTATTTTTGAAGCTATTGATTGCTTGACTGGGTTGTTTTCTGCATGGTGTTTCAGAAGCAGCTGTCAGAGGGCAAGTTTGCTCTGGTCTCTTGCGAGGAGCTTCTTGACTTTGCAAATCAAACACTTACGATCAACACTGAAGAAGAATTTCTCGCGGTGAGGCGTGATGAAGACAAGGAAGATGATGTCATCAGTTCATTTAAAAAAAACTAAAAATGTTTTTTTGTTTTGTTTTCAGGCAGCAAAACAAATCAAAGAACGGTATGTCTGATTTGTTTAATGTGTAAAGCTGTGTAATGTGTGTTTTCATTGTCATTTCATTTCATTTGATGATATCAGATGTTTGTTTTTGTTTGTTTGTTTACAATGTTTCTTTTTGATATCATTGATTCTTCTGAATCTTTTCAAACTAACAAACCACTTACTGAAGCTCTCCAATGATTTGCATACAAACTCCGCCCCAACCTTTCTAACCCCATCCCTAAATACTAACACCTAACCCACCCCACTCCATTGGGATCCGCCCCAACACTGTTACTAGGGTAACAATGGCGCCGGCGTTCCGCCTAACCACTCGCCCTGCGGTGTCAGACAACATGTCACAATTTACTGTGGACTTCAGTGCAGAGAGGGCGGGGCTTCAACGACTTCACTTTCTGCCAGGTCAGTTGACGCAAACAGTTCAGGTGGTTGTTCTGTGAGGTCAGAGGTCACATGTTTTTCTTGTTTCTCAGTGCCGAGAGCTCCACAGATCGATGCCTCCAGTTGTGTAGTCCGTGACAACACCATCACGGTCACCTGGCGACCGCCCGGTGAGGCAGACAGTGGTGGCGATAGCAGCAGCAGACCAATCGAACGTTACGACCTAGAGTACCGAAAAACGGACCGTGACAGCACACTGAGAGTGGCAGGAGAGGCATGCTGGGAGAAAGTCTGTGACATTATCGAACCTCAGGTCACCATCTCAGGTAAAAGGTCAGAGGTCATTATTGCATGGCTACAGCATCATTGAGTTTAAACCAATTTCTCCATTTCAGGTTTGAAGTTCGATTCGCGTTTCATTGCCATTCGAGTCCGAGCTAGAAACAAAGCGGCAGCTGGCGAGTTCTCAGAGCCTGTCGCCATAGAAACAACAGGTGAGCACACGACGTGGAATATTTAACTGTGTTTGAGGGGCGGAGCCTCAGATAATGATGACGCCTTGTTTTCCATGTTTTTGTCTGCAGCGTATAACTTCAGCTTCGACGCTTCAACAGCGCACGCTGAGCTCAAGGTTCAGGGTGACACGGTGACCTGGGAGCCTCAGGGGGTCAAAGGTCATGATCCTCGCCTGCGAGGCAAAGAGAACAAAAGCAGGTGAGGACAGCTGTTAGTGATGAGGCCGTTGTGTTTTTAAATACACCTGAATGTATCTTAGAAGCACGGTAAAGTTCATCGCTCACAGTATTGTGAAATGCACAGGCTTTTATTGTGAAAGAGAAAGAACAGGAAGATGCACTTTTCTCACCTGTAGAGTGACACACCTGTGCTGGTCAGGTAACGACAGCAGGAGGTGCTCTTAATTCCCTGAAAAAGCTGGTTGGGCCACATCACTTTTTTTGCTGATTTTTCGTATCTCCCTCTGTGACTGGACGCCGCCAAGCTGTACATCATCACTAACTGTTTGTCATTTTATCTCTGACCTCCTAAATAAACATGCTGGCCCTGCCGGAATGGGTCAGCTGATTCAAGAGAATTGTAGAGTCAGGAGGCCACACCTCCTCATTACACATTTACTGATCAGCTGACTCATTCAGAGGTGAGATCGTGATGAGATCACAGCGGCTACCTGTCTCACCAGTTCACACGTGCCTCAGTAAATAACCTTTAACCTTTTTATCCCTCCTCAGTCTCCGTGCTGCTTCCTCTCCAACTTGCTCAGGTAGAAACAATCATGGCTGAGTGGTTTCCTAGCAACCAATCACTCTCTCCATTTGCCATTTTCACATCACTGCTGACATCACATCAGCGTTTAATTTCCTGTTTTAATTAAAAAGTTCATGTTTGGTTTTATTTCAAAATAAAGGCTTAACATGTTTAAAGGAAATGATGTCGTAACATAAACTTTTCTTCCATCATGTAACAAATGAAATGTTTTTGTCACGCTCATCTTCCTCTCTGCTGCATCATGCTTTGGCACAACCTCATTGGCTGTTTCACCTTGCCGTTTCATTCCCGCTATGCTGTTGACATTTATTAACTTTTTTTTTTGTGTTTACCTCAGCAGCCGGAGCGCCACGCCATCACCCAATAAAACGGCTGCAAGTCGAGGAGGACGCGATCGATTTGCTGGGGAGTCATACACAGTGCTGGGTAGTAATACTGCACTCTTATTGCAGTACTAATACTGTAGTAACACTAAAGTGAATGTCTTTAAGATGTCAGAATTTTAAAAAAAAAAGTTGATTTAATAACAACTTGGATTTAATGATTTGACATTGAAATTTTATTCATTTTTTAAAATAATTTTTAATAATACAAGTTAAAATAAAAGATTTCTAATTTTAAAAATTAAAAAGAAATTCCTTCCTGGTCTCCTAGGTGACGAGGAGATGACTAATGGTTGTCACTACTGGGAGCTCCGCCCCCTGGCTGACTGGAAATCATTCAGTGTAGGGGTGGCCTATCGGGGCAGCCTGGGACGCTTTGACCAATTAGGGAAGGGCACCGGTTCGTGGTGTCTCCACGCCAGCCAATGGCTGCAGAGCTCTCTTGCCGCAAAGCACAACAACCGAGCAAAGACACTGGATTGGCCATTACCTCACCGAATCGGAATCTACTGTGACTATGACAACGGTCCGAAAAACAAAGAGTATTTTCAACTTCCTGGTTGCTCATTGACAGTGTGTTTGTTTTTTTGTTTGTTTTTGTTTCTGAATTGACTTCCTGTTTGTTTCAGGTGATTTGTTGTTTATTGATGTAGATCATCTTCGTCTTGTTCACGCCTTCAAAACAAAGTTCAGCCAGCCGCTTGTCCCCGCCTTCACCGTGAGTACTATAACAGTAACACTACAGTAATAGTACAGTAATACTGTACAGTCACGGTTAAGTAACGGTACACTGACAGTATCACAGTACTCTCAATATATTACAGGACATACTCTGCATGTATTAAAGTGCTAACTGCTGTAAAACTGTGCCTTAGGTTTGGTGTGGTGGTATCACCATAGCGACAGGTCTTCAGGTGCCGAGCTTTATGGGAAATTTCCTGACAACCAATCGGAGCCTCAGCAGCCTTTCCCCGTGATCGACTGATGAGTGGTTTTATTTTAAGTCATATCATTGCTGTTTGTAATTCTTAAAATCAATAAGTTTCTATCAGATTTATTGCTATTGAGCATCAATTTTACAGCAGTTTTTACTCTACTGTGAGGCTTTTATTGTGAAAGTCTGGAACTGAAGCCATAGTATGTAGCTGTGGATTTTCCTTTGAAAACTGCACCTAGATGTAATTTATTTTCAAGTTCTCTGTTTGTCGTGTAAGATACCATTATTCTGAAAGAGTGGACTAGAGACAGTGCTGCACATTGCTACTAAACTTTATTTTGAAACTTCTTATTCTGACCACATGACTGACTTTTATTGTGAAGGAACCAGGGTATAAGATTTTATGAAATCATTGATTAAAAAGTGAATTTATTGATCTGACCAGAATCAATGTTTTCTGTCAATGAACACAGTTTGAAAAATAAAAGCACACAGAAAATGCTCGGTGATCCCATCAAAATAAAACATGAATAATTTACAGAATCTTTTTACAGTGTAACACCACCCAGCAGCCAATCAGGAGAGAGAAAGTGTGACATCAGCCGTTTGGGACAAATTAAAATAATTAAGGATTATTGATCTGAAGCTCCTCTTCATCACTTCTCCTCAGACAATCCTCTGTGCTCGTCTTTGTCTTGCCTCTTCTTCGCCTCCTCTGCCTTCCTCCTGCAGACCTCATAGAGGCGAAAGGCAGCAAAGGCGGTGGCGAGCAGACAGGCAGCTCCCAGGATTGACCACCAGCTGAAGGAGGAGGAGGAGGCTCCCTGCAGAGAGGAAGGGGAGGACTGCGTGAGCAGGAGGTCACGTTGGACCCAAAATCAAAAGTCTGACGGTTACCTTGATGAAGCTATAGACTCCAAAACACAGGAGGATGATCACAGCAAGGATCTGAATGCAGACGGGAGGACTGGAGTCAGCTGCCATGATTGGTCCTTTTGTTAAATGTCACAAGCCAATCAGAACACCCGATTTCAGATTTAAAATCAATTTTTAACTTTACCTCTGTTTGTTTATAAAGTCTTTTATTGTAAAACAAAAAATCCTGAAGTATGCCTTTATCCTGTGAAGTCACAGGATAAAAAAAAAAAGTTAAAGGTAAAAATATGAAAACATTTATATCAATAGAAATAACAGAATTAAAAATCAAACTGAAGAAAAAAGTCACGTAAATAAATAAACAGATTAAAAAAATCTCATTAAAAATAAGAGTGCGGTGATCTCAGTGTGAACACTGGTCTGAGCGACACAGCGCAACCGAGACGTTTTTAACAGCTACTTTAATCCCACACTGTAAAAAAATTTCACCATCAGCTGATTACACTGTAAAAACAAAAAACTGGTTAAAACTGTAAAATAAATCTCAAACATACATGTTTCTATGAATATATAGCTTTTTGTATTTAAATTAACTTTTATTTACTTTCGTACATGATGAGACAGAACACTAAGTATTAGTTTTAAACATAAAAAAGTAAAATATGGTGGTTAGCACTGTTGCCTCACAGCAAAAAGGTCCTGAGTTCAATTCTACCATCATGCTGGGGTCTTTCTGTGTGGACACAGTCCAAAGACATGTAGTTAGTGGGGAAAAGTTAATTGGAAACAATAGTTGCAAATGGTTGTCTGTGTTAGCCTGTGTTAGCCCTGTCCAGGGTGTAACCTGACTCTCGCCCTAAGACAGCGAGATAGGCTCCAGCACCCTGCGACCCTGAAAAGGGTAAGTGGTGAAAATAAGTAAAGATATTTAAAATGATCTTTCCTCAGTAATATTGAACTAAAACTGATTTAATAAAACATCACAATGCAGAAGTTCTTTAAATTAATCTTATTTTTTTATTGATCGACTTTAAACACTGAAAGTTGTTTTTGTGTTGACGGGGCGTTCAAGGGATCCGCCTCAGCCTCTGCTAATCCTGCACTCAGATTAATGAGGCAGTGAATGCAGCGCACACACACACACACACACACACACACACACACACACACAGGAAATTAGCTGACTGAGCCTCAGTAAGAAGTTATATTTGTGATAAATTGAGCATAAAAACTGATCATCAGTGAAACTTAAAATTTGTGTCAATTGTATATAAAATTCTGTTTCAAATTATTCTGTACACACACCTGCTTTTTGGAATTATTTGTTGAAGTTTTTTTTAAAGGGAAACAAAGCAAAATGGAAATCAGAGGAGAGGGGGAGGAGTTATCTCTATGGTAACACAGCAACAAACCCAGAGAAACCAGAGAAGAAGGAGAGCAGACTTTGACAAAGGACCAGAGGAGGAGAGGAAGAGGAGGATCAGCAGCAGGTGAGCAGAGAAGCTGGTGACTCTATTTCCCATCATTCAGGGCTCAGTTTGATTCTGTGGTTTGTATCTGAGGTGCTTCAGATGTCATGCTCATCATCACCATCACTCTGTAGCTGCCACCTTTATCTTCATCAGGCTGTAACTCTGCTCATGACAGGACAATGGCCTGTTTCCGGGGCAACCGGGAGGAGTTTTACGGAGAAGTGCTTCTATTGGACAACAGAAAGCTGACACTGACGGTCGAACAGGGCATCAAGGTCAGTGCCGACTTCCCGTTGGCCGTTTCCTCTCCCCTCTGAGTAAGACTGTCACCACTCTGTGGCCTCCATCAAACCTCTATGCAGTTAGAGGGGACTGACTTTGAAAGATCATTATTAAGAACTTCCTGTTATGAACTTTGATTTTAGTGGCAGTAAAAAATAGAAAACCTGACAGGTTTGATAGCTGTGTATTATTGTGGGGTCTTTACCTTACAATATATATTGTTGTGGTGGTATATATATTTATATATTGTTGCATTGAACTGATTGGGCGGAATGGTAATACAATGGTTAGAACTGTTGCTTGACAGCAAGAAGCTCTTGAGTTCAGCCTTGCCGGCTTTTCTGTGTGGAGTCTGCATGTTCTCTCCAGGTTCTACAGCTACCTCCTACAGTGCAAAGAAAAGCAGTTAGTGGGGTAAGGTTAACTGGTGAATCTAAATTGCCCATAGGTGTGAATGGTTGTCTGTTTCTCTGTGTTAAATTAGCACTGCGTCAGGCTGTCAATACAGGGTCTACAGGGTCTGGCAATAATACTGTCCATCCCACGGACTTATCTCAAATCTCATGGCGATAGAGCCTTCTCCGTGGCAGGTCCCAGACTTTGGAGCAATTTAAATCACTACTAAAGACACATTTTATGCCCTGGCTTTTAACACACTATGACCCAAGTATTCTGGTCTTATTTTAATAATTGTAGTTATTGTTTTAATTCTTTTATTGTCCTATTATTGTTTTATATTATTATTATTGTATTACATTGTTGCTTTTTAATGCCATTTTTATATTGTTAAGCACTTTGTGCAGCATCGGCTGTTTGAAAGGTGCTATATAAATAAACTTGACCTTCACCCTACCTCTTGCTTATAGTGGCTTGCATAGGCTCCATCCCCCCATGACCCGATAAGGCTAAGTGGAAGAGAATGAATGGATGAATTGAACTGAATTGATAGGTTTGATAGATCTGATAAGTTCTTCAGCATCCTGTCTCTGTGAGTGATGAAAGCTCTGAATGTGACGCAGTGTATTGTCCTCAGAGATCATCGAAGGCGGTCTCCATCTTGCAGCTGGTGTTCGTTGAGCTAGGCGTGGTCGAGGTTGAGTTCTTCGGTTTAAAGTTCTGTGACAACTGGCAGCAGACGGTGAGAACACAAACAAGAAGTCCAAACTGAGCGCGCTCAGGAGCAGCAGCAGTTACTGTTTGTGTTTCTTTCAGCTCTGGTTGGATCCTTCAAAGACTCTGTCACAGCACAAGGAACTCGGTGAGCTGCAACATGAAATTCATCAGTAACATAACTGATCTGTCTTATTGATTTATCCTCAGATTCTCAAACAGCACATTTCTCATTTTTTGTTCCAGCTGGGCCGCCGTACATTTTCTACTTTGGAGTCAAATTTTACATTGAAGATCCATCGAAGCTGAACGAGGAAACAACCCGGTATGTTTCAGTGCAACCTAACAAATCCATGAAACACTAAACGCATCATATCTGTCTCAACAAGCCTGCCACCTCATCAAAGGTGGCCTTATATGGCCATCTGCCACGGGTGCCCTTAACGGTCCCCCCTCCCCAACATGGGTGGCCTTATGTCGCCCTCTGGCATGACTAAGCCACCATAATTTCATCTGCTTTTTAAATACCCTTGGTGAAACTCATGTGTTTCCTGTGTCAGGCGTCAATTTTACCTCCAACTTTGTCAGGATGTACGTCGAGGTCGCCTGCCATGCTCCGGCCACCTCAGAGCTCAGCTGTGCGCTCTGATGCTGCAGGGTGAGAAGAAAATGTATGGAATTATTTTTCTATCATAAGTCACAAACGACAAAAGATAATACAGGCATTACATTACATTCTTTGTGCATAAGTTTGAGCTGCATATACATATAGAAAATGTGTTCCTGACAGAGAAGATTTCTGACATTTTGTGTCAATTTAAGAATGTAACAATTTGATTATTTCTAATAAAAAGAGTGTGAAACTCAAGATCGACTTGTATGTTTAATTATGTGGGCTAAAGCCAATAAGAAAGTTACAGACTTTTTATGAAACGTGTATACTTACTGCATTTGATGTATTTTAACCATATATAATACATATTAGAGAATGTAACACCTGCATATGTGTAAAGAAAAGGCTTTGAATTTGATTCTGCACGTCTCCGAAAACGTCAGAGCACTTTTGCAAATGAAATGAGTAAAATGAAATATTTGCTCAGAATATGTTTTTTCTCGTGTATGACTTGTGACATCAAAATAATTCTGTACACCCGTTCATATGTGTGACTTCTTCATCAGTCAGTAAGTTCATTATTGATCTCCCATGTTTGTTTCAGCGGATCGAGGCAACCAGAGTGAGGACAACACATCAGATGCTGAGGAGACGCAGGAAGTTCAACTCATCCGCAAAACGCTCAGGTACACAGGAAATGATGCCATGCTGTTAAAGGTCTTGTTTCTGTAATCACATGACCTGATCCCATATTTTATTTTGTTCTGCCACCATCAAAAATATTTTTAAAAAATGATCAATAATCAATACACGACAAAAGATGGAGCTGCACACTAACAAAAGAAATCACTTTGATTGATTGAATGATTGATTGATTCTTTCTCTTGCTGTGCAGTGGCGTCCCTCGCTCTGAGGCTCAGCGCCACTTCCTGTCTGTCTGCAGCTCTCTGCAGATGTACGGCGTCTCTCTGTTCGCCGCCTATGTAAGCCTTTTGATCACTGATCAATACAAGAACTTCAGCCGATCAATCACTGATCCGTGCTGACACCATGACTTTGTGCAGGGGGAGAACCACACCGAGTACTTCCTGGGTCCAACACCAGTAGGAGTGGTCATCTTCAAGAACAAAGAGCTGGTGGGAAAATATCTGTGGTAGGTTAAAAACGCCTGGATGACATCACAGTGATATGACCCAAACAGAAGGTTCATATCAGTGTTAATATTTAATGATATGTATTGATCAGTTTAAATGTGTGTTAACATTTCCCTGAGATGAAGACAATGAGTCATGGTCAGGAGGATTAACAGCTAGGGGGGCCAGCAAGGAGGGGGCGGGGCCAAAACAAGAGGAAACAGAAATATATGACCTCAGTCATGTGACCCTCAGCTTGCTGTCTTTTGCAGGCAGCGAATCATCAAACTTCACTACAAAGACGAGAAGTTCGAGCTCAGAGTGTCAGGCAGAAACGTGAGTTCCTATTGGCTGACTAATGCTAAGCTAATGCTAACAGTGATCATTAGATAAAAAACATATTTTTAAAAAATGCAAAAACGTTATTTATAAAAGAAACTGCATGGCTTTCAGGGTTCAGCGACATCGTTCTTCTTCCAAACATCCGACTGCCGCAGCTGCAAACATTTGTGGAAGTGTTGCGTTGAACATCACACCTTCTTCAGGTAATGCACACCGGCCTCTGTGATGATATTTAATCTGCTCACCTTCTCCAGGTATTCAGCTCTGCACACTTTGTATCTGATTCTGAAACAAAATGTTTCAGCTTCTCCTGGTTTCTTCTGATTGGCTCATCTGGCTTCCATAAACTAAACCTGGTTCTCGTAGGCTCCACCTTTCCCTCTTCTCAAATCACCCCATGAGCCTGCCTTTACCCATTTCACATGTGTCAGAAAACCTGAAAATAGTGAAAAAAATAAGGATACCTGCACTCTGTGACATCACACAGATCCATGAGGAGAAAAAAAGAGACAAACACACCCATACACATACAGACTCACACAGACACACACACAGACACACACAGAGATACACGTGCACAGAAAGACACAGACACGCACTCACGCAGAACTCAAATTTTTTTTGTTTTCAGGATGTCAGAGATAAACCTTTTAACACACAAACTGAACCACAATAGGTAAGCACACACACACACACACACACACACACACACACACACACACACACACACACACACACACACACACACACACACACACACACAAACGTTTCTGATGATGCATCCTTTTCTTCCAGTTTCACTTGCTCTAAAACTCCGTCTCTCCGTCTGTTGAAAAATGGCATTGACAACAAAACGGCATCAGCTGATGTGTGTGTGAGGGCAACGCGTCAAGGTGTGTTTAGGAAGACATGCTGTGGTTTTACTATCTGCTCCTGTAATAAAATAAACTACAGCTCTGTCCCCACTTCTCTATTCCAGCCAATCATAAGCCAAGTTGCAGTAGTGAACTAATAACAAAACACAGCGCACTACCTGCTGTTCAGAGGTGAGAGAATGTGCTGATGTCATGTGATGCTGACATGCGATGATGTATTTTGATCACGTATCTGAACTTGCAGAGGGTCAGAGGGCAGGGCGAAGCCTGATCATGCTAAGCCCAGTGCACCATGGGAAAACAACACAAACATGTACGTTTAATAACAACCTTCTGCAAGGTGTAATCTGATTACTGATACATGTAATTAAATTAATGCAGAATGTAATCTGATTGCCACTGTAATCTCCGATTTCCTTGAAACAGTGGTCTGTTCAACCCAAAGTTTTGTCCAAACACCAACAAAGACGAACAAGTCCCAGGAAGACCACAAAGGTAAGGCAGGAAGGGAGAAAGGAAATGAAGGAAGGATGAAATGGAGGCTTAAATGAAAAAAGGAAGAAAGTAAGGAAGGGATAGGGAAAGAAAGGTATAAAAAAATGGGAGGTTGGAAAGAAGGGAGGGAGGACAATGGGGAGGAAGTAAGAAAAACGGGAAAGAAGAAGTCAGGAAGGGAGGAAGGAATAGTAAAGAGGGAACTAAAATGACACATTTTCCTGTTGGTGTTTGAGGCGGAGCAGAAGTCTTGATGGAGATCGACCAATCAGAGAGCAGAGGAGGAGGTAAGGAAACTGTCATTTCTTTAATGCCTTCATTTGTTTCTAATGAAAGCTGTGTCCAAATTCAGAGGCTGCAACCGAGACCTTCAGATTTGCGTCACCGCTCTCTCGGTGGAGGTTAATAAAGTCAGCCGTCTGCTCCTTGCTATGTAAAATATAACAGGGCATTGGAGTAAATTTTCTACCATCTCACACTTCTGTTTAATCAGTTTTCTGTTTGATGTTTATTCAGCTATGTGAAAACTATAACTTTAATCTCAGCCAAACTGATTTATTCATAAACAGATAAAACACTGGAAAAAGCCAAACATTTTTAAGTTATCTGAGTGACTTATATATCATGTTTAACCTGAGTAGCAAAGACCACAGGGGGTTGAAAATGATTTGCCGGGAGTTCGCTGTTCTCGCCAGCTCTAGTGAGCCTTGACCACCTGGTTAGCTATCGAGCTGGTGGGTAACAGATGGCTCCAAAAATGTCGGAGCACTTTTGCAAATATGTGATATATGTGTGTTGATAAATTAAGCAGATATTTGAAGTTTACACAGCTACATTCTTGCCTGAAATGTATCATAAAAGTTTATTTTGTGACCCAGAAAGAGTAATCAAAATAATATTACAACTAAGTAGCTGCCGCCATTGTTGGAAACTGGAATTGGCTGTGCCACGCTATGAATTCTGGGATGTGGCAGGCCACAAAGGACACCTGACTCCTTCAAATCTGAGGAAAAGGAGGACACATTTGTCAGCCGCATTTGGAGGAGTCTTTGAATTGGGATAGCCTACGTCACGATGTATGTGACGTAATCGGCCTTCAAATGCGGCCTCAGGAGGATGCACCCTCTGAATTTTATTCAAAAGTTTTTTCATGTTTGTCCTCTGTGTGTCATGATGGTCTGCCCACCCTCAGGTTGACCGTTCAAGATATTTAATTGGCTCTCTGCCCAGCAGGTCTCATTCCCGTGGCAACACGAGCAGCGGCAGCGAATCAGAAAAGATGTCAAGTAATAGTGAGCGGTGCCGAAGAAGACCCCCAAAATGGTAAAAAAAAAAAAGTTAGCTTAGCGTCTTTGTGTGGCTAACACTGATGCTAACTGAGCTAACTGTATCCATAATTTCCCATTTGTACTTAGCAGTCGCCACAGTGACCACGGTCCTGACACAACTTCCTGCCACCATCGCCGCCGCCACACCCAATCGTAAGTAAAACACAATGGTAACAATGCTAACATGTGCTAAAGGCTATTGCTAACACTTGTTGTGTTTGTAGCCACAGTCCTGACAACCAAATATGGAAACACATCCAGTAAGTTACACATTACAGAGTACTCTGATTAATTGCAGTAGTCCAATTACTTCCAGTACTCAGAATACTGTGTGTCCTTACCATGTCTCCAGGAAGGAGTTGGTGGAGCCTCCCAGTTTGATTGACAGACAAATGGAGGACATACCTTATAAGGAAGTAAGGTAAGTGAGGGAATAGGGCTTTGGCGTTGACGTCACGCGGCCGTGCATTGTGGGATCGTGGCGCCATGTCAGAAGGCCAAAAAAATCAAGACAAACGCACTGTGTTGGAAGCGGGACTGCCAGAACCATGCTTAAAATTAGCGCAAAAGACAAAGGGCTGTATCGTGACCGATTGCACCCAGAAGCCAAGAGACGGTACTTGGAAAAAATAGCGTGCATCGGTAATGTGGACCCGTATGAAATAAGGCAGTGGAGTGGAAACCCAGACAGCCTACCGCTGTTGTCCTATCCCGATATCTTCGCGTACCTTGTCTGTGGAGTCAGCGCATAGGGGAAATCATTTTCATAATTATAAATCCCTGGAGGCGCACATCTGATTCACAAACGGTTGGGTACAAGATTTGGCCGTTTTTAAGCCTCCACGTTGGCAGTACGTTGACCATATGACCAAGATACAGCCAGAGGTTGCACATAACATTGACTTCTCCTCAGCACCTGCCCCAAAAATTGCTCTAGATGAACGATTCATGATTGATGCCAGCTGTGCGTTGCCATGTAAATAGTTTGCATTTCATGTGTATGTACTTGCTAAGTACATTTGAACAGATCTTGAAAAAAAACAAAACATACTTTTTTCTGTTTTATTGAAACCACTTTACAGAAAGTACAATTATTTACAATGAACTGTACATGCAACACAGCAGTTTTATGAATATTCAACAAGAGCAAGTTTCATTTGGCCCTGGTTTGACCAAGGGGCACATATTCACCAAAACACAGCACACCTTAACAATCTTATCAATCAGTGCTGTCTTCACCCTCACATGATGTGAGTAATCGGATTGGCATTGTAGTGTGTAGCATTTTGAACTTGTTACGCAAACTACCTATTACTCGCTCAACATGAATTCTCAGGTGGGCAATTGCTCTCGTTTGGGGATGGCAGAGAACTCGATATCCGCTCGTCTGACCGCTGCAATCCAAGCCTGACATCTTCGTTTAGTATTATCGGATACATGAGATCCCTCCCGTTGCCTCCAGGAGGGGAAACGATGAAAAGAGAGCCCATTTTCCAGCTTCTTGCCTTCCCTATCATGTGATCTACCGTTGCAACCGACAACACAGTACCTATGAACCACAGCTGACGCTTCCGTGTGCTTTGTCTGGCCTACTGTCATGGCGGGAGGGGGCGTGGCCGTGACATCACGCTCCAAAGCCCAAGGAACTCCAAAGGCAAGGAACTGAGGGAGGGAGGAAGGAAGGAAGGAGGGAACTAAGGAATATATTGGTGTCTTTCAGGGTGTTGGGAGAGCCAGTCAGAATGCGTCGTTCTCGTTGGACTCGACGGCATCAGCGGTGGGTGTCAGCCTCAGACCTCCGGTGGGTGTGGCTCACTGCGTTCACGCCTCATACTGGAAACATTAAATAATCCTAATTTGAATGTAAAGGTCTAAATTGAAAACATTGGTCAACCTTCAATTTCAGGAACAGGCCAAATCACAGTAGGTGAAATTCAGATCCAACCTCAGGTTAGTTCCACAGATGGTCTCAGGTGCTGTCGCCAAAACAAATCAGAGAAACAAGAAACCCGAAATCGCTTTATGATCACTACAGAACAAAGAATCACTCAGAGGAATACAGAAAAATACAGACCGGCCCTCCACTGACAGTCACGACTCTTCTGACCGGCCAAAAGACAGTCAGAAAATCTGGTTTACTGTGGAGTGTAATCTGATTACTGTGGGGTGTAATCTGAAGTAAATTTAGATGACATGGTTTTGGACAGTATGAGAACTGTGACTGATAACTTATCATGTATAATAACTGTATTTTTTACAAGGAATGAAAGAGAAATGTAATAATCAGCTCACTATTAATGACATCATTGGGGCTGCCACTGTTTGCAGTTTATGACACTAATTATTACAAGAGAAAGCAACCGGAGGAAGAACTAAGACATGTAAGGCCAGAGGAAACCACGAGTTCTTTTAAAAATGACCTGTTCATCCACAACTGAGAAAATGTTCATATTGATGGTGCATATGACATTTTTAAGAATATTCATGACATTATAAGATGAAAACTGTCCAACAGTACAATACAGCAGAAACCAAGAACTGATCATTTCCAAATGCATGTAAAAAAGAAAAACACGCTGTATGAGGAATTCATAAATTCAATTCAATTTTATTTACACAGCGCCAAATCACAACAACAGTCACCTCAAGGCGCTTTGTATTGTAAGGTAGACCCACAATAATACATACAGAGAAAAATCCAACAATCATATGACCCCCTATGAGCAAGCACTTTGACAACGGTGGGAAGGAATAACTCACTTTTAACAAGAAGAAACCTCCGACAGAACCAGGCTCAGGGAGGGGCAGCCAGCTGCCACGACCAGTTGGGTTGAGGGGAGGATGATGGGATAAGACATGCTGTGGAAGAGAGCCAGAGATTAATAATTCATTACACAACGAACATGAGAAGCAGAACATAAATGTAAAATTACAAAAATAAGTTTATGTTAAACGGCTATGGTGAAAGAAGTGTTCTTTAAACTATAAGAAACACAGTATGGTGCACTACCTGCTTCTGAATAAACTAACCCACAAACAAAGTTTATGAAGTCACTTAAATATTGATGTAAGACCTTTTGGGATGGATCTGACTGAAAGCTGCTCCGGTACTTTCTCCGTGACAAACTTACAGCTGATCCTGATGTGTGGCTGTCTGGTGATGCCAACTGAGAAGTCGCCCTTTGCGTTAGAGAAGCTGAAAAATACAGGAGCCTGAAATGTTGCCATGACAACTGTATTAATTTTATTTATACTGGAAATCAGGAAGGATCTCCTCACAGAACTGATCACATCAGAAACAATAAAGCTTTAATCAAACTGAAGCCGTGTACACAGACACGCCAATGTCATTACTGCTGTTGATGACATCGGCACTCTCTTTATTAATAATGGTGATATCAGTATCACTATAACAATGCTACAATAACATGCGTGTAAATTAATATGTAGTGAGGTTTTACATTTGAACTTTTTTGCTTCATTTGTGTTTTAGTTGCACAGAATTGCTTCCTCCTCTTCCTGTTACCACGGCAGCTGACACTTCCTGTCGGTTTCCCACGAGCAAGCACAGTTAAGACATGGGCCGGGCTGTTGTGAAGTCTCGTTTTGAAGCCTTGAAATGAGCATTTCTGCCAAAAAGACAGATGTGATCCAGTGTTTATAGAGGTCAGACAGCTGCTTCCACAGACCTCTACAGGAGCTGTCATCCCTTGTGGGCTTCGGACAGAACTTCATGCTTAGCTTCACCCAGGAGCTGCCTCTATGTTTGTCATCATCACCTCTGTTACCAGTACTAGGGACGGAGCTTTATCAGATGGTACTGGTGTGTCGATTCATAGCCACTGTCCAGAGGTTCTGACTTCCTGTGAAGTTCAGGTCACTTGCTGGTTAAATGTCAAGGATTAGGGTAGATAATATTTACTAAGGCAGGTATCTGGAGGCAATTACAGGTGAGGAGCAGTTTGGGGAGTGAAGGAAATCTAACTCTGGCGTTTCACAAACGCCTTTAATAAGCTTTCTGACTGAAGGCTGGGAGAACTGACCCTGCTTTTGTCCGCCTTCATGGAACAAGTCTAATGGAAGCACAGAAGAGTCTTCACACCTGTGAACACACCTGTCTTACCTGCTTGTATGTGATCAGTTTTTGAGTCTCTCTTTTATTTATGGTCATTTAATTTTTAGTGACTCTTGATGTGAATAAATGGCTGCTTCATCTTGCTCTCTCTGGCAGTGATGAAAAAGGACTTCTCTCTTTTATGATCTTTGAGCTCAAGGCTGTTACATGTAGCTGCTGTCAGCTGTTCTATGTTTGTCGGTCATATTTTGGTCTCATTTTGTTCTCTTTTCTTTTTTTTGTGGTTTAAAAATCTGAACAATCAATAAAAATCTAACTTACATTAGTATTTAAAAATGTAAATATTGTTTATTAATGATGGAGCTACTGTGGAGAGAAACTGTGAGAACCTCCCTCCAGCCCAGCAGGGGGCGCTGATACACAGCATGCTGAGCACAGAAGAAGACGCAGACTCTCCTCACGTGACCGTCTGCAGCGTGACGTGAGATCAGCTGACTGCGGCCACAGAGGAGGTAGAAGCAGCACAAATCCTCCGTCGACCTTGCTCCGTGTGTCCGCGCAGAGTGACCCAGCATGGCGAGCCAGTCTCAGGGCATCCAGCAGCTGCTGCAGGCCGAGAAGAGGGCGGCCGAGAAGGTGGCCGAGGCCCGCAAGCGTGAGTACCAGTCCGGCCTTCTGGGCGCCGAGCCCGCAGCGGGGCCACTGTTACCTTTGACAGGGAGCAGAAACCGTGTAAGGCAGAACTCGGTCTGTAATTCGGTGAATTTACAGTTTCACTGGCTGCTCGCGTTCTTCTGACGTCAGACACGGACCGGACTCGGTACAGCATCATCGGATCGGTCCTCCGTCAGACTGCTGGCACCTCCCTGAGCACGTCAGGGAGGGGATTATAGCTTTGCCCGATCCGACTCAGATCGGGGTAGAAGCAGGTCTGTTTCCGCTGTGAGGAGAAAACTCGCGGCAATGTAACGGCTCCGTGACCGGGTCAGAACCGTAACACGGTCGGTAACTGCAGGGTGTTCACTTCCGGTCAGCCCATGATTCATGCGCGGGTGTCTGTTTCTGTGCAGTTTTTTATCACATGATCAGTGTGGTTCCGGTCTCCTGATGGTGAAACACTGAGGTCATGTGACCTAGAGTCACAGTAGTGTTAATAACCCGCGCATCAATTCATCTGCAGACATTAAACTTCCACCGTCCTCCACCCGTTACCTGTAAACCTGCGGACTGATCTGAGTCCAGTCTTTAAATGGTTTCTCTCTCGTGTTGTGACGTGTGCAGGTAAGAATCGGCGACTGAAGCAGGCGAAGGAAGAAGCTCAGGCTGAGATCGAACAGTACCGCCTGCAGAGAGAGAAGGAGTTCAAGACCAAGGAGGCAGCTGTATGTACCCTAGTCCTTCTCCTCCCCTTCTTCCTCCTCCCTCCTCTTCCTCTCTGTTTACATGCTGAAGAATGATTTATTATTTTCCTTCTTTAATTTAGCGTGAATCACAGAAACAACTTTTTCTTTCTTTCTTTATTTTCTTCTTTGTTTCACTTTCAATTTTTGATATATATATATATATATATATATATATATATATATATATATATATATATATATATATATATATATATATATATATATATATAATATAAAATTAATTCGTTTCCATTGATTGAATTCGAAAATAAAATCTGAACGTTTACTATATGTGATTGAATATCATTCCTGTACTGCCAGCACAGTTAAGACATGGGCCGGGCTGTTGTGAAGTCTCGTTTTGAAGCCTTGAAATGAGCATTTCTGCCAAAAAGACAGATGTGATCCAGTGTTTATAGAGGTCAGACAGCTGCTTCCACAGACCTGTACAGGAGCTGTTTTCGAAAATGCCTTTAATAAGCTTTCTGACTGAAGGCTGGGAGAGCTGATTCTGCTCTTTTTTTCTACTCTTTTTTTTTTCCTTTTTAAATAAGTTTTTTGTATTGTTTGTTATGAAATCATTAGTAGTAGTCATTATTAAATCTTTATCTATATAAATGTAAACCTGGTTTTTATACTTAAGTACTCTGTGTATATAATAGTTATTTCAAAATAAAAGTTATATATAATGTTTGTCTGTTTCCGCCCAAACTCCCCCTCCCTCCAGGCTCTTGGTTCCCATGGTAATAGCGCAGTGGAGGTGGATCGTGACACGGCGGAGAAGATGAATCGTATCCAGGCCAGTTACCGTAGTAACCGAGAGGCCGTGCTAACCGAGCTGCTGCGGCGCATCTGCGACATCCAGCCAGAGTTTCATGCCAACTACCGTGTGGCTGGCTGAGGGGGCGAGTATGTTATCTAAGATGAGGGGGGCGGGGCAAACAGAGGAGGCCTGGACATTAGTTTTGTTAGCAGCATTAGCTTGGATAAAGCATGTGATTTCAGAAACTCTATAAAAGTGTTAAAACCTCAGAGAGCTTTTATTTTGAAGGTTAAAGTTCATTTCTTCCTGTTTTCCCATGCTGGGTGAAGGTGTGGTCTAAATGTCGGTGTTACTGTGGTGATGTTTACGAAATATTTATATCAAATTAAATTTGTTTTTCTTTAAGTGTTTCCTTGATCTTGCAAAATAAAAGCCTGTTCTTTCCACTTTGAACACCAGCCAATCAGGTGTAAATTTACCAGCAGTTGCCAACTGATGTGACAGCTGCTAATAGGCTGTTTCACCATAGCTCTGTTGTCTGATTGGCTGGAGAAAGTGGAAAGACTTTTATTATGAAACTACTGTCCAATTCCACATTGTTGTTTCCTGTTTGTGACCATGTAACTTGTTGTTGTTGTCTGTGACATGGTGATGATGAACATATTAAAAATGTTGATTGGCTGAGTCTGTGTGCTGCTGCTCTGTGATTGGCTGAAGGTGTTCCAGGCGCGTTCATAGGGTAACAGGTGCTTACAGATAGCTGTGGGTTTATTAAATTTAATCGTAGTGATATCTATTCATTAAATCCTGAATCTATTTTTTTTTTTTAAATATAAATGTATTTTGCCAGAAATGCCAGAATCTCAGATTAAAACTCACAAAACTATTTCAATATCCGCCAAATGGTTAATTCTGCACAATAAATACAAAGCGTGGATCTTTTACCTGACGGCATGTACGCAGATACGTAAAGACACATAAAAATCACACTTTCTGCACAGCTCTTTCTCTCAGTGAGCTTCAAGAACAGTTTACCATCAAAAATCTTTATTTTCTGCATTATTGCTTGCTTATTATACACCAGTCTGTAGTTGTGTTTAGTGCTGTTGCCCGTTTGTGCTGTTCAATACCGAGTTTTAAATTTTTTTTAAAAATGATGCCAAATTACAAAATGCTTAGCTGTAACTTTGCTTCACTTCAGCAGCATCAGGTAATGTTCTGCTGATTCATGTTCTTTAATTTTTGATCTACTGCAGAATATTTTTAAGGTTATCTGCTATAAAAAGCCAGGCCAGGTAAATCTCCTTCATGCTTTTCTGTGTTTTATCCTCAGTTACTTTGACACAAAGGCATCACAAGTTTCACCTTTGTTTTTAAACAAGAATATAAAAATATGGATATGTACTGATAAATGATCAGAATGATAATATTTCTGAGTCAAAATTGAATAGAATCAAATCGAATCGGGACCTTGTGAATCAGAATTGAATCAGTTATAGAAATCGGTGACAATACTCATCCCTACTTAGAGAGTCACCTGGGGTGTGTTCCCTTGTTCCTAATGTCTTCCGATTGAGCTCAAGGAAAATTGTGTAGAATACCCAAGGACGTAAGAAAAGATTAAAAACAAAACAGTGTGCTGAGGATTTGAACAACCTCACACTCCTTTCTGCTTAACGCCATGACACCGCATGTCCGCCATATTGAAACTACTACTATCACGGGTGATATGGTCAGATCACAGATAAGATCAGAGGTGAGCAGTGACGCTGGGTTTTTACATCACCCAACTTCTGAAACCTGCACTGTGATTGGTCGTTTCAGCAGTGACTTGAATGCACCCTCATGTAGTCCAGCTTTATGATCCGGGATGAGGAGAACGATGGAAACTGTGGAAAACATGGAGATCGTGCCCCAATGAGAACAAGATTGTAAGCGAGAGTAAAGATCTCAGGATAAGAGTTCATCCAGTTTAACCTGCAGAAATTCAAACAGCTTTGTTCCTAACAGCAGCTCGGAGGTTCCTCCACTCTTGGTCACTAACATACGAGACGCCATCTTGGTTTTAGCTCTGCAACTCAGGGAAAATTGTTTTTGAGCGTTGATTGTTTCAAAAATCTCAGTATGTCTGTTTGATATATAAAGCTCTGTGTGGAGCACCCAGCATCTTGGAAATCAGAAGGCTGTCATCGGTGCTACGACCAAAACCACATGACACAAACCAATTTTAAAATTATTGAACTTTGGTCAGAGACATGAAAATGATTTTTAAGTACTTCTTTAATATAATCTTTTTCATGTATTGTTTTCACAACTTTGAATCTTTTATTATTAAAATTTAATATATATTTATATACATAAAAATTCCCCTTTTGCCAGCTGATCTTGCCAGCTACGAATGCCGACTACGGAATGGAGCAGCTGTCAGCCTCCTCTACATGGATGACATGAAGTTGTATGCCAACCCTGAACGAGACATCGATTCACTGATCCACACCACCAGAATGTACAGCAACGACATCGTTGTTCAGACTGGAGAAGTCTAGTTGGATGATAATGACTGAGACAGGACTCTCTTCCAGACACTAAACCAAGGCACAATGTACATTTCAATTCCTTTAATTTTAAATATGTTTATATTGTCTATCCTGTAAAATAGTCAGATGTCTATTCATATTAATGTACAGAATTCACCTGCTTGCTGCTACTACTGCACATTCACCCAGTGTATATACTATATGTATGTATATATATATATATAATGTTCTTCCTCTACACCCCCCCCCCAATTTTTGCACATGTCGAGGAGCGTGTCAGGCTACATTTCACTGTGTGTTATACTTGTATAACTAAGCATGTGACAAATAAAGAACCTTGAACCTTGAACCTTGAATGAAGAGAGGGAAGGTAGTCAGAACTGAGGGGATCAAACAACCAGAAGGCAACATTGAAGTCATAGAAGACAACTACAAGTGCCTGGGCATCCCACACGCAAATGGGAACCATGAAGAGGCTGCTAGGAAAGCTGCAATCCCCAAGTACCAGCAAAGGTTCAGGCAAGTCCTGAGGAGTCAGCTGAACGGTAAAAACAAAATCCAGGCTGTCAATACTTATGTCTGATACCTGAGATGATAGGCTGGCCAAAGGAGGAGATAGAAGCCACTGACATCAAGACAAGGAAGCTCCTGACCATCCATGGAGGGTTTCACTCCAAGTCCAGCACCCTGAGCCTGTATGCTAAGCGGAAGGAAGAAGGCCAGGGATTGGTGAGTGTCAACACCACAGTCCAGGATGAGACAACAAAGCTGGACTGAAAGACAGCACAGAGGCACTAATAATGGCAGCACAGGAACTAGCTCTGAGTACAAGATCCATAGAGGCTGGGGTCTATTACACTAGGCACGACCCCAGGTGCAGGCTGTGTAAAGATGTCCCTGAGACAATCCAAGCTAAGATCCTGTGGGACTTCCAGATACAGACGGACAAAATGGTGCTGGCTAACCGACCAGACATAGTGGTGGTAGACAAGCAGAAGAAGACAGCTCTAGTGATAGATGTAGAGATACTGAATGGCAGCAACATCAGGAAGAAGGAACACAAGAAGCTAGGGAAGTACCAATGGCTCAGAGAAGAGCTTGAGAATTACCCCGTGGTAATCGGAGCACTCGGTGAAGTCACTCCCAAGCTAGGCAAGTGGCTCCAGCAGATCACAGGAACAACATCGGAGATCTCTGTCCAGAAGAGCGCAGTCCTAGGAACAGCTAAGAGACTGCGCAGGACCCTCAAGCTCCCAGGCCTCTGGTAGAGGACCCGAGCTTGAAAGAAAGACTGCCGCAGGGGCGAGTGGGGAATTTATAAATAAATGTGTATATAAATGTATATATATATGAATAAATACATAATGTGTGTGTGCTCAAATTTTGTTTTGTCTTTTTTCTTTTTATTGTTTTATTGGTCCAGAAGCTCCAGTGGCACAATTGGTTAGTACACTGTACTTATATTTTAATTGTTCAAAATTTTTTAACGATTTCATTGTTGTATTTATTTTGAGTAATTTAAACAACATAAAAAAGAAGAAACAGTTACTCCTTTCCGTCAGTTAATCATAAACTCGTTCATTTGAAATGGTTTAAACTTTAGTGTACAGGGTCAAACTCTGCCCATTCATAACACGTCTCTCACACACACACACACACACACGTGTACTGTAATCAAGTTCTTCCTGGGCTCCATAAGAAATCTTTGCACTGTGATAACACACCATAAAAAAAGCACACACAGTAAATAACTGTGACACATGTGCGTGTGTGTGCATGTGAACATGTTTATGTTCATATTTTTGCTGCATTCCTGAAGGAGTAGTGCATAATGGTAAGCCCCAGCAGCATTTGGTGTCTGCCTCCATCAGTCGTCATCACCCTCCTGTTTTCTCTCTCTGAAGCTTTTTGTGGTGAATGAATTGATGACATTCTTACCTGCATATGACCTTTTAACCCTGACTGTAAACAAACATGATTCAACTGAAGCATCACCAGTGAACAGGTCCTTCAGCCTGATGGAAACCATCTGTGTGAGTGAGCTCCGGCCTGTGAGGTCATCCTGCACAGGGTTGAGCCCTCATTCGTCATCCCGAGACAGTGTGACTCCAAGTGTACTCCTTTGTCAGGGACAGGAGCTCATCTCAGTGAACAGCAGTGGCGTGTCTAGAAAATTTTTGTTGGGGGGGCCAGGTAGGGGCACAGATTTGGAGAAGGGTGGCAGATTTAATTGGCAGATAATGTTTAAAAAAAAAATTCTACCAACCCTTAACCATAATTCAATAATCCTATAAACCTAATAACCAAATGCACTTTTAACTCTTATTAGAATGAGATTTTAACCACTACTGTGCAAAGTTTTTAGATACTGCGTTGATAAAGTACAAGAGATACAATCAGTGCTTTGTCAGTGTTTACTCAGCATTCAAGGACAGCAATATTTGCATAGTATTTTTACTGACATATAATGCACATATGTTTTGGGCAAAAAATTTTTGAAAATTAAAATACGAACATTTGTAACAAACAATTGACAAATTAGCCAATGCCAATGCAAAACTTTATCTGCCTGTTAAAAAAAGAAGATAATCTTCTCACAAACTGGTGTTTGATTTTGAAACAGGAAAAAAGTGGGGAAACAACTGAAAAGACTAACATTTGAATAAAACCTGAAAGCAAGTAAATACTTTCTATGCTGCCTTATGGTAAACTTTGGTAATATTGATAAAGAACAACACTGGCTGATGATAAAATACAGTCAGCTGGCATGGTGACACTGCCAGTATTAACCTGCAGGGCTGGACTGGGACAAAAAATCGGGCATTTTCACTACAGACCGACCCACCAGGTAGTAAAGCCATAAAGACTTTGAATGAAAACAAACCCTGTTGTGACAGTGATGTACAGTCTTGTTGGTATATGTATGATTTCTATACATTTTACGTCAGATAAAAACTTTGGTTGTAAGATTTAGATAATTATTTAATAAAAACTAGGTATTTTAAATGAGAATAAGAAAGAAAAGTATTTCTTTGTGCCCACCTTTCCCTGTTAATGCCCTACCTGGCCCCCTGGCAAAACTTTGCTAGACCTGCCCCTGCACAGTTACCAGCTGTCAGCTACTTAGAAAAGGATCCTGGTGTTATTTGTCTCTCAGAAACAGTTCATAACTTCCCTTCAACTCATTCATGTCACCTAAAAGGTAAACCTGTTTCTCCATCACCTGTTCAGCTCTGATGATTCAGTAAGGACATCTCCTGGTTTCATCTTCATGTTTCCCTCTCACCACATATCTAAAGAGACATCATGACCAGCAGCTTTACAGCTGTGGCTCCAGCAAACATCAGCTGATACTAGAAATTAATATTAAATACATTCTAACAACAGCTGATCAAGCTTAAATGTGCTGCTGTTGTTTAGCGCAATATCTGCTGGTTTCCTCTTTCTGGCGCAAAGTGGGCGATAAACAAACAAGAGAGAAAAGCCGATCAGCTGATCATTGATCAGTTTCATGATTGAAGTAGCAACAGGAGAGGGAGGGGGAGAGAATGAAAGAAGAAGAGGCAGCTGTGCAGCGTAACGACAGAATAACTCCAGCTTTGTGTCTTTTTTTCATTATAGCGAAAGTCCTGGACAAACTGCGTCTCTTCTCAGCTCAATACGAAACGCGTAATATTTTCTCTGAATGAGGGACCATTCCATTTTTTAAGGAGCCGTTGGCAACTCTACTAACCTTATGAATAAAATAAAGTTCACTATCAGTAACATCATAGCACCCACCCAGCTGTATAAAAACTCCGTCAAACTGGCTAGAACGCAGTATGAGTTATTTCAACTGACAGTAAAAAGTCAGCAACATGAAAATAAACTCCACCTAAACTTAGTTCATATCTGACCCAGATAGACTGCAGGTCATAACTTCTTACCTGAAGTTCAGTTCACCTGACACTCGGACTGGCGGCTGCTTCGGGTCTCTCCTCCTGCCTCCCCTTCCCTCATCCACCTGCTGCCTCTGTGGAAGCCCCGCCATAGCCACCACCAAACAACGGAGTTATTTCTACACATCGACCTGCATCTGGCCAATCCACCACCTCTCATTGTTCATGCCGTTACAAAAAAAATAAAAAATAAGTCACTGGGGATATGCCCGATGGCCAGTCCAGCTATGTTAACCTGCAACCAAATTTGCAGCTCCATACAGCAATGTTACGACTTAGATTATATCTTATAACTCATAACTCTTATGTTAGCTGCCCTCAGTAGCATACTGTCTGAAATATTCCACGGCTGCAATAATTCTTTAAGTGTTATTTTTTTCCTTGGTATTCTAATTTCACCGAAGTTTACTAAACTCAACAAACTTGATATTACTTACCGGGACATTTATTCTGTCCTCATTTTCTTTCACCGAAAAATTGTTTCCTGCAGTGCCACCTTTCGCGCTTGGCTCTCCTACCTTTGCTGACGTGATGCGCATAGCGCAGAAGCGATGCTGCATTCACTTACACTCGGATATCTGAGCGTCACCGTGAAAACATAATCGGACATTTGATATTTGATTGAATTTTATTGTTTTGCCTTTGGGGTGGCACCTGGGGTGGCCAGTCTGGTTTGGGGGGTGGCCTGTGCCCCCCCAGGCCACCCCGCTGGACACGCCATTGGTGAACAGGTGCACATACCTGCAGCAGGGTCAGTTTCCTGCTCCAGCTGTGAGAGCAGAACTTCACATCTGCCTGCTGACGGCCACAAACAGTCACAGCACCTGTTTGTCCTCTGATGCGCTTCAGTCGTTTTTATTGTTTTTGATGGTTTTATATATTTTTTTGTTTTAAAAGATTTTCTGTTGTTTTTGTTGTTTATGGCGTTTTTTTCATAATTGTATTGTTTCTGTTCTTGTTTATTATTTTATTTTTTTTGTTGTTCTTTTTATTGTTGTTCTTGATGGTTTTATTGTTGGACTCTGACAAGTGACGTGACTTGATGGCACCACTTTTTGCCCTGCTGTTTGTCACCTGACTCGTCATTACAAAAAGTCTACGACGTGGCTTCCGAGGCTCTGCCCCCTCATCAGGAGTTGCCCTCTGATTGGTGATTCGTTTTTTCCCTTCAACCTCCTCTAAGCTTCGTAAAAACGTCTTGACGTCACTGCCGGAAGTGGCGGCGTAGTGGCGCAGAGGCAGACAGTGAGAACTTGAGCTGAGCGACTTTTTTTCCTCCTCCTTCTTCTTTCTGTGGTTCTTCTTTGGGTTTTTCCCCAGAACCTCTGAGTTTGTTGCTTCGGAGCCGACGAAGGAAGAGAGCAGGAGGAACCTCCGGATCTTTTCCAGGTGAGCTGACCTGAGTTTGATTCGTCGGAACTCTGCCAGTGACCTCTGCTGCAACGCGCTAGCACATGACTGGCGGTTGTACGAGACTCCCTGCAAAAAAACTTCAGTTTAAGAAAGGTGAGCTTTAACGGTAAACGGGCAGGTCCGAGATCGGAACCAGCAACCGGGTCGGAAACGGGAGGTTTGCGTGATTACTCCGGCTCTGTGCAGCCCTCCCCTCAGAGTTCAGGTCCTTGTGAACCCCCCCGCTGTGTGACGTGAATACCCCTCAGATCCGCTGTCGTGGCCGCCCGCTTTGCTTCCAGAATTCCACAGATTTCAAAGGGAGTTTGGTGACGAACTGTGATTGGCGAAGGCAACACGCAGCGGCACAGCAGGTGCAGTCTGCCACGTGCACGCGCGTGTACATGGACACGGCGGCTGTAAGTGGCCAGGTGTCCTCAGGGATTCCACTCACCTGAGTGTCTGTGTGTGTTTTCGAACCCTGCAGTCAGCTGAGACTGGATGTCACCTGGATGGGTGACGCTACGTCCAGATGAACAGAATCAACCTTTTGGAATTCTGTGTGTCTTCTACACGCGACAAAAACACTTGGATCATAATCCGACAGAGAAGAAGAAACAAACCTGACGTCCTCAAACCACGGCGTGACCTCAGATAACATCACTGTGAAGACACCGACGGTGTTTTCACAGTGATGAACACGCACGCGCGCACACACAAACTCGTTTTCATATGTTCGTGAGTACATCTCATTGACATAATGCTTTCCCTAACCATCTAAACGAATGCTTAATCTTAACCCTCAGCCTAAACCTAACCATAACCCAATTGTAACCCTGACACTAAAACCACATTTTGAGCTTCACAGGCATTTTGTCCAATTTTCTGTCCTCACAAAGATGTCAAAACATGTACACACACACGACTGTAGAACCGGTTGCTCAGAGTTATGCTGGGAACATACTAGAGGTGGAAGTCACCATACATCCCACGATACGATATTATCACAATATTTAACGCATGATACGATATTATTGCGATTTTTAAAAAAATATTTTGCAATATTCAGATTCTGTACGTATAGTTAAACTTTATCAATATTCATTTAATCTAATATCAAAGTCTCACACTCAGTCTTTCTCTCATTTCAGTCAGTTTTATTGGTGACAAACTGAACGGTTTGTATTACAGTCTAGTCCAACTTAACTGAATGCAACCATCTGGTACAATTATAGCTATTCTGAACTATGCAATTTATGAAAACTATGCAGCCCATTCAGCAACTGAAGAATTTGAAAGTAAATTAAAACAAAATATAAATTTACATTAAATAAAAAAAGTTTTAAACTTAATTAAAATAAAACATGTCTTAAATTAAAATAAGTAAACTGTCATATTTATTGCTGCCAAAAAAAGTTAAACACATTTGGACAGTGAAGGAATGTCAGGATTTTTGCTCAGAAAAAGGATCAACATGCTCTGAGCATAAAAACCTTTTTTGTAACAAAATATTGATTTCTGCTGTCCCTGTATCGATACATTATTAGCAAACAAAATATCACGATACTACACAGTATCGATTTTTTCCCCCACCCCTAGAACATACACACACTCTCTCTTTGTTTCTGACTGTAGAACCAGTTTCTCAGATTTATGTTGGAAACACACACACACACACACACACACACACACACACACACACACACACACGAGTGCACACACACGAGTGCACACACACTCACTGACACACGAGTGCACACACACACACACACACACACACACACACACACACACACACACTCACACACGCAGTTTCAAGAGGTCAGGGAAGTTCTGTAGCCTGTCAGACTCCATGCTGGCAGCTTTGATCTTAAACCAGAGAAGCTTTGGTGTGAAGAAGTCCAACATCACATTTGATCTCAGTGAATGTGAGAAAAGGAGTGCATGTTCAACAGGATGTATCATTTTTAAATATAATAATACAATGCTGCTGATAAAGATAATGACATGAAATCTTCCAGGATAAATTAATAAATGTGTAAAATTCAGAGAAATTTCTGGTTCTGGTAGCTTATTACACAGATCCTCCTGTAATTACATAACTGAAGAGTTTCCTTTACTATTGTTTTCTTGTGGCTCTGACAGAAGGACTTTTCTGTCATTCAGTTGTTTTTCTGTTATGTATTTGCTGTGGTGTTGCGTGAATGAGAGTGGGAGGAGCTCTTTACCAGCAGAAAAGCTGTAAAGCTTCGAAAATACAGTTAAAAGTCCAAAATCCCTGAACTCCACGCAGACATTGTTCAGATATACCAGTGCCATCCAGTGAGCTAGACTGCAGTCTTTGCCAGTCTGATTCTGGCCCCCGGGGCTAATGTTTGACAACCGGGGTTTTACAGGAATCAAAGCAGAAGACACACACAGGGATAACCTCTGATCTCTGCCCTAAGTATTGCAGCAGCTCCTGCTCGCCTGTCAGTAGATTGCAGAATTGATGCAGTCCTGATGTCTGATCACTGCTGACTGTGCGCACACGGTGAGTCAGCCATCAGGTGTGGGTCAGCGGTGTTGGTTATGATGATTGATTTCTTCTGATCAGGTGTTTTGGAGGTTGTTGTCGTTTTACCTGCCAGCTGATTCTAACCTCATGTGTCTGATTCTTGCTGTGTGACCTTTGACCTCCATAAAGTCACACCTTTTTGGCATGAACCCGCCATGCTCGGGTTCTTTTTCTGTAGGACCTCCTGAACTATGTGAACTGAAATTAAAGTGCTATGTGACTGCTGGGGTCAAAGCTGAGGAGGGTGTGAATGATTGACTGGAGGTCTGCTGCAGCAGCGAGGGCTGGCTTCACTGAGCTCAGTTCAGCTGGTGGATAAGTGCTAGAAGCGATGAGTCACTTTGCTCATCTGCAGGAACAGGATGTGATGTCAGCCGCATCAGGACCAGCAGAGACCACCTAATCAGAGCAGAGCTTTCACAGTGTGGGTAACACTGATGTCCAATCACCTTGCTCCAAACTTCTGTCAGAGCCTTAGAGGAGGTAAAGTCAGCTCAGAGCTTATCCTGCTGAGCTGGAGTCACACTTGTCATTGATTATTGATTCACATTCGATTCAAGATGCCCCTTGAATCACATTCATTAAGTTTGGTTGAATTCTTTAATGTATAATAATACAATCAGAGATGTTCAATCCTGTAAGGCCCCACACTGAACCCTCAGACAGGTGATCCACCTCTCACCTGGATCCAGGTTCATCAAGGTTCCTGCTGTGTGTGCGTGTGTGTGTGTGTGTGTGAGAGAGAAAGAGAGGGACAGAATGAAGCAGTCAGAGTTCAGCCTGCTCAAAGCTGATTGGCTGTCTGATGGTGGAGCCAGCCTATGACTGGCTGGAGGTTGTCGTGTAATCAGCTTTTATCTGCTGTTAAAGTCTCTGTGTCTCTCTCGCTGTTTCAGTTTCTTCAGAGCTCGATCACCCGTCACTTTGTCCTGCAGGTAAGAATTTCTAAATAAATTGAGATCAGCCAATCAGAGCACAGGATTCACAGTGAAAACAGCAGGTAAAGATGAAGAATTGAGTTAGTTTTATTTTGAAATGTGTGAAAGGCGTAACATCCTGTGTGGTTGCACCTGCACTGATGGTCACACAGGGGAACGCAGAGCAGTCGACCTGCTGGTGTTTGAAGTGAGACACCTGACCTTTCCTGTTGCCACGCTGAAGCATGAAGTCTTTCTCCCCTTGCGGCAGATGGCCACTCCTCGCTGAGCCTGGTGCTGCCCAAGATTTCTTCCTTTTTTTTTTTGCCTGTCCCGTTTGGCTCTTTTGCCATCAGAATTGTTGTCTAAAGGCAAAGAAAGATGCCCAACGGATTTACTTTACCAAACTGACCATCCCAGCCTTGCCGTAATGGTCCATTTGATTCACCTTTTATTGTTTATTTTATTTTCACTTACTGAATACGGGACAGACTTGACTGGGGGAAAGAAGGGGAGAAAGAAAGAGGGAAAGAGAAACAGCTGAGAAGAGGGACGGGGGAGAAGGGCAAAAGACAAAAACCAACAGAACGGGCAGAGAAAAAAAAAATGCATATATCAATCACCTGGGTCACCTGCTGAGAAAGAAAAAAGAAAGCAAGCAGAAGAGAACAAGAGTAATAGAATAAACAACATCACAATGATATATGGGAATATGACAGTAAATACTAAATGTTAAACATTATTGTGCAGCACATAAGATCAACAGAACACAGTGTGCTTTGAGGTAGGAGCCAAAAAGGGTGTAGTTTGTGGGTGTGATCACCCGTGTGTACACCTGTGAACATGGACGCGCTTGTTTTTTGTTTTTTAAAAGGTTCCTTCATGTAATAATCTGCTAGAGGGTGTGGGGGGGCCACAGCCCCGTCCTTCAGGGCATGAAGCAGGTATGGAGGAGATCAAAACTCCAGACATCCAGAGGCCCCCAGAACACAAGAGACCAAGGAAGACCAACAGAGGGGCAGCTGCGCCACTGTCCCGGAAAGAGCTGAGGAGAGTCCCAGATGAGGGCTCACTCAGCAGCCGCGGAGCAGAAGCCAGGGGGGGTTGCAGTGACGCGCCCGTGAGCTCCGCCGGCAGCCAGCTGCGCCTGAGTGACCGAGCCCCAGGCCGAGAGGCCGGGGGCACCCCACCTCCGAAGTGGCCCGAGCGAGCCCCAGGCTCCAGGCCCCGATAAGCGGCCACCAAGGAGTGAGCCGGTGTGTACCTGGACGCCCATCCCCGGACACAAAGAACCACCAACGCACCGATGTCTGAGGGGGTCCGCCACTGGCAGGGGAAGTGGTGGTAGGGGGAGATAGGCCTCCAAACCTTGGAGGGCCTGAGATGTCCCCAGAGAGGTGGCGCCTGACACCCAACCTGACATATAGACACAGACATACAGGCACACACAGACACAAACATCCATTCCCACCCTCATGCTCTCATATGCACTTACTCCACACTCAACCAACGTGGAGACAGACATAAAGAGACGTTGTACACACGATCACACTCCCCAAGCGTACTCTACAAACCGGGTCTAGGTGCCCCCGCCCCTGGAGGGGGGAACTGCACCCAGACCCAGGTGGTGTTACCCTTTTCCCTACGGTGGGGGGAGGCAGACCGCCCCGACTCTGCAGCAGGAGGAAGGCCCCACACTCCAGACTGCAGTCGGACGGCCAACTCCTCCTCCTAGCCCCCCCGCTCCAGCAGGTCGCAGAGAATGGGGGTGAGAGAAGACTCCAAACCTCCCTCCACCCGCTCATTGTAGTGTTGATGCATGTGTGTTCTAAGGTGCATTTAAAACCCAGGAGGGCATGGAGCTACCTGCCAGAGAGCAGCAGGTAAGCGCATGGTCCCTCCTGCTAGCCCTCAATGTCTACGTGTATTTAAAATTGAGAGGTGGGCAACGATGCCAGGGGTGGGGTGTACACCCTGATGGTACTTTGGACTCCGTGTATCGTGCCCACCCCCAAGATCCTATATGTATGTGTAATGAGAGTGTGAGTAATGTGAATGTCTAAGTTGTGGGATAAAATTGAGGCAGAGGCAGCCAGAAGGGGACAGAGGGGGGGGGGGTAGCACCCTGGTGACATACCCCTACTCCAAGGCCCTGCATGTGTGGGTGGTTGTGGTGGAGCGGGAAGAGGGAGGCAGCTGGAGATGGGGAGGGAAGGAAGGGAGGGGCAGGTGATCCACCTCTCACCTGGATCCAGGTTCATCAAGGTTCCTGCTGTGTGTGTGTGTGTGAGAGAGAAAGAGAGGGACAGAATGAAGCAGTCAGAGTTCAGCCTGCTCAAAGCTGATTGGCTGTCTGATGGTGGAGCCAGCCTATGACTGGCTGGAGGTTGTCGTGTAATCAGCTTTTATCTGCTGTTAAAGTCTCTGTGTCTCTCTCGCTGTTTCAGTTTCTTCAGAGCTCGATCACCCGTCACTTTGTCCTGCAGGTAAGAATTTCTAAATAAATTGAGATCAGCCAATCAGAGCACAGGATTCACAGTGAAAACAGCAGGTAAAGATGAAGAATTGAGTTAGTTTTATTTTGAAATGTGTGAAAGGCGTAACATCCTGTGTGGTTGCACCTGCACTGATGGTCACACAGGGGAACGCAGAGCAGTCGACCTGCTGGTGTTTGAAGTGAGACACCTGACCTTTCCTGTCGCCACGCTGAAGCATGAAGTCTTTCTCCCCTTGCGGCAGATGGCCACTCCTCGCTGAGCCTGGTGCTGCCCAAGATTTCTTCCTGTAAAAAAAGGAGTTTTTCTTTCCCGCTGTTGCCAAGTGCTTGCTGATTGGTGGGTGTTATTGTAGGTCTCTACCTTACAGTATGAAGCACCTTGCTGTGATTTGGCGCTAAATGAATTAACTTAATACTGAATTGATGTCACAGGAAGTGCCCATTTTGTTCAGAGTGAAAACTGACGTTCAGACCGCTGCTGTGCATTATTGATCAGTTTGAGTCATGAAAAGTTCTGATTGATGCGGTGCTGCAGGCCTTTCAGTCAGAGGTAACAGAGAATGGCATGATTGGCCGATGGATGGTCTGCTGTCGGAAAAGCTGAGAAGCTCCACCTCCTCTGCAAACGTCTCAGATGAAAAGGGCGTCTCCTCGTCCCATCCTGTTTCTTTTTTGTGTGAACTTGAAACGCTGCGCGGTGTCCTCCGTGCCCTCACCGTGCTTCTGTGGACGTTTATTCTGGACAGATATCACAGGTGATGACATCATCAGGAAGCAGGAGTTTCGCTGTGTCCAAACACACGTTTCATGTCTGATCTGACTTCCTCAGCTTTGGAGTATGTCAGTGGGACTTTGCATCTGTGAACCAAGAAAATGTGCCCCACTTCCTGTTTGTGCAGAGAACGCCACGGGAATCATGCGAGGCATCCAGACGAGTTCAAGCGGGAAGAACAACAACAGAAGAGGAAGTGAGAATTCTGGGTTCCCATAGAAACGTGACAGAGATTGGGTTTGATTTGTTCATACGTGCTCTACGTTCAGCTGTTACATGTGCACAGGTGCACGCCTCTTCACTCATCAGATAAACTTTATTGACACCAAACTGCAGCTGATCAGTGATAAAGGTCACATAAGATAAACTTTATTGATCCCAGAGCTGAAATTCCTCCACTACAGCTGAAAATAAAAGATCATTTAAAAATAAATAAAATATAAAACAACAACAAAACAAACGGAGTGGAAAAAACTAAAATGAACCAAAACTAATGTCAGAGAGAGGGCGAGAGACAGAGGCACTGAATAGAGAGAGAGAGAGAGGAGGCGGCCTGCCCAAACATGACTTGGGGTTTAATGGTTGCTGACGGCAATTACCAACCTTCCCCTTAATGTTAACGATGCTGTAATCTAATTGGCTGATGGCAGACGCCAGCTCAGAGTGTTCCGACTGGCTGGTTTTGCTTTCCTTAGCCTCGGGGCCTCACGGCCAATCGGATTACAGTGAGGGCGCCTGTTCTGTGACATCAGGCTGTTGCTGAAGTTACAGCTGTTGGCGAACTGATGTGCTGTGGTGATGTCACCAGTGGTCAGTTGGTGTCTGTGCATGGACGAGCGAGGATCGCTGAGGAAGAACAGGTAGGAGAGCAGCTGCTTTAGCTTTATTTTAACCGCACAGGTGAGCTCAGGTGTTGCCGTGCATGGATGCTAACGATGACGCTCAGCTGGAGAGGAGGAGTTGGCATTGAGGAAGATCATCAGCTCGCTCTGAGGCTGGTGAGGGTGGCTTAAAACTGATGCCCCACTGGCGGCAGCTGCAGTGCTAACATGCCACAAAGCAGTCTCGGCGCAGCGGGTCGTTTCCATAGATACACATCGCTCATTTCTTATGCAGAGGTTTGCAAAGGCGACGGTAAAACAGGCTGCAACAGATCTACAGAAGGCAGGTCGGTCTACAGATGCAGCGGCCTCGTCATGAGAGCGTGCGTAACTGCCACACCTGAGAGGATTTCAAAGACGACATACGCACCTTGACTGCATCACAGCAATAAACCATAATTTGTTTAATTCCAAACAAAGACTTTCAAATATTCTCTCAAATACGCACCAATAAGGCAGCAGGGCAGGATTCTGGGGGTGGGGCTACTGGTGAATGACAGATGGCTGTAGGAGGAGCAAGCAGCACCCTCACTTAGTGCCTAAAAGCTAAAACGGGGACGGGTGATATCACATTGACATCTATCTTTTATATACAGTTTGTGGTAACCACGAGCATGTGACTCAGTCACATGACCAGTGTTTATTCAGCTTTATAGTTACCACTTCTTTCCGATAATTTCATAATCAGAAGCCAATAAGGTCAGTGATCAATATCCTGATCAGACACGATTCAGACCAGAAGAGCTGTTTCTATACCGTTGACCATAATATTTTATCATACCATGCTGTAGAAGTTACAGGTACCGCTCTGCAGTGGTTTCAATCATACCTGCGAAACAAAGGCGACTGATGTCGTGATTTGGTCTGCTCACACAGAGTTCAGATACTTTAATTTTGAAATGTTCACTAAATGTTCCTGCTTCCAAAGCATTGTGGGAGCTATAGTCCAAAGAGCGTAGTGGTGGTGTTCGTGATGATGATGATGATGATGGTTCTTGTCTCGTCTCACAGCAGCCATGAATCACCACATGAATCACCACATGAATCACAGCACCATGGCCCCGCCCACCAGCTCAGAGCACGACCACGGCTCTGGAGGAGGAGGAGGGGAAGGGAACCATGGAGGTCACATGATGGTAAGAAGTGGGGTTTATCACTGCTAATAACAGGTCATAGATGATATAGTGAAAGGTCTCTGTGTGATGTCATGCTGTTGTTAACTAGATGATGACATTTTACTTCGGCTACAATAACGTGGAGCTGCTGTTCACCGGTCTGCTCATCAACTCACCTGGAGGTGAGTGATGTCACCGGCACAATTGTGGCTAAGATCCTTTATTTCCTCTGATAATAAACTTGAAGACTTTTTAAATTCTTTTTGTGTGCTTATTTTGTTCTTATTTTATAATTTATAATGATTTTAATATTATATTTACATTTGTAGTTATATCTGTATAGCTTTAGGGTTATGTATAAAAATGCGTTTTGTACTAAATTGAATACGTTTAGTTTTTCAGATTTTTCATTTTATGTAGATTATGATTAAATTTAGACTTTTAGAAATTTTGCTTGCAGTATGAATTTTTAATGTGTTTTTTATAACTGGATCTGTTAACTGTTTGTTAACTCCACCTCCTCTTCCTTTGACGTAATCAGAGATGGTGGGGGCATGTATTGGTGTCTTCCTATTGGCCGCCCTGTACGAGGGGTTGAAGATTGGTCGTGAGGTTCTTCTGCGTCGTAGTCAGGTCAACGTCCGTTACAACTCCATGCCACTCCCCGGGGCTGATGGGACAGTGCTGATGGAGACGCACAAGACGGTTGGGTACGTTGCTAACGGTAACCGTTAAACAGGAGAAGAAGGAGGAGTAGGAGGTGTCGGTCTCTCAGAATTCCTAGTCATTTACCTCATGGTAAACACTAATTTTTACTGATTGGCAGCCAACATTTGGAGGGGGCGGTGCCTCCTGTCATGAGTAACTCCCGCTTCGTGGAATTATTTCCCAGGTAAATGGGTTTGGGTTCTGGTTTTGGTTCAGGTTCTTGTCCTAGGTGGGTCTGTCTGTCTGCTTTGATCAGGCTGTTCAGACTTCTATGCAGCTTCTAATTGCAGGTTCTCATACAGGATGTCCTACACCTGCTAATGGTTTAGTTGACTCAAATGTCAATGTTAATCTAATCATATGCGGGTGGATGTTAAAGGGTTAACAGTGGTGGAGGACTTCCTGCCTGCATGTGGTGTCTTGCTCTGTGACACTGGGAAGCTGATGATGCTAACTGTAATAATTCTAGTTCTGATTCTGGACAGGCTAAAGCTAGTGGTGGGCTAAGTCTTACAAATAAATACATGTTTTGTCTTTGTGAAACTGAACATTAAACACCGTAAGTCACCATAAGACTTTGGTCGCTGTCATTTGTGCATGATGTTAACTTTAAAACATGTTAACTTTATTACTGCTGATGCTAACTGCTAATAGGGGTGGGTTTTTATAATCGATTCATCGATTAAAATCGATTCTGGCTTGGATAACGTAAAATCGATTCATTAAAATCCTGAATCGATTTTTTAATATAAATTTATTTTGTCCGAAATGCCAGAATCTCTGGTGACATCTCACAAAATTTCAAGAACCACCAAACAGTAAATGAGAGCAGGTACAGGGATTCTGCACATAGACTTAAACACACAGCGCGACCCGCGGATCAGAATCAGTTAGATGTCGCCTTTCTCACAGTCGGGGCTGAAAGCCGACAGCTCGCTGATCCGGGTCCGCGCTTTGTGTTCACGCCCTTTATGCGCTGATTCTAAAGCTGTTAGTTTGATCTCTCTCCAAACAATATTGACCGAACCAGCAGCAAAAGAAGATCCAAACGCTTCACATAAACATCGTCATGAATTCACTCTGTTTTGCTTCCATTGCGATGCGCAGCTCTCTCTCTCTCCCTCCCCCTCTCTCCCTTCCCCCCCCCCCCCCCCCTCTCTCGAACAGTTTCGCTTTCTTCATTATTCGCTTGCTTGTTACGCACAAGTCTACTGTTGTTTACAGCGCTGTCGGCCGCTGTTTTTTTCCCTTTTACATTCTTCCGAAAAGAAAACCTCATTTCTGCTGTTCAATACTGAACAAATTTAAACTTTTTAATATTATTCAAAATGCAAAATGCTTAGCCGTGTGTCTAATAAAACCGCTGTAACGTCAGAGGTAATGTTCATTAATTAATGGTTTTCTTTCGTTTTTGATGTACTGCAGAATATTTTTATAAAATCCCAGGCCAGGAAAACCTTCATGTTTTTCTGTGTTTTATCCTCAGCTACTTTGACACAAAGGCATCTGCTGTGATGCTCACACCTTGGATAAAGTCTTGCGAGTGTCAGCTTCCTTTTTATAGATACAAAAATATGTAAATGTTCTGATCTGAATTATACTTCTGACTGTCAAAATTTCCCAGATTTAAATCGAATCGAATTAAATCGAATCGTGGATCGAATCGATTTGGGACCTTGTGAATCGGAATTGAATCGATTCTAGAAATCAGTGACGATACCCAGCCCTAACTGCTAACACTAATCCATGGTAATGTACACAATTTTAGCTTAGGATACTTTTAGCAATCCAAAGATGTTTCAGTCATCAGGTTCCATGCTAACTCTAAGCTTATTATAATGTGTTAAGTGCTATAAGCAAAAGCAATACTAATGCTAACAGGGCTACAAGTATTGAAGGGTAATATTATTTAGCATGCTGATGCTAATGCTAAGTCTTATCTCTTGACCTCTCAGGCAGCGCATGCTGAGCCCCGCCCACTTCCTACAGACCCTGCTGCACATCATCCAGGTGGTCGTCAGCTACTTCCTGATGCTCGTCTTCATGACCTACAACGGTTACCTCTGTATTGCTGTGGCAGCTGGTGCTGGAATGGGCTACTTCCTGTTTAGTTGGAGAAAGGCGGTGGTTGTTGACATCACAGAACACTGCCATTAGCATTCATGCTATTTAGCACTATGAATGCTCGCTAACACTCAGTATTAGCATGCTGGCCTGTGTGCTAATAGAACTAAACACCAAGTTAGCTAATTAGCACGACACACTAAATTACAGCATTACCTGGTAAAAATGGTAATGTCACATCATACTGTAGTTGGCAACAAACGACAAGCTAGTTGTCTTCTGATTGGCCAATTCACTTTTTTTTCCCCGTTTTGTTAGCTTAGCATCGTTAGCAGCTCATTAGCTGGGCCACCAATCAGAAGGCAGGATGTAATCAGTTCTTTGACTACTAGGAATTGATTGATTAGGAGCTGTTTTGATTTGTTGTATGTACAGAGCAAATCAAAAGCTTTTTTTTTTTTTTGGTTAAATTTTACTTCATGTTTACGTTTTAAGATATTTAGAAAATTATTATTATTATTGTTATTATTATCTGAATCAGCCAGTCGGAGCTCGATGTTGATCAAATGAAATTTTAACTTTTGTTTTTGTCAGAAGCAGTCACTTGACTTTGTTTTAAATTGAAGCATCATGATCTGTTTGGCCAGTTGAGTCACCGTTGGCCTTAACGCCGCTGCCACCTGCTGCCTTACTGCTGACTGAAGGTGGGGGCGGAGCCTCGACTCGTTTCACTTCACTTTAAGTCGACATCTTAGCACTTGCCACATGTGCTGATGATGACATAAGAACGTCTCTACTGTTGTGATTACTTTATTTTTGATGGTTCACACTGAGGAGGGTGGAGTTTACATTCTGGACCAATGGGATCGCAGGAACAGGTCAGTTGCTGGATTTAAAGTCCAACTCCAGCAAAAAGTATGTGGACATAATTTTGGTCACAGGCTTTTTAGCATGTGCACTTACTTCTGGTGCACTGCCTGAGGCTGTGTGGGACCAGCTGGTGTGATCTCGTCTTGTGTTTTATGACGTGAACCCTGTGAAGGAAACTGTTTTATGTGATCGTGTTTTAAATGCTGGAATCAGTAAAAAACTGAATAAAGTTTAAGTAGAAACTTGTCTTTGTTGTCTTTGTGGAGCAGCATGTTGCCCTCCATTAGGTTCACACAAGAGTTTCTGG
The DNA here is from genome assembly GCF_965226115.1 of Aulonocara stuartgranti. Lineage (NCBI taxonomy): Eukaryota > Metazoa > Chordata > Actinopteri > Cichliformes > Cichlidae > Aulonocara > Aulonocara stuartgranti. The sequence goes on along the minus strand of NC_138945.1, from coordinate 41,483,883 downwards.
GTTTTTGTTTTTGTTTTTTCCTCTTTTGTGGCTGTCACATTGTGTGTGTGTGTGTGTGTGTGTGTGTGTGTGTGTGTGTGTGTGTGTGTGTGTGTGTGTTGGGTGATATGTAAAAATAAATAAAAAATTTCCAACCGGCAATCATCAGACCAATAACCGGCAATAGGTGATATATTTTTCTTGCACAAAAGTTTTGATGAGAGGAGCAGTGAAATCATGCACAGACTGATTTGCGTGTTTAGAACACAGAAGTCCAAACATGGACAAACAAATTGCACACTGGAGGAGAAGGCACGGACAGAAATGGACTGTTATCTCAGCGAGGAGGTCGTAGATGGAGAAGATGATCTGCTGATTTCCACTGGTGGAAAGGGCATGAAAAACGTTTCCCATTGATGTCACACATGCCATGGAAATATAGCAGAGTGAAGCTGACCCCCCACCCACTTGAAACGTAAAGGCAAATAGGCGGAGCGGTTGGTGTTACATTTGTGCAGGTAAAATTAGCATTTGTGCTGCTACGGTTTCTGAGATATAATGATTTTAATTCTTACGGCCTACGCTGTATAACACCAGTGTCTGTGGCAGTGAGTTTCAGCAGCTGTGGAGTTTTGCTCTTTTATAGAAGACTGTCCACTTTTCTTAGGCTTGCTGCATATTAAGTTTTATTAGTTCAAACTCTAGTAACACAATTTAGTCGGAAGGGTCGATATTTCTTTTGTTACCAGTGCAGAAACGTTTATTTTTTTTCTGTGGAAAACTGAGTTTCATGTGAAGTGATTCACGTATACCTAAATTATTATTATTATTTTTTACATACCCAGTTTGTCTCTATATTTTGTTTTGAATTATATATGTTCATTATTATTAATGTAGCTGTCTCAGAAGAAAATAAAGTGTTTGCTTTCATAGGTTGCCACCTACATGTAGAAAATTGAATATTCCACAGCACCTAGGCCAGGAGTCTTCGACCTGCGGCTCTAAAGCCACATGTGGCTCTCTGGCCCCTCCACTGTGGCTCTTATAAGACCAAGTAAGTAATGTTTTATTATAAAGACAACAAGAAAGGGTTCTGTTAACAGTTAGTTTTTTATGAAATATCTGCATTGACTATTCACAGAATGTACAAGGCTTTTAAAAGCGATTTAATGTTTCTTAGCTTCAAAACTGTTTGCTATAATTTTCAAGTTGGTTGCCCATCTTTCCTAATTTTCAATTTTTATGGAAAGGACTCACTTAAGCTTCATTTTAACAAATACCTTTTTCCGTTGTTAGATGATTCATTTTCTTATAAAATCTAAAGATAAACATTTTTATTTACATTTCTGTAGCTTACACGATACAACAACTCATTTTTTTTTAGATATTTATAAGCGCTTTCTTTTTTTAAGGCTCTAGACACGTTTTGTAGCAGCAGGGGCAAAAGGGGCCCTTTGAACTGAAAAGGATGCTGACCCCTGACTTAAGCCACGAGGTCAACACAAAACAAATGCAGAAAGATTATTGACAGAAGAATGGAACGATTACTTTCAAGGCTACAGGTGAAGGTGAATGGGTGTGTAAAGCAAATATACATCAGACTGACAAAAGAGTGTTAAAAGATTTTTAATTTAGAACTTTAACTTTATATGCAAAACTGAACTTACTGATAACACACACTAGCCATTTGAACACATGTAACTGTAATGAACCAAATAAAACAGAAAAATGCAGGCAGCACTCATTATACTGTGTATAACATAGAGGTGGGAATCACCATACATCCCACGATACGATATTATCACAATACTTGAATGGTAAATGGCCTGTATTTATATAGCGCTTTACTAGTCCCTAAGGACCCCAAAGCGCTTTACATATCTAGTCATCCACCCATTCACACACACATTCACACACAATACTTAACGCACGATACGATATTATTGCAATTTTTAAATAATTTTTGCGATATTTAGATTCTGTACATAAAGGTAAACTTTATCAATATTCATTTAATCTAATATCAAAGTCTCACACTCAGTTTTTCTCTCATTTCAGTCAGTTTTATTGTTGACAAACTGAACGGTTTGTATTACAGTCTAGCCCAACTTAACTGAATGCAACCATCTGGTACACTTATAGCTATTCTGAACTATGCAATTTATGAAAACTATGCAGCCCCTTCAGCAACTGAAGAATTTGAAAGTAAATTAAAACAAAATATGATTTTACATTAAATAAAAAAAGTTTTAAACTTAATTAAAATAAAACATGTCTTAAATTAAAATAAGTAAACTGTCATATTTATTGCTGCCAAAAAAAGTTAAACACATTTGGACAGTGAAGGAATGTCAGGATTTTTGCTCAGAAAAAGGATCAACATGCTCTGAAGTTAGAGCACAAAAACTTTTTTGTAGCAAAATATCGATTTCTGCTGTTCCTGTATCGATACATTGTTAGCAAACAAAATATCACGATACTACACAGAATCGATTTTTTCCTCCACCCCTAGTATAACACAGCATGGGGTTGTATTTTGTTCTTTTCAGATGCTCCTGTCACTCCATTTCCCAGGTCATCATAGCACTCCCACACACATGGAGCTCTCCTGCAGTATGCAGTGTAATGCCCCAAACCATCACTGGTCATCTTTCCATGGAAAGCAATTAATTCCCCTTAAAGTGAACAACTTTCCTTGGAGAACCAGGTTGGAGGGAAATTCATTCAATGGAAATTCTGTTTGGTTTGCAAGATCAGTATCAATCCACACGATATCTCCAATGTTGTAGCTGTGAGTAACTGTCCCTGCACAGAGCTCATTTCCTGTGGTGCTGTCTTCTGTTTTGAATTGTGATGGACACAGAGATGGATTGGAGAGTGGCCCGAGGCAGGTAGACTCAGGTAGGCCAAGTCCTGCTTCCACAGCAGTGCCAAGATGTGCCATACCAGACTCTTTGAGAACAGAGATGGCAGGAGAAACAAATGGCACTTCCCTTGTCATCCCTTTGCTGAGGTAGCAGTGCTGTGAAGAGCAGTGTTTGGTAAAACAAACACTTGATATGTTCCTCATTGTCTTAGCAATTACAGCGGAGATATTGCACTGAGCATCGATTTGAATCGCACCAGACCTCAACGAGACAGCTTCAAACATTACACTAAGCAGCTCTGCTCTCCTCCTGTAGGTTTGTTGGGTCACACCATCTGTGGCAATAGCTTCCACCAGCTGCAGGACTGGGTTTTCACTGTCCTTCAGAACAGCACTTTGAAATGTGGAGCTGTCACAGAAGGCACAACAAAAGCACTGAAAAAATGCATCAAATGCACAGGTATTGAGCACAGAGATTGTTGATTCCCCTAATCTAATAGGCTGATGAAGGTTTCCATTTTTTTAATAATCCCACCTTCACTCTTTTGGCCCCAAATGATTCATCTGCATGGAGCCATTCGGTACATGGAGAGAGGTAGGAAGTCCTCTTCCTTTTTTTGGGCGGAACAGTCAGGCCCCTCCAGTTCTCAACTGCATCTTCATCAGCTGGAGGAATGTTTGTGGCAGCATCAGACCCCACAAACAGGTGAGCATCCATTTTTATTTTGTCTTCTGCACTGTGAGTCGTCATGGATCCAGAATTGGCATCTGTGACTTTCAGTGATCCCACTGTTGCCTCATCTTTGATCTTTTCTTTTGCAGAACAAATCCGCATATTTCCCTCGATGAAGGAAAGATGACGAGCAATGAAGCGATCGACTCGAACAGGCAAGTTTTCATGTTTGAAAAGGCCATGTTTTATGTTTTTGAACTCAGCTTCAACAGTGGCTGAACTTGCTGTGATGCTGGTGCTTTGGAAGAGAGGGACCATTATTCCTGTCCAGAGTGGCAAGTAACTTGCCACTCTTATTATATGAGGAATAATCTCAGGGAGAACGTGAATATTATCTCTATCCCCATTTGCTGCAGCAAGTGACCTGCTCTCCTCACATATTTCTGTTACCCAGTGTCGTAGGTCAGTCTGGATCTCATCAACGGAATCCACTCTCTCACTTTCCTCTGTCTGTTCATCTGGAATGATGATGGAGTCTTGAGCAATTTGGGCTTTCAGGTATTTCTTGCACCTTTCTGAAGGAAGAGGGGCTCCAGAACTGTCATCACCTTCTGCCTCACTGAGGGCCACAACAGTGATAGCTTGTAGGAGCTGTTTTACATGGTCCAAGCATTGTGACTGAAGAAGTTTTGCTAATGACCTGACAAAGAAATGTTTAACACGTTGTGTTTTCTTCTTCAGGCAGTCCCACTGGCATATAATCTTGGTGCAGTGCTTGAGACTTGAGTCTGAGTGTTTAACCCATTAATATGTACTGTACAGCACTTTAGTCCAGTGTACTGAATGTCTTTAAAGTGCTTTAGAAACATTTTTTTTAAGTTTTCTTGGATTTGCAAATTTGCAATTGCTGTATTTTTGAAAATGTTTAACACTGAAAAAAAAATCCCTTTGATCCAGACAGTTAGCTATATCATGTATTAACTCAGTAACTAAAACCTCAGGATTTTAAATGTAAGCTTACCTTGTTCAGAAATCAGATTTAACACGCTGTTCTAAGAATCCTTCAGACACAGTAATGCCAAATAATACTTTTTTCTGCCAAAAAAAATGTGTATTCGATGCAAAAGACTGCTAGCGTGTTCGTTTTTCAAAACGTGTTCTTGGGAGTGTAAAATGTTCAAATGTAGTTTTCAAAAAAGTTTTTTTTAATCCACTCTAAAAAAAAATCCTCAAGCATTTGCATCGTAGTTTTATGAACGAAAAGCGACTGAAGTAAAGAAATTGAAGTAAAAAACAAACAAAAACAAACTAGACTCATTACAAATTTAGCTGATTAAATACAATAAGAAGAGTTTTTTTCAACAGAACTTTATTGAACAAATGAACACACAAAGCGAAAAGTCGTTTGAAAAATACATTTTTCAGCAGTAATACCATAAGAGCACATCTCAGAAACCGCAGCAGCACAAACGCTAATTTTACCTGCACAAATCAGCACAAACATAGCACTAAAAAAGTAGACAATTTTGGTCTGTTTTGGAGCAGTCTGGGGGGATGGTGACCTTTGAATGACCTATAAAATAAAGTTTAATATCTCAGAAACCGCAGCAGCACAAACTCTAATTTTGCCTGCACAAATCTGCACAAACGTAGCACTAACCGCTCCGCCTATTTGCCTTTACGTTTCAAGTGGGTGGGGGGTCGACCCAGCAGTTTCACTCTGCTTGGAAATATCTGTATACCAGGCACGAGCACACGTTCAGCATCTTCAACACCACTAGTAAAATTGTTAACGACCTGCACATACTGCTAAAACCTGATAAAGTAAACATGCTTGTTTTCCTGTCAAAGAATTTATGCGCTTTGTTTGGAGGGAATATTTTACCTTCTTTTCTTGTTTGTTTCAGTATTAATATAGCTACTTTTTTGGATTATTTATTTATTTGAGATACGTTGAATCGCACAAAAGACTTAACTTTACATCTGAGATTTTTTCTTATGTTCCCGGGAAGAGTGTAAACACTGTAAACACGGTTATAGTTGAAAAAAAGAAGCCAGTTTCTCTTTGTTTCCCTCTCCACCATTGTGTGTGTGTGTTTTTTTTAATTTAGATAAAATGCTTTACTCCCTTAACTTAGCCTACCACCGTTCTTTGTTTCTGTTATGAGTTTGAGTAAATGATCGCTGCTGCATTTGGTCGCAGCTGAAGGAGGGTGCCGTTAACACAGCGCTATTAATTATTTCTGTTGACTGCTTCGGTTAGCTTCAACCAACAATATTAGCAAACTTACTCATGGATAAATTGCCCTTGTACAAAACTATCAACGATAGGGCATATCGAACATATCGACTATCAACGATAGGCTGCCCTATCGTTGATAGTCGATATGTTCGTCCAGTCACCCAACCTTAGTCTGTATATGTGCCTGTCTGTATGTGTGTGTGTATGAAACATATAAATCATAAAAGAGAATATGACATTCATTAAAGATCTCTGTGTGATCTAATAGTCTGAGGGTCACAAACGTGATGAAGCCCCTGAACATGATGATGCAGCAGTAAAACGGACTTACCTGTCTCAGGTTCACACTGTCGCTCTCAGGTAACTTGTGAAGCTTTGAAGCCAAACAATATTGTAGCTCATCCCAGAAAACCTTTACAAATTTACACTGAAAAAACAGATGCTCAGTGGTTTCTATGTCTTCATCACAGAAAGAGCAGTCATTATGGGTCAAGGTAAACTGATGTCTCAAGAAATCTCCAGATGGGTAATGATTTTAAATGCATCTCTTTTATTTTTGGAGCAATAGGGAACTTAAAAAAATTGACTTTCCTTTGGATTCTTTAGATTGGAGGTGAGCAGCAAAGCTCTGTTAGCTAAGAATGGAAGCAACTCTTGGATAAATCATTTTCTTGTTGCATTACTGGACAACTTTTTTTTAATATTAATAACAGAATGTCCCTTCAGCAGAAATTCAAGAAGCTTTGGACTAATATTATTATGATGCAAATTGTAAGAGACTGACGTAACAGATTCTGTAACTGCTTTAATAACTTTCTGATATCGTTCCTTGACATCCAAATGGAATTTGGAGCTGAAGAGTATAAAAGGCATCAGGTTTCCAGAATTATCTAACAAGTGTAAAATAGACCAAACTGTTCATAAAGAAAAGTCACGAATTTGCATTAATTAAGATTTCCTTTTAAAGCAGAAGCCTTAGAAAATAAGTGTATGTATCGGAGGCTTCGAGGACTTTGATCACTGTCAGTTGGCTAAAAATCGATTGTGTATCAAGCACATTCATTTTTTCAAAGTCAGAATTTGTTGGTAATATCTCCGCTGCTGTTGTGAAAAGCAGAGGGGAAATGGGCCAACCTTGTTTAATACCGTTCATGACTGAAAATCTAAGGGATGTGCCAAAGAGTAAAGGATAGAAGTGTCTGCATCCTAATAAATTAGTTTTAAAAAGTTAATGAATTTTTCTCCAAATCCAAGAGTTTTTGAGGTATGGATCATAAATCAGTGCTCAGTGGTGTCGAAGGCTTTAAAAAAGTCAAGAAATAAAATAAATCCTTCATCTTCTATTAAATCATTATGTTCTAAAAGATCAAGTCTGATATTATCATGGACAGAGTGACCTCTAATAAACCCAGACTGTGTTTCCAAATTAATATTAGTAATACCAGTTTTTAATCTATTTGCATAAATGACTTAACATGCCATGGGTGGCTGTAGCTCAGGTGGCAGAGCAGGTCAGCCACTAATCAGAAGGTCGGTGGTTCGATCCCAGGCTGCCTCCTGGTTGCATGCCAAATATCCTTGGGCAAGATACTAACCCCATGTTTGCCTACTGGTGGTGGTCAGAGGGCCCGGTGGCGCCAGTGTCCGGCAGCCTCGCCTCTGTCAGTGCGCCCCAGGGCAGCTGTGGCTACAATGTAGCTTGCCATCGCCAGTGTGTGAATGTGTGTGTGAATGGGTGAATGACTGAATGTAGTGTGAAGCGCTTTGGGGTCCTTAGGGACTAGAAAAGCGCTATACAAATGCAGGCCATTTACCATAAAATTTTATAGTTGTTATTTAGAAGCGTTAATGGATAGAGAATATTGATTAATTTTGGGGTTTGTCAGAGATTTACAGTTAACAAACAGTCAGGTGAATAAACAACACAGACACTTGATACTGATAACGTGCAGCACGGGTGAATCTCAGACAGAGAGACACAACGAACTGCAATATTCGTTTATTTTTATAGGTTACATCGTCAATATGCAAATATAATCACATTTCCTGTTACGCAGGTCCTGATGCTGTCTGCGTGTAAGCTGTGTGTGTGTGTGTGTCAATTTCTAAGAATAATATAATGCAAGTCAACTTCTGCGGATGTGTATTTCTGCACTGGTCTCTTGCGGTAAATGTCAGTGTCACAGGGTCAGCTTCCTGTTTCTACAGAAAACTGTGTCTGGTGAAATATGTGTAACATAACATCCATCCATCCATTCGCTTCCGCTTATCCTTTTCAGGGTTGCGGGGGGCGCTGGAGCCTATCCCAGCTGTCATAGGGCGAGAGGCAGGGTACACCCTGGACAGGTCGCCAGTCTGTCACAGGGCCAACACACAGGGACAAACAACCATTCGCACTCACATTCATTCGCACATTCACACCTAGTGACAATTTGGATTTTCCAATTAACCTATCCCCACAAGCTGCATGTCTTTGGACAGTGGGAGGAAGCCGGAGTACCCGGAGAGAACCCACGCAAACACGGGGAGAACATGCAAACTCCACACAGAAAGACCCCGGCCTGATGGTGGAATTGAACTCAGGACCTTCTTGCTGTGCGGCAACAGTGCTAACCACCGTGCTGCTGTGCTGCCCAACATAACATTTGAAGCATAATCAAATAAAACAAAAACTCCCTAACAGGGTTTTTTTTCAGGCGTTGGCATAAGTGTAAATATCGTCTGCTTCATGGTAGTTGTAAGAGTTTGTGTTTCCACTATTTTCTTCACGAGATGGAGAAACAAACCCTTGAGTTGATTTCAAAAATGATAATAAAAAAAAATTACTCGTGAGACCAATCAATCCAGATGATTTATCCAAAGATAAACATTTCATTGCTTTTTCTACTTCTTCTGTTGTGAAGTCTGCATCAGAGGCGGAGCCAAACACCCGGGGCTTAGCCCTAAAGGGTAGTATGCATGTGGGATTTTTTTTTTGGGGGTGGGGGGGTTAGAAATGACTGAAAGATTAATAGGCTCTGTTTTGAGTTTTGTTCAAAAAAGAATGACTTCATATAGGGAAAAATATATATCTCATGTGCAGGACACCTTAAACTAGTTTTTTAATTAAGCAGCAAGGCAGAACAAAGTCGGGGCTGTATCAAGACACGAGGACTAAACCCCAATTCAACCAGACCCAGAACTGATCCAGAATTAAAACAGGACTACAACAGTTCAAAATCTGGGCCCTATTTCAGGAAGCCGGTTTAGAAAACTCAGAGTGAAAAACGATACTCAGGGTTGAGTAACCCCGAACTGTCCAACTCGGAATATTCGGTTTCAGAAAGGCTGATAACAATTAGTTCAGTCAACGCGGAGTTGCTTTAACCCCAAGTTAAGCGCACGCACGAGGATACATAAAGCCCTGATTAGTGGAGCACAGATTAAGCGAGTCACCATGGAGACGGAGGGAAAGAAGGCGCGGTCAATGTATTTTACAGCGCTTGAGGCCGAAATTCTGATGGCAGCATATGCCGATAACATGCAAATTCCGCGGAAAAAAAAAAGTAACACAGCCTCAGCTGCAAAAGAAAGGGAGCATGCATGGCAAAACATAGCCGACAGAGTCAATGCGTGAGTGTTAATTTAAACATTGATCTAGGGATTTCCACCCATTTAACACGTTATTTTATTATTTTTTATTTCATTTTTTATTTCATACATTTTATTTTGTGATGTGATTTGAGCGCAGGTGCAACCCAACAGGCCCCAAACGTTCCTGGCAGCAAGTAAAAATGAAATATAAAAATATAGTCCAAACAGGTGAGGTGTAATTGTATTATGAGCCATAGTGCTTGGTCTGTTTGTCCCATGTAAATCAATTGCAGTTAGAGGCTACATTAATTTTCTTTCTGTAAGCACTTATTGAAATTATCTGAGCACATTACAAGTACATATTTGCTTACTCTGTATGCTCAAATGTGGCCCGTTATAGCCAACAGAAAAAAAGCGGAGGCCCGAAAAACAGGTGGAGGTCCTCCACCACCACCACTCACAGAGGCTGAGCAGTTGGCTTCCACATTTGTGATAATGTTGGCAGCATCACATATGATCTTCACAGTGCAGAGAACACAAATTAGCATCCATCACTATAATGAAATAATTTGTTAGTTTGAAATGCTACAGGAAACTATGTACCTGCACATTAATGCTGTGGAAAGACTTCCTGTTCACATAGTCTCCTTCATTTACTGAAGGAGCAATGATTGGAATGTGAGTGCCATCTATACAGCCAATCACGCCTGGGAACCGTGAGAACAAATGTAAAATTTAAGTAGTAGTTCAAGTATCACCACATCATAAATTAAGTTTTGTTCATCCTGATACCTGCAATTTTGTGGAATCCCTCTTTGATAAATCTTGTGGGTCTATGACCGGGGAACACCACAAACGAGTACAGGAGACGTTTCAGTGCAACTGTAACATTCCTGACTGCCCGACAGACGGTAGCCTTGGAAACGTGCTCAGCGTCACCAATATTATACAGAAAGCTCCCGTTTGCAAAAAAACGAAGTGCAATACAAATAATATGTACAGGACTGAGAGGATGTCCGCGATGTGTCACATGAGCAATATTAGGCCTGAGGATGTTATCCAAATAACTTATAGATTGTGCTGAAAAACGGTAACGTTCACACAGGAAATCATCAGGAAATGATAAAATGTCCAAACGCGCTCTAATCACTCTCTCCCGGCGGAGAGCTCTGCGGAGAATTTGGGCTTCAACATGTACTGGCTCTTCAAGGAAGGGACACGCCATGTCTGACACTTCCTACAGTCAGGTTTCTGACAAAGAGGCGGAGAAAGTCAGGGTTAGTTGAAGTAAACCTGCTAGGGGGCAGGTTAGCTTCACGGAGTGTGTCGTCATAGTAACTCACTCAGAATTAATCTAAACTCGCTTTGTGAAACCGAAAACCCAGAGTTTTCATTAACTCAGGGTATACTTACTCAGAGTTTGCACTAAACCGGCTTCCTGAAATAGGGTCCAGGACTACTTAGGACTTAACCAAGACAGAACCAGAATCAGAACTAGATGATAGTAGCACTAAAAATCATCATAGACCTGCACTACACTTATTTTTTTAATTCTACAAAGTCCACTATTTAGATTGAGAAAAGTTTATATAATTATTTAGCCTTGTTGTGCAAACAAGCCTGCATAACTTAATAAATATAGAATTTGAAAAATAACAAACCTAAAAAGAAACACTAGGTACCAGATACATGAGGACCTATGATACGGTGATACTTTTGGTAAACGACCATTTGACTAACATGTGTCTCACCTGCTCTTGTTCCCTCTCTCTCCCTCTCTCTCCCTCTTTGTGCTGACAATCATCAAATATACAGTTGAAACCAGATATTTACTCTTCAGATCAAAACACTTTTTTAATTGTAACATCAAATCAGACTAAATGTTTATTTTTTTTAGATAAATAAAAAAACATATTTGTTAACTGTAAGAGTAAAGAGAGAAACTGTCTGTATTTCTTAATTACAAATGGCACCAAATTGTATTCAAAAGTGAGCCACACTTATGGAGCTTTACAATTCTTTTCCTGGTGTTTTGGTTGATATCTCTTAATTTTCCCATGTCACAGAAACAGGCTCTGTGTTTTGCCTTATATGCATCCACAGGTGTGCCACCAGTTTACTCACATGGAGTCTACGAACCTATCAGAAGCTTCTTCAGCTCAGAATGGAATCGTCTGGAGTTTCTTATTAATTAACAATAAACTTAGTGTACATGTACTCCTAAATCTGATGAAAGTGATAAAAAAAATAGACAGCTCTGTCTCTCTTTATTCTGACATTTAACTAATTCAAAAGACATTTCAATATTTATCTAAAACAAAAGTTTACTCTAAATTGATGTTGTACAGTAAAAATGTTTTATGTTTTCTCCCTAAAGTGTATGTAAATATCTGGTTACAAATGTGAATATCCTGCTGTGTACTGAAATCCCTCTTGTTTTGCATAGAAATATACTGAACAACATAGTAAGCATAATATATAAAATAACATTTACCTGAGTTTTTTCTTTGAAAGAAGCCTCTAATGTCCATTCTTATATTTCAGTGCATCACTGAAATCGATTTAGTCGGGGAGGGTAAGAACTGAAAATATGAAATAAACACACGTAAGCTAAGACTCTCTAAAGAAACAGCATTTGTTCGGCTTTTCATTTCGCCATTTGTTGATTCGCTTGAAGAGCAAGTAACGTAATATTGGTCAAGTGATCAGTTTGACATCAATCTTTCGTGATACACCGTCATATTTACATTATTTGTACGGTACGAATGATTTGCTTTGGTAACTGGTCAAACTTTAGCTCTCCTTAGTATGGCTGGCTCCGTTTCTCAAACAGCGCACTCACAGGCAGCAGCTGCCCCGCCCCCTCGCTCAGTCGCTTAGTGCCTGAGCTCGGATCATACCAATATCAGGGGGGATTCACGCACAGTCGTAAATTCCCACAGTGTGCACTATGTGCTTCGAATATTGTGTGTACTTTTTGTTTTATATAGTTGTCAGCCAGGCATCTAACTATGAAAAAATTACACCCCAAAAGACCCCGGGCTTCTGACAAAACAACCCAGGCTTAAGCCCAGTAAGCCACCCCCACGCTCCGCCCCTGGTCTGCATCACATGTATTCTGGAAGTTCACGTCCACACAGGGTACCCAACCCTTTAATCCCTGTAGGTCACTCTGTGGGTGGAAGGTGGGATGATGTCACGTAGGGCTGCACGATTAATCGTTAGAAAATCGCGATGTCGATTCATACTTATGTGCGATCTCATTTCCAAATGACAACGATTTTAAAAAAAAAAGAAAAAAAAAGACGACAACGACGATTGTACCGCATTTTGATTCGGGACGTAATCTGCATGAAAACAAGGCTCACTCTTCCTGCTCAACAAATGACAAGGGCGGAGCCTTATACCACGTGATACAGAAGCTGTGCCGTGTGATGCAAAAATTAGCAGGGAAAAAACAACGGAGAGCACGTCAGGGATGACGAGAAAGTGACAGGAGAAAATCTGTCCCGGTCAACCACCCAAACATCAATAACGGGAACCTTATACAGCGCTTCCCTATACACGTCGAACTCCCGCAGGCACAAAGAAATTACGGAGGCTATCACTTATCACCTGACCAAAGATATGGCTCCCATCAACACTGTGCAAAACGAGGGATTTAGGAAAATGATCAACACCCTAGACAAACGCTACACAGTGCCGTCCCGCAACTATTTTTCTATTGTTGCACTACCTGCTCTATACACGCAGCGTCCAGCAACGGAGACGGAATTTCAAGCAGTACAACATTTTGCGGCAACAACAAAGCGTGAGACATTTGTTGTTTTTATGTTTATTTATTGTTTTTATGTTCAGTCTCAACTGTTACGAAGTTGATGTGCAGTTAATAAGTGCAATAAATATTTATACTGGAAATATTTATACTGGAATTTATACTGTATACTGGAATTATTATACTGGAATTTATACTGTATACAATAAATATTTATACTGGAAAAGAAAATCGTGAGAGAATCGTGATCTCAATTCTAAGCCAAAAAATCGTGATTCTCATTTTATGCAAAATCGTGCAGCCCTAATGTCACGTCTACTTTCAGGTTTCTGCGGCTAGGTGGATAGTCAGCCGTTTTCTGTCCCGATGACAAACAACGTTTCCTCCGCCATTGGAGGAAATGTTGTTTGAGGGTCGTCTGGCGATTCCTGCAGACGGTGATCGGCGCCATCAGTGGAGAAACTGTCATGCCTGGTTGATGATGATTGAGGTGTCCTGCTGCTGCAGATAATAATCAATAATCAGTAAACCCCCAAGCCCCACCATGACGTGACAAACGCATCTGTGTATGTGTGCGCGCGTGTAAAGTTAAAGTTGCTGCTCGGGGTAAACGTGTTGAGAAGAATTACAGTCTAACTCAGAACAGCAGGGGAAGCCAGTGAGCAGCTGTCATTAGCTGAGTACGTTTAATCAGGTTTTTATGCTGCGTCTGTTTGTAGGTTTGAAGGTGAACATGTGGAAGAACCCACACTGAGTCAGTGAGATCCAGATGTTCACCTGGGCAGATGTTCAGGAGCAGCCTGGTCAGCGGTTTGCCCTCGGAGAAGGCATCAGAGAGACTTTGTGATGTTGGAGATCTGCAGCTATCGATTATTTTGGTAATGAAGTAATTGGACAAGGAACACTTTTGTCTTCTTAATGAGGAATAATAAACATTAAGAGAAAAAAAACAGAATGAACTGCTCTTTTCTATTTTAAAAACGGCAATGTTTTAAAGTTTAACTGTAAACAATATCTATGAAAAATTGTTTTAATTTTAATCTGTTTCAGATTACAATTTAATTTAATTAAACATCGACTTAAATGCAAAATATATAAGATATATACACAACCTTAACTAGGCCATTAAAATGTACCTTTTCTCTTCTTGGAAGGCTTTCTTATGTTAATAGGAGGCAAGTTTCTGTTGTGATGGTGTAGACATGAATAATTCAGTGTTTAACCTAAAATCCTTCCGGTCAGTAGCTCACAGTTTTACTAGCTCACATTAATTTTTATTGTCTTGTGAAAAAAGCTTTTATTTTTTAGGTTTTTCAAAACAATACAATATTATATATTTTTCCACTTTTAATCTGAAAAATGTTACAAAGCCTTCAAATTAATCTGGTCTAGTACACCCCACACCCTCCTTTAGACTCACCCTTGTTCGCTTCCATTTAAAATATGATGGCTCTATGATTTAAACATGCATCAGGCTAAGTTCACAGCTCATCTCCAGATTTCAATAAAACTTCTGGAGCAGATTTGTCTTTGTGTGAAACAAACTGTGTCAAAGTTTATTGGTCGGGCGCTCCTGCAGCGGTCTCTCACTAAAGGGTTTAATGGTGGTCACAGGAACAGCTGCTGTTATCTTTCACTTCGCCTGAGCTCCGCCTCTTTGCTCTTTGGTGTGTAAACAGACTTTGCCTCCACATTAAACTGTGCCAGAGTCCTCACCACTGCCGCTGTGGTGTTCTCAGTGTTTCTGGGTAAAACTGTATTACTCGATAAATCGTTTCAGGCTTACACATGGCTCATTATTTTTAAATTATTTATTGTTATTTTGTATTTTTATTTTAAAATGAAATTTTCCATTATTAGTTTCTTTATGGAGAGTCCTGTGTGACCCGACCAACGCACACACTGTGTGTGGGTCGCACACAGGACATCAGTCAGCTGACAGTCATGCTTTGCAGTCACACTGAGGTCAAAGGTTAGTTTGGAGCAGAGAATATAGTGATCAAAGTGGAATAACTCTGCTGGGAAGACAAAGTAGTCACAGCTGTGAACAGGTGACAGGAAGTGCTCCTAGCTAAAAACCCTAGTCAGACTTAAGCCCAGCTTTGCTACCATATCAAGACGACTCATTCATCATCTTTTTCGTCCTGTAATGACAACGAGGAGGTGGAGAACACCTGAGCTGCAGCCATTCCTGTTCTCGGTCGTGTTAAAAGTACCTGCACTCACCTGCTGTAGTTGAGCGTGAAGGTGAGTGGGGTCAAGGGCTGCATCTCTGCTGTTAACCTCAGGATTTGATCACTTCCTGTTTGTGTGATGCTGTCTGAATAAAGAGTTTGTAATTTATGGAAGAAAACAAACAAACAAACAAACAAACAAAAAAACAACAACACACAAACTGACCACACAGCTACTCTCAGATTTATTTCTAACTTGACCAATATCAAGTTTACAAAAGTGAACTCATCACAAAAGAAGTTACATGTCAGATGCACCAAGCAGCACGAACACCAAACGGATCCACTTAAAGCTCTTTAACAAGTAAGGCACCTGAAAACGGCTTCAACACAGCACGGGAATCAAGATGTGATGAGATCATCACAGGGAACCAGCATGAGATATCAGCGCCCTCTGCTGAGGTCATGCTGTTGCCATCTTTTTATACAGTCTGTGGAATGTGTATGGGTCGACCCGAGCTTACGTTAGGGTCTGCGCCGATGTCATCAGGAAACTGTGGGCTAAAAGAAAAAGAAAAAAAAATCAAGGAAAAAAAACCCAACAACAACAACAACAACTAAAAAAACATGAACATTTTGCTCAGAAACCACACACGCAGCCAGCACGTGGGCAACGTGACAGTGTTTATTCAGCCCAACATTTTAATTTTGTAGAAGCTTTATCTTCTTCCTGTTTATTTTCTTCCCTGAACTTTTCACTGTTTTACTGAAGCTCTTTCTGACCTCAGGTTATAGTGAACCAGAACAGCGGGACGCACCTGTGCTACCTGCTCCGAGTCTACAGGTCGTAGACATCGACGTGAGCACCGGAGGTGTAGCTGTCCTCCAGAAGCAGCTTCATCAGCTTGGCGCAGGACGCCTCACAGCTCAGCAGCTTGCCTTCGGCGAACTGGTCACTAAAGAACTTCCTGATGCTGGGGTCAGCTGACCTGGAGCGAGCCTCCACCTGCATGGCCGTATCCAGCGGTCCTGGAGTGGTCACAAAACAAGAAGTGATGACATGGACAGCATGAAGCCTGCTACTGCTCAGCATGGCTAATGAATCATTATGACAGATTTCTTCAGCTCGGTCTGGTATGGCAGGCCAGAGAGGTCAAAACTAAACCGCTTTCAAACCCCCCCCCCCCCCAAAAAAAAAACACATTTAAAAACATTTAAAACTTATTTTAAAATTTTAATTTTGTCCTTTTTCACAATGAATTCATTTTATTTTGTTTACAGTCTGAATTTTATTTTTTTAAAATTTTTTTTTACTATTCAGCTAAAAGCCATGGAAGTATTTTATTAAACCCACATTCGTAATCTGTGTCCTCACATCCTTCAGTTTGATTTGAATTTTGACCCTTTCAGCCCTCCATACTCACATCTGAAGTATTTTGCCTTCAGTGAGCTTCTTGTCTTTTCATGGAAAACCGAACCAGCTCAGCAGGCCACGCCCCCTGCCTCACCTGGTGAATAGCTGAGCACCCGGACGTCCGGCTCCTCCAGTGCCAGCACCTGGAACATCATGTCCCGGGCAGCCTTCCCAGTGCAGTAGAGTGCCCAGGATGGGAAAGGCTTGATGGCGCAGAGTGAGCTGATGTTCACCACGGTGCGCCTCAGACCTGGGCGCTGCGGGAATGCCTGCAGCACCCGGGCGGTGAGGCACCAGGCGGAGCTCACGTTCAGCGACAGGTACGAGTCCACCTCGGCGAGGTCGCTGAAACTCACAGCGAAGCGTGACACGTCACCCAGAGAGGCTGGAGGAGGTGAGGTAATGAAGGTCAGAGGTGAAACCAGCATGAATCACAGAGGTTTAAAGAGTTCATGCATTAAAACATCAGGAAGCAGAAACATTAAAATTCATTTGGATTATTTAACAAAATCAATAACAACATGTTCAAAAAAAAGTGATTAGGAAGAAGCAAAAACTTACAGAATCCCCCCAACATTCCACCCTTTAGCATCCAGTAATCATAACAGGGACTTGATAAAAGACTAAGAGGGGGTTTAAAAGCAATCAATTTTGAAATAATGAATGGCATTTTAAAGATTAATTGGCTCCGATCTTTCTTAAAAAATAATAATGAGATCTGGTTCTTGATACCATCTCTTATTTTCAACAAAGTTGGGGGGATCCAATTCCTTTTAGTATGTGATTTTGAAATTTCTAAACTACCCATAAAACTTTCCAAATTTCATCAACAAGTTTTGTTAAATTGGAAATTAATGTTTAAAAATAACTTTAGTCCCCACAACGTTACATTGTGGAATAATAGGGTGATATTGAATCGGGGGAAATCTATGTTTGTGGAAGAATGGATGACAAAATAAATTTGGTCTGTGACACATAATGGATGGAAATGGACATATACTTGAATTAAACAGGCTTAATGAGAAATATGACATGAGTTGCTCGTTCGAGTTCTATAAAAAGGTTTCACAGAATATCCCAATAGTCCTTGTAAATACGATAAAGAACAATTTTTCAAATATAGGGCTTTGGAGTTGATGTCACGCCGCAATGCATTGTGGGAGCGCAGCTCCATTTTGGGGGTCTACGATCCAAACAAACACACTGTATTGGAACGGCGACTACGACAAGAAACATGCTTAAAAGCAGCTCGAAAGAAAACGGATGGTATAGAGATCGATTGCGTCCAGAGGCGAAGCAGCGGTATTTGAAAAAAATAGAGTGCATCGCAAATCTGGACCCATACGACATACGGCAGTGGAGTAAAGACCCAGACGACTTACCGCCACTGTCCTACCCCGATATCTTCACCTATCTTGTTTGTGGAGTAAGTGCTTACACTGCGAACCAGTTTCGTAATTACAAGTCACTGGAGGCGCATATCCAATTTACAAATGGCTGGGTGCAAGATTTGGCTATTTTCAAGCCGCCAAAATCTGAGTACGTCGTCATTCATACCAAGGTAAGTCAGCTGGAGTGCATCGAGTGACATAGCCATTTTCCACCCCCCACCATAATTAATGTTATACCTCTATCATTGAACTGCTAAAATATCGTTATCATATTATGTGCCCATAATTGTAAAGTAGATGCAAATTAACACATTGATAATCGGGCAAATTATTAACGCCAATCAGTGTCCTCCCTGTCTCATTTCATTTATTGTCTTTACATCAACCTTGTCCTTGCATGTTACAGGTACTGCACTCCCAAAGATTGAATGAACCTGCATTACGACCATGGGTAATTGTAAGCACCACAGGGAAGGTCGAAACTGCACACTGCACCTGTATGGCCGGAGTTGCTGAGACCTGCACCCATGTCGCTGCACTTCTGTTTAAAGTGGAGGCAACAGTGAGGATACGTGGCACAAAGACAGTCACAGATGAACCAGCTTACTGGGTTTTGCCGGGGAACACAACCAAGATACAGCCAGAGGTTGGCCATAACATTGACTTTACATCTTCAGCAGCACAAAAAAAGACTCTTGATGAAAATATAAACGGACCGTCTGTGGTGAAAGGCAGAAGAAGCCGTCGTTCAAAAAGAAAGATTCCCTCTGCTACGTTTGAGGAGTTGTCACCAGTGTTAGACACACTTCAAAAACACAATAAAGCAGTGTGTTTGTCTGGATTGGAGAAATACTACACATCACACACTGTACAGTCATCCACATTACCACTGTCTCTGGCGTGTTTGCACAGCACAGGTGCACAGTCCCTTGGCCTTACCGAGCTACAACTGCACTGCGTAAAGTACATAAACACAGCAAAAGTTACTGAAGAACAGGCAGAAGCTATTGAGGTACGCACAAGACTGCAACACAAGAGCCCAGAATGGTATGCTTGGCGTGCTGGGAGGATCACAGCTTCAATGATGCACGCTGTGTTTGCCACCACTGTAGAAAAACCCGCCATTACTGTGATTAATCGTGTTTGCTACCCTGTTAACTCTGTCTGTAATGTGCAAACAACTTGGGGACTGGAGCATGAACAGGATGCTCGACATGCCTACACCCAGACAATGTCAGCATGTCACAAAAACCTACAGGTCCGTATGTGTGGTTTTCTTGTTAACATGGCTTTTCCTGAAGTAGGAGCATCTCCTGATGGACTAACCACGTGTGAATGCTGTGGGAAGGGGTGCCTAGAAATTAAATGTCCATTTAAATATCGATGTGACAGCATTCAGCAAGCGTTGAATGCACATGACAAAGACTTCTGCCTCGAGTTGACAGCAAAAGGACTTAACTTGAAGAAGACACATCGCTTCTACTCACAAGTGCAAACACAGGTCTTTGTGGCCAACGCAAAGCACTGTGACCTCGTGGTATGGACACAAAAAGACATGGCAATTTTACGCATCTTCCCAGATGTGCACTTCTGGGAATCACATTTAAAGAAAGCTCAGGAGTTCTTTCAGAAGGTGTGCCTTCCTGAACTTGTAGGAAAACATTTCTCTAAGCGAAATGCAGCCCCGAGTGGTCACAACGTTTTTTCTTCTGGTGTCTAGTTTTTTGTCAGAAGTGCATTGAAATATGTATAACTTGATTTCAAACGTGCAGCACTTACCATGTACCAATTGTCAAAGTGTGAAATAAAGAGTGCAAAGCAGTTATTTGTTATCTTGCTTTTATTATAACGTAATTTTAGTGAAACAAAGAGTTCAAAGTGATGATAAACTTTCGCTTATAGTATACAGGTACAGAAATGGTTACATAACGCAATGTCAATGTGTTCATACAGTCACACATACAAAAAACTAAAAAGGTTTTCCTTTTTTAAACAATTATTAATTAACAAGTACAAGTCTCAATTGTGCCTGGTTTCACTACCACACTGGGGCACATGTTAACCAAAACACAACACACCCTCACAATTTTATCAAGGAATGTAACGTCTTCACCCTCACATGGAAGAAGAGAACGGATGGGCATGGTAGTATGTAGCATTTTGAATTTGTTGCGCAAACTGCCAATTACTCGTTCAACATGGATTCTTAGGTGTGCAATGGCTCGTGTATTTTCTATGTCCTTGGCATCTAGTTGACAGAAGCCCCTTGTAAATGCTGGGATCTTTACCTCCGCACACATCATTCCCACCGCATCTCTGATGTCAAAGCCTCTGTCAGCCAAAACTACATCCCCTGGTAACAGCTTGTTAAGTATGCCACATTGCTTTGTGATGTGTTTATCTGATGCACGGCCCCCCCACCCCTTAGAAATGAATGAAATTGCACCTTGTGGAGTAATCCCGATCAGATATTTCATGGTGTGTGTACCCTTGTAGTGTGAGTACGTTTGAGCACGAGCCTTTAAATTAGATGGTCGTTCTGTACGAATTTCAAAACAGTCTACAATGATGGCTACACGATTTCCAAAAGTGTCCGTAAATTGTGGTGGCATTGTTGCTTGCAAACAGTGCCTCTCTGGCCAGTGTACAAGTATTCCAAAGCGGGCATACAACACGTCAATTGTATCAGAAAAGACAGAAGAAAGAGTTTTGTGGGAGACATTGAATAGATAACTAAGATGCTGGACAGGAAGATCAAGTCTAAGTCGCATAAGTGTGAGTAAAAGCATTTGGAAATGTGACAGTTTCTTTGATGCTGGTAGGAAAACTTTTACATTCTCGAGCACGGACATAAAAATAGCAAAACAAGTAAAACCGGTGTAATATTTCACTTTTTCCGTGTCACCCTTTAAAAAGTTTTCATTCAGCTCTGTCTTGTCCAACTTTGATTTAAGCTTTCTGTTCTCCTCCAGCAGCCGGTTTATTTCTGCTCTGCTCTGTACACAGCGCACACAATCATTTGTCAGTTGTTGATCTTCTGTCTGTTTCTCTCTGATATCAATGTTTTCTGCATCTGCACCCGTTACCTCTGCTTCTACTTGTCCAGCACAAATTTGGCCCTCAGCCAAAATAACAAGGTTGTTATGGTGTTGCTCTTCTGTGGTGTCCATCTCTGGCTGCTCTTCTGTGGTAACTTCTGCTGAGGCTTCACCTTCACACTCTGCTGCTCCATTGTCAAAGCCTGTCCAATAAAAAGAGTGCAAATACACAAGGGAAGTTTTAAATGGTTTATACATTAAGGCCGTATGAATACTCAAAAATGTTTGTGTTAATTGACTAAGATCAACTTTTAAAATAAGAGACTGTGGCTGGGCGTGCGGTTGTCGTTTACCTCCAAATAGTACTTTATTTTGTTGACGTTGTGTTCGCCTCCTGTGACGGTCTGAATGTGATGTTCGGGTTTCGGAGTGCCCCATGTGTAGCGTTGGTACCCAGTCTGGATTTGTTTGATCCATTTCATAGGCAGGCTTCCCTACAGTTGTGCGAAACAATTAGCGAATCGTTACATAGCACATATGTCTGCAAAGTCACTCCATTCGATGTTTGATCGCAATTTCTATAACTTCCGAGACCACCAACGGTAATATTATTCAGCTTTGAAGTGTGATAAGAACATATTTAGAACTTACCGGAATGAAAATGTCGTGAGCACACCAGCTGATATCTGGAGACGTAACAGAACTTGATATCAACTCGTCTCATGGCTGCTATCCAGGCTAGACGCCTTCGTTTGGTAACATCCGATACATGAGCTCCTTCATGTTGCTTCCAGGTTGGGAAAGCATAAAAAGACAATCCAACCTTATTCCCGTGCCGGTCGTAAGATCGAACATTGCAGCCGAGCACACAGCAAGTACGAACCATGGCTATGCTATCGCTTCTAGCTTAGACCCCCAAAATGGTGAATCGGGCTAAAATCCTTTCCACGCCCACCCCCGTGACATCACGCTCCAAAGCCCTATACAGACTCCAAATTTACATAAAATTAAACTAGATGGACTTGACTTGGTTAATGAAACATGCAATAATCAATTTAGATTATAACAAATCTGAGATCTCGTTGATCAGAACCAAATATTTAAAATTTCCAATTCCCCCAAATTTAAAGAAGTCCATTTTAGAACTACAAAAAATATTTACCCCTCCAATGAATTTATGAGAGACAGATTTAAATTTGTGTTAGACAACTGTTATATTTGTAAAACAACTTTGGAAACAACAGAGCACATGTTCTATGGATGGGTGACAATCCAGAATTTATGGAAATCTCTCCATGTCCTAAATATTGATTTTTGGTCTTTTCAAAATATTCAAATTGGAGTAATCCTTAAGGACAAAAATAGTGAGTTTTTAGTTAACAATCTCATTATTATAACTAAGTATTACATTCATAAATGCCGATATGCTAAATCCCCCCCTTCATGGCCTGCTCTTAAAAACGAACTCTCCCTGTTCCGTAAATCTCTTAAGCTAATAAATAAGCCCCAAGCAATCAAACTGCATAGATTTTTAGAAGAGTTTGATTTTTCTTAGCCCCTTATTTAAGTTATGCGTCTTGTTTATGGAACCTCACTTTTAGAGATTTTATGATCCCCCTTGTCTCCTTTATTTCTGTTCCTTGTTTTTCCATTCTTTTTTATTGTTATTTATTTATTTTTGTATTGGTTATTCATCTTTTTATATTATTATTATGTAGATGTGTGTATAAATGTGTACGTATGCATTCACACACACACACACACACACACACACACACACACACACACACACACACACGTAGACCGCGAAGGCCGGGTCCTCCGAAGGATGCAGTCGACGTTTCGGGACACAGCTACAGTCCTCCTCCCTGAATTTGCCTCCTCACTGGAGGTTTGAATTCCATTCCCTCACATTTAAGGCATTCATGAAATATTAACTACAAACTGATACAAACGTGTCGGTCACGTCATCTAAACCGCAGACCAGGCACGTGCAGAGGGGGGGGGCTAGAGGGGCTTGAGCACCCGCCCCTTTCCTGATGGGTGCCCAAGGTGCCCTTTTGTTGAGGCAACTTTTAAAAAAAAAAAAATTAATTATTATTATTTTTTAATGTGTGTGTGCGTGCGGAGTCCTGTCTGTGCCCCTCAACAATAATATTTAACTATTAATCACAGTTTTGCTAAATAAAAGGATCTGGCTTGCATCAGTCACATGATCACATTTAACCAATGATCGCCCTTGACGGCAGAACGCGCTGGTTACGAGCCGGGAACGAGCTCACAAAGAGCACGCGCATTTTTTCCGGTCCGGAGCTGTAGGAGAAACACAAGTTAACTCAGAGACACAGACTGATGCGACAAAACCAGTAAGTAGGTGTACAGCGCACACTGTAGTGTATAGCACACAGGAGTATCAGCTTATTACGTACACGTTGGTAAGCTGTCTTGTTGCAACTGACGAACTGAAACAAACGAGCGTGCTGTGCAACAGCGCGACAAACATTACCTGTCCTTTTATTAACTGCACAAGTAGTGCTGGTCATAGCTGCTGGCTACCTGTGTAAGGCTGTCATGGGTCTGTAGCTCTGTCACCGTTTTAGGGAACATATTTAGTTTTAAAGTATTTAGAAACATATTTAGTTTTAAAGTAAGTTACAGGGCTTTTCCTGCCTTTCTGGAGGGATTATATTTCACTAAAAAACGATCTAATATGCATGTCCACATTAGGGCTGCCACAAACGATTATTTTGATAGTCGACTAGTCACCGATTATTTTTGCGATTAGTCGATTAATCAGATCATCATCCATTGGACGTAAAACGTACAGCTTATTGCACCAGCAGCATCTGCTCATATATAACTATCATTAGCTTACAGCTTTAAGTGTTTAAGGTATGTGCTAACTAAAAATAAAGACAAGATGATAGTTTGTTTCAGTGAAGTTTAATAAACTCCTTGCTATCTAAAATATAACAGGACACCGGAGTAGATTCTCCAGCATCTCACACTTCTGATAATCAGTTGTCTGCTTGACGTTTATTCAGCTGTGTAAAAACTATAACTTTAATCTCAGCCAAACAGATTTACTCAGGAACAAATAAAATACTAAAAAAAAAGAAAAAAAAAAAGCCAAACAATAACATTTTTAAGTTATCTAAGTGACTCATATGTTTAACCTGAGTAGCGAAAGACGGCGGTGGGTTTGAAAACGATTTGCCGGGAGTCCGGTGTTCTCATGGCTCTAGTGAGCTTTGCCCCCGGCTAGCTATCGAGCTAGTGGGTAACAGACGTCTCCGAAAACGTCGGAGCGCTTTTGAAAATATGCGGTGTCTTGATAAACTGAGCAGATATTTGAGGTTTACACAGCTACATTCTCGCCTGAAAATATGTTAAACGTTTATTTTGTGACCCAGAAAGAATAATAAGAGTAATATTAAAACTAACTAGCTGCCGCCATTGTTGGAAACTGAGCTGGGCTGCGCTATGAATTCTGGGACAGAGCTACTTCTTCGGGGTTTAACGGCAGCTGGCATCCTTGTACATGCAGTGCTGCCATCTTCTGTTTCAATCCGTTATTACACTCTTAAATCCTACTACATATTCCTGCGTCTTTTGTGATCTTACAAAGCTTCAAACGACGCGTCGACTATTAAATCAGTCGTCGACGATTTTGATAGTAGACATAATCGTGACTAGTCGACTAATCGTGGCAGCCCTAGTCCACATAATAATTATTATAATTATAATATATTAAAAAACACACGCTGTATTTTAAAGAACATACATTAAGAAGCAGATTATATAAGATTTATATTTTAAATAAGACAAAATTTGGATTTTACAGCAGTAAAATGATTGTATCTCTACAGTTTAAAAATGTAATAAGCTTTGCCCCTGCACAGAGTGGATAGTGAAACAAATGGAATCATCATCAATACATTATTTCATATTTATTACTTCCCCCTCCTCATTGCTTTATTATTGTAGCTCTAGTAATAAATAATAATAAAAAAAGATTCTGGATCAGCACCATGATGCCCATAGTATATACAGTATTCTGAAGAAGGTCTAAAATGTCCCTGTGTGTGCGTGCATGTGTGTGTTTTATTTAGATGGATTAAAAAAAAAAAATTACTCATGATATAACATTGTCCAGACATGCCTGGTAAGGACATGAGGAGGAAACAGCAGGAGCTGTGTGAGGCTACTAAAGGCAGTGCTATAACATTTTTCTGTCATCATTTTATTATAGATTAAGTGTAAGAGTTGTTAGGTGTGGATAATTAGATTATAGTTTATTGCAATAGCAAGTTGTGCCTTGTTCTCACATAGCAAGTGGAGAGTGATATATGAAATGATGGGATGGAAGGAAGAAGAGAAGCAAAGAGTGAATCACAGGCAGAGCCTAAATTATTTCTCACAGTTTTTGTTGCCTTATGGTTCCAAGCGCTGTCACCAATCTTTGCATTTTGTTATTATCTCATGACACTTGTTTAATCAGCTACCATCTCTCCTATGGACTTTTTAATGTCTACAGTCTCAGATCAACACAGCCCTGCCCTCCAGCACTATCAGCAGCAACCTCTCAACAGCAACATTGTACCCATCAGGTAAAGCATCGGCTACGTTTGCTTTGCCTTGTTGCCCATATTAGATTCTTGATGAATGTGTGTTGTTGTTATGCAGCCTGGTTCAATGTGCCCCTTTAAACCTCTCTGCACAGCCCTGCCGCAGACCACATAACTTCACTTCCAAAAACAAACATTTAATTTACAAAACTGATTTTGTTTTTCTTCCAAGTCACTGAGCTAATTTACCACAGGCAGCGAGACAGGCTGCGCATCTGATTGGACGAAGTGAGGGCGTTACAGGTGCCTCCTCTTCAGACATCACTTAGCAGCACAGCCGTGTAATAATAATAATAATAATAATAATAATAATGATGATGACTTTCTGCCAAACACACACTAAACACACGTGACTCCACGCAGCCCGTCCTCACCTGCGTTGTTGACCAGCATCACGTGATCCATCTGCTCGATAAGCGCGTCTTTCGCGGCTCTGATAATTGCCTCTAGCCCCTCCGTCCGACCCACGTCAGCCACTACGCTCGCCACCCTGAGCCCGGCTCGGCCCGCCTCTGAGGCGGCCAGCTCTGCCTGCACATCATGGAGGTCCTCACCGGAGCGAGCCGCCAGCACGAGTCCGGAGCCCGGCGTCACCAGCCGTGACAGCTCCCGGGACACTGCCCGGCCGAAGCCCCTGGAGGCCCCGGTGATGATGCACAACGCTCGGCCCAGACTCGCAGACTCCGCGGAAGACATTGTGGTGATGATTAGTGATGGCCCGCTTGAAGCTGACGCTCCGGAGCGTGTGTCGAAAAAAACAACACACTGGTTCAGAAGCACTGTGTCGAGGCTTGCTTCGTTTGGCAAAAGTCACGTGACCAGTGACGTCCGAAGCTTCATTACGCACGTAACTGCTTCGGTACCTGATTCAAACGGATATAAGGAAGTGAATCATCCACGGGATTCGTGGAGTGTGTTGATGGTGACAGAGAGCGAAGAGGTGATCATTCCACTGACAGATATGGAGCCAGCGAGGAAGAGAGGACGTTCTGGCGTGTGGGAATATTTTGAGTTGATTTTGCTCAATTCATTTTATCTGCCGAAGTGAAAAACTTGAAATGTCCAAAATCATGTTTTCATAATGTAAATATCATTACAGCATATGACTTTAGGAACACTTCCATGTGAATTAAAGCTAATGAAGACTACAAAAATGTATTTGACACTATACGTACATTACATTGCTACACAGTTTAGAAAATCATTTTGTTTATTGTTTTTAGGTGATAGTCTGCAGGACCCAGGAATACCTGCATATCTACCAGCTTGCAGTGTGGTTCCTGCACTCCACAGCCTCTTCTGTTCCATGCAAGTGGATTTTCTCCAGGGCAGGAGAAACTATTTCTAAGAAAAGAAACAGACTCAGCCAGCGCACAGTAACACTAATCCTCTTTTTAAATGTAAATAACAAAAGGGCTACCTTACATTGATCATGTTTTTACTTTGCAAGTTCTTGATTAGGGGTGGGTTTTGATTATCGCTTTTCTGATTACAATCCATGCTAAATTGAATAAAGTGATATTGATTCATTAAAATCCCGTGTCGATTTGTAAATTAACGTTATTATGCCTGAAACGCCAGCATCTCAGGTTAAACCTCACAACATGTCGTCAAACACCATACAGCTAAAACAGTAACTGGGAGCAGGTTTACGGATTCTGCATACAAACGTAAACACAGAGCGCGGACCCGACGCGTCAGAGTCAGATTTTGGTGCGTCGTCGGGTCCGCGCTGTGTTTGCCTCTTTTTTCCCGCTGGCTTCTGCAGCTGCAGGTTTCATAACTCTCTGTTTACATCTCTAATTAAGTCTCACATGTGTCAGCTTTCTTTTAATAGATACGAAATTATGGATATATACTGTTAAATGATCAGAATTGTAATATTTCTGACTGAGGCAAAACTTTCCAGATTCCAATCAAATTGAATCGGATCCTGTATCGAATCAAAAATGATTCTACAAATCAGTGACGATGCAGCCGTACTCAGCTCCCTAAGCATTTTCCCTTTCCAGTTCACAATCAATCCCACCCCTAGGTCAAAAATATGTATAGGACAATTGGCCTCATCTAATATTTTGTATGAACCTGTCCAGCTGTCCAGTGATTAAACGACAAGTAGATGGAGGCAGGACTTCACAGCAGGGGCATACTCCATAATGTGCTGTACATTCTCATATGTATATTATATATATTGCTCACTTATTGTATTTACCAACATCAAGGAGTTATGAGCAAAGAAAGGCCACACCATAGTGCATGTTTAAATAGGGAAAGTTTATTGATCAAAATGTATTACGCAGATACGCATTACATTTTTTTCAGCCCCCAATCGAGAAAACAAAACCAATTACATGTTCAAAGCAACGGAACGGTGGCCCAATATCAGAGAGAACTCCACTCTTGAGTGAGCAGTGATAATTGAGCAGTCCGTTTTATTTTGCAGATTCAAGCTGCTCTTCAAAATTTTCACCACCAGATGTCACCGGAGAGGACTGTGTTGAAAAGCTTCGAGTAATGAACCGTTTTTCAATACAAGCTTCAGTGCTTCGGAAAGCTTCATTTGGCCATCACTAGTGATGATGATTCTTCTTCTCCTGGGCTTATATGGCTTCAGTCCGGCGGCACTCTGGCGCCACCTCTCGGCTTCATCTGTCTGCACCTTGAAAGAGTTCATTCACTGAGGCGCGTGATCCCCCCCCCCCCACACACACACACACACACACGATGACCCGGAGTCAGAGTTATGAAAGACGAAGCTGAACATCATGAGATCATATATGAACGGAGTGCTGAACACAAGCTCACGTCTTTAAAGTTTCACAATTATTAAGATTGTTATTATTGCACAGTTCCAGTTTGGACCCGGAGTTCACAGTGCAACACCCTGTCAAACTCAGAGTATGATGGTGGCTAGTTGCAGTCCAAGATGAATGTAAACAGCTGCAAAACTAACTTTTAGTCTGTATTTGTGACTGAGTAAATAAAACAGAGACAGAGCAGTGGCCGGGCTCTGTGCATGGACGTGCTGCAGTGTGTTGAAGCACAGGAAACAGGTATACGAATGGCTACAGACCAAACCTGTAAGTCACAGGTTGCCCCACCCCAAATCCTACCCACACTTCCTGTTCATCTCTGACACAGGTGGGATCTGCTTTCAAAAGAAACTTCCTGTTTTTTTCAGGCTTTAATCAGCAACTGAGTCCAGAAACAGCTTACTGAGGTCATAGGTTAGCTGAGCAGGACTCTCATTACCTCATTAATTTCAGAGGAGTTGCTTCCTGCTGGACATTAGGGAGAGTGGGTCAGGGGAGGTCAGTTCATCTTCTGTATACAGGCTTTAGGCCCACACTCAGCAGCTCCAGTGGGAAACATCCCTCTTAGTTTGGATTTATTATTATTACAGCTTTGAAATTCATATGAGTTGTTCGCACTAAAGTAAAAAGCACCATCACTTCATGTGGAGACCCTGTCGGCGCCAGCTGACCTGTCTTCCCCATGTGATTTTTTGTGTAATGTATGTATGGTCGGAGGGTAAGATGGCGCCGCCATTGCATGCAATAGGTCGGCAACCTTATGAAATTAGGAAATTTACCCTTGTGGGACTAATAAAGGTATATCAAATCAAATTACGAGACTCGAGCCGGTGACTGAAGGACTGCAGACTTATCTTCTGAAATATGGACGGAGCTTTAATCCAGGAGTTTAATCAGATCCTGCATCCTCTCTGATGGCCAGCAGGGGGAAACAGGAAGTTTATTTTGAAAGTGACCAATCAGAGTCAGAGAGCAGCAGGAACGAGGAGAGGGTTTATATACTTCCTCAGGCCAAATTTTTTAAATATTTATTCATACAGTGCTTTATTCTAATGATAATGAGAGTCGGTGTAACGAGGGCCACACAACACACCCAGCAGCAGTTAAGAAGCATTTAGCAGAAAGCCAAAAATATGCCACAGATGAAGGTTTGTGAGATGTTTTTATAGTTGTTATAGCTGCCGGCTGCTCGTCCTGATTAGTTACGAGCTTCCTCATGATCGTCAGTTTGTGTCTCTGGTTTGCAAATTGTTCCAAAACCCTCAATGTGCATGACACACTTCATTTGACACGCATGCAAACAAAGCAGCCTTTGTATTTCATACCACACAGATTTTATTATTTCATGTTCCATATTTCAGATGAAAGGACACAGACAGGAAGTGATTTGCTCTGTTTATTTCACTGAAGTCAGAATAAACAAAACACCAATTTACAGCTTTATGATGAAATCATTAACGTTAACACGTTTATGTTTCATGTCTAACGTACATTAGCACTTTATAAAAACCTCAGTGAGTCTTGCTGACTCACACACAGAGTGCAAAGGTTTAGGTGTGTGCATGAGGCGGTATCACTAAGCTATAAAATAATAATAATAATCACAATATCAGTATGCTAAAGTCAGGAAGATAAAGCAACTCTTTTAGGATTTTAAATTAGGTCAAAATCACCGACTATATGTAAAAGATTGGAACTTCATTCTTGGTAACAACCAACAGGGAGCAACTCTTGTTTCACAGATGTATGTATTGATATGCCCCTCCTCCTCCCTTCACCTTTGACCTCAGTGAATGGTTTATTACCGAGTCGTGTTTAATAAATCGTGAGATTAATGAAGGTCTAGAGTCAAACTAGTGATGACTGTTTCTATCTTTTTATACAGTCTGTGACTGAAACCACAGAGTGTGATTATATTTTTCAGTTTAACAGATGAGCTTTGTCCCCACTTCCTTTTATTGGGGGTCCTTTTATATGGCCGACGCCCAGCCTGTAATTAGAGCAGCAAACACAAGTCGGACACTAGCTAACTATGTGACACACTGATGGATGATGTGGTTTTGGCCTCTGGGATGGACCAGTAAAGGAATGTTAACAAAGCCACGATGTGAAGTCATGACAGTAGATCCGGTCCCCGCTCTGGGAGTCGGGAACCCTACATGCGCACCTGCCGACCTCAGAGCTACATGTTGGATTCGCTGTGGCCGCGTTTGTCATTCTCGAAGTCGCTGTCCTGGGAGATGAGTTTGTAAGGTTTCTTTCTCTCCTTCTCCTCCAGCACTGAGTTTCCCATCTCCACATCTTTGCTGCGGAGCTCGTGTCGGGACAGGAACTCGACAATGCCAGCGCCAATCGAGTCGCCCAGGACATTGGTGGTAGTGCGCAGACGATCCCTATAAGAAACCAGAGGTCAGAGGGCAAAGACACACAAAGGGCGAGCACGTGTGCTTTCAGACTGTCCATTCAAAGGAAGAAATCTTTAAAAGATCCACAGAAACACCTTCATTAATCTCCTGATTTATAAAACAATAATTGTGTTCTGGAAGCCTGCTGAAAGCAGAATAAACAGTTTTTATTCTGTGGAAATGGATGCTGCAGAGGTTGTTCCTGTTCGGAAACACTAAGCTTTCTGGAACTTTGTGGATTTAATCTTTATCACAGGTCTACAGTCTGTGAATGAGCTTTCAGAGCGGAGCACGTGAAAGGATTGGCCTACTTTCAAACGTCCTGCACACCTCTCTGAACTTTCTGCTTCCTGCAGGCTTCCATACGCTCTCATTACACAGACGTATGAGTGTCTGAAGCTGCAAACAGCAAAACACGGAGAACACCAGTTGGTCTGAGAGCCAGCTGGTTTTCTGGTTAGGGTATAAAAACAGCAACCACAGACCAAAAAGCTGAACATAGCAGCTGAACAAATCTTAGAAATATGGTATCTAACCAGATTCTTACTCTGGATGGCATTACCTTGGCCTCCAGTAACACTGTGAGGAACCTTGGAGTCATTTTTGACCAGGACATGTCCTTCAATACACGTATTAAACAAATATGTAGAACTGTTTTCTTCCATTTGTGCAATATCTCTAAAATTAGGAATATCCTGTCTCAGAGTGATGCTGAAAAAGTACTTAATGCATTTATCGCATTTATTACTTCTAGGCTGGACTACTGTAATTCGTTATTCGCTCTTCCCTGAAAAGCCTTCAGCTAATCCAAAATGCTGCAGCAAGAGTCCTGACAGGGACTAGAAAGAGAGAGCAGATTTCTCCTGTATTGGCTTCACTTAATTAGCTCCCTGTAAAATCTGGAATTTAAAATCCTGCTCCTCACATACAAGGTCTTAAATAATCAGGCCCCATCTTGTCTTAATGACCTTGTAGTACCATATCACCCTATTAGAGCACTTCGCTCTCACACTGCAGGCCTACTTGTTGTTCCTAGAGTATTTAAAAGTAGAATGGGAGGGAGAGCCTTCAGTTTTCAGGCCCCTCTTCTGTGGAACCAGCTTCTAGTTTGGATTCAGGAGACAGACACTATCTCTACTTTTAAGATTAGGCTTAAAACTTTCACCAGGCTGCTGGGGGATTCCCATGATGCACTGAGTGTTTCTTCTTTACGCATCAAATGTTAATAGACCTTTCTGCATTTAATCATACTTGTTTTTACTCTCTGGCTCTCTTCCACAGCATGTCCTTGTCCTGTCTTCCTCCCCTCACCCCAAACGGTGGTGGCAGATTGCCGCCCCTCCCTGAGCCTGGTTCTGCTGGAAGTTAAAACTTTTCCTTCCCAGTGTCACCAAAGTGCTTGCTCATAGGGGGTCATATGATTGTTGGAGTTTTCTCTGTTTTCTTTGTATTATTGTAAAATATTATACTACTACTAATAACGCAATATAAAGTGCCTTGAGGCAACTGTTGTGATTTGGTGCTGTAAAAGTTGAATTAAATTGAATTGAATAGATGGTTGGATGGACAGATGAATGGATGGGCGATAGATATTCGGACTTTGTGGCATAAACCAGGATAACTGAGCAGAGTTGGCATATCAGGCTCTTCACTTCCTTCTGTTCCAGGTGGAAAGTCCTCCTGAAGCATCCTAGTTAGAGCAGAGTTTTTTCTTATTACCCCAGTTAGCTGAGTAATTTCAGGGAAGGGTATTCTAATTGAAACGATTAATTTGGGAAACCTAATTATGTTTCTATGTTAAAACTCACTGCAAAAATATTTAATACAAAAGGGAAGATGTGGAGCGAGACTCATGGGAGCGGGAAAAATGTGTCACTAGGTGGTTGTAGACATGGAGCTGTATTTGACCTTTAAATGAGAGATAATTGATGTACAGGTACTTTACACAACAGCGTTTATACTTGATAAGACTCCTTTCACATTAGCACTGAAAAAGAGTGGTTTCAAAAGCGAAGGTTCTGGAAAGCTACTGATTACAGAGTGGTGAAATAATGTTATTGTTAAGGTAACATCAACACTAACCTCCCTGTGGATCCAATCATCCAGGTACTCAAATCCCACAAAGCTGATCTTGTTCATTAAACAGTTTGTTAAACAGTAGCTTTATTGAATGTATGTGTATGCAATGTTTTCTAATGTCGTCTACTGTAAGGATGTCTAACTCACATTACTTGATGGATCACTTTGATTTTAAATGGATCACACCAGTGAAACTCGCCTTTCTGTCAGTGTAAGGAGGTTTACCTGCGCGTTTAATGCCTGAAATATTTTAGTATAAGAAAAAGAAGTGTAAGTTTAACAGGATGTCTCAGTTTTTCTGCTTTTCTGCATGATAAATAAAAGTGGCCGTAGAAAATGAAAGAAATATGCCACAATGCAGCTTAAATTGTAAGAACTAAATGGGTAAAACAACAGAGAAGGTTCTGCTAGCTGATTGCCCAGAGTGAGCTGTAGTGATCAAATACAACATTTTTCGTAGTTTCTTTCTTTCTGTCTTTAGTACCATCATAAACACCTTGAGGCAACTGCTGTGATTTTGCATGATATGAATACAATTGAATTGAATATAAATTTGAAATTTCTATCGTAGATGGTGAAAAACAAGATGTTTTCTGATAATGTTTATCTCTTACTTAGATACTTTGGTGTAGTATGAATGGCCATATCAGTAGGAAAGGCTGTGAAACTTGTAAAACATATGAAAATACTGTTAAAAGTCCAAAATCTATGCTTTCCTTCACATTTTCCAAAGCCATCCAGTGGCCTTGTGTTTAAAGGCCTTGGTCTTGGCGAAGCATGTGTAATGGTCCGAGTACAGAGCCCCGTGAAACACCAAGACTCTCTGTTCAAACTGGAATCTGTGGGATAAATCGGAGTCTAACCAGCACAGCGGAGGTCCTTTAAGCACTAAAACAGTGAAGCCACCGGCGATGAAGACAAACACAACAAAGTGCTGATGAAGATCAGCACTTGTGAAGGTCTTGTTGCCTACATTTACATGATGAGTGAGCTGGTCTACCAACAGTGATTACCAACAAGAAGGTACTTACAGGAACCAATCAACTGCAATGATGAGAGTGATGTCATCAGTGGGAAGTCCGACGGAGGTCAGCACAATCACCATGGTAACCAGACCTGCCTGAGGGATGCCAGCAGCACCAATGCTGGCTGCAGTTGCTGTGATACTTTTAGAAGGAGAAAGAGACATAAATCCACAGAGTTTGAGTATGAAGACGCCTGTTAGGACTTTAGTTACCTGATGGTGATAATCTGTCCAAAGTTCATCTCCATGTTGTTGACCTGAGCAATGAAGATGGCTGCCAATGCTTCATACAGTGCGGTTCCGTCCATGTTGATGGTGGCGCCCACGGGCAGCACAAAGCGAGTGATCCTCTTATCGATTCTGTTGTTTTCTTCCAGACATTTAAAGGTGACTGGCAGCGTGGCCGAGCTGCATGATAGCAGAGAGGAGGAGGATTTTAAAGCATCCAGAGAAACAGAGAAAAGTGTTTCAGACACACTATTATAGTGCTCAGCACCGAGAGCGGGTTCATTTTTTACGCCTCATTTACAGACATCTCTAGTTGAAACAATAAATGTGGTAAAAATAACGGAACATGTCAACAAGAAGAACAAGATCGTGTTTTAGAAAGAGGTTTTCACAGAACAATAACCAGCTCATATATCTACGACAACAGCTGCAACTACGTACTGCTCCTGGAACTAAACCATTTACTGCAACTACAGCAGCAAAACAACTGCTGACATTACCCAAACCACTGCAACTGAACAGCAACAACACACCCTACAGCATGTAGCATGTCAACTAAACTGAAAACTGCAACCAACCACCTACAACCAGTTAACCAACTATTCAACTAAACCACCTCTGAACAATGACGGCCATACTGAGATAAGTTGCTTTGGATATGCTACTGTCAGCTGCTGTTAGCTTCTGTTAACTGCTTTTAGCTGCTGTTAGTGAAACAGATTTTGCAGTAGATTTAAACTTATTGCACGCTGAGCACATTAGAAGGAAAGTGTCATTTTTAGTACATCTGATCCTAACATTAGCTAGCATGATGTTAGAAGCAGCTGTTTTTGTTTAGCTGACTCATTTTCAGCTGTCTGGAGATGGAAGGATCATATATCTAATAACCACATCCACAAAAACGGGAGATGTCCTTCCACAGCTTCCACAAACCGGTGCCCGCTCCTACATAACAGATGAATCTTAAGTTTATGAGAACAGATCACTTTGTCAGAAAATCTAATTACGGACTAATCAGTGCATATTTATGAGTATAGTATACTTTTTTTGTAAGTAACCTCAAACATGAACAAACCTTGACAAAGTTAAAGCCTGAAAACTAAATGGTGAGATGGAAGACATTTATTTGGATCTTTGAGGGCCCTCAGATATCAGAATCAGAATCAGAATCAGAATACTTTATTGATCCCTGGGGGAAATTATTTTTTGTTACAGTGCTCCATTTTAAACCAACATTAA
Organism: Aulonocara stuartgranti; assembly: GCF_965226115.1. Taxonomy (NCBI): domain Eukaryota; kingdom Metazoa; phylum Chordata; class Actinopteri; order Cichliformes; family Cichlidae; genus Aulonocara; species Aulonocara stuartgranti. Next base: position 41,448,342 of record NC_138945.1, on the reverse strand, counting down.
GACAAGACAGACAATACGCTAACTAAGAATAGTACAATATATACATATATATACATACATACATACATAAGTCACTTATAAATAAATGAAATAGATATGAATTAATGTGTGATTGACAGAAATTATTTAAGATGAGTTTCACCCAAACGATCCAGTTTACATGTACCTGAAGTCCATATAAACTGGACCATCTTAGTTGTAGTTTTTTAAGTTTCAGCCACATTTGGCTCACTCATTAGACAACGAAACCAACCAACGCAACTTACATCAACCATTACATCTACAGCTACAGCTACAGCTGTTTACAACAATGACTGCAACTAGAATGCACCAGTTAAGGTCAAATATTTCTGTCTTTTGAGTAACTTGGCTCATCTTCTCTGGCAAAAGTATATTTAATGAACAAAAAGAAAATTGGTGTGTTTTGGTGTTTCTGTCAATAGAAAACACCAAAACTTCCATTTGTTGAAGTTTGGTAGAAGTTGCTCACCTGGAGGAGGTCCCCAGAGCCGTTACCAAAGCTTGCAGGAGCCCTGCGATGAAGATGAAGGGGTTCTGGCGAGTAATGACAAAATAAAGAGTGGGCAGAATAAGAACAGCATGGATCATCAAGCCGATGATGACCGTGATGGTATACATGCCCAGCTGGCCACCCATCTGGGTCAGATCGTCCATCTCCACAATCTTTCCTGCAATCAGGAACAAGATGCCAATGGGGGCATACCTGAGAAGAAGTGAAGAGTGGTGCGTTACTGCAGATAACTTTCATGGTGGACAGGGAACTGCTTTTTATTCAAAACATTTCCCAGTGAAATCTCAGATGTTTTACCACATAATGATGGCGACCAGGCGCATGATGGCTTCGTTCAGGCTGTCAAAAAAATCCCGCAGGAGCTGGCCCTGCTCTTTCATGTTGCCAATGATTAGACCAAAGCACATGGAGAAGACCACCAGCCCGAGAGCATTGACCCCGTTCACTTGACCTGGCACCGGGATAACTTCCTCTCTTGTGATCTCCATGGTCTCCTGGGTGCCGTTGGTTGAGTTAAAGAGGGTGTCATTCACAGTCACCGTCACATGAACTGTTCGTTTTCCATATTTGGTTTTGAACTGGAGAATGGGAGAATTAAAGGAATAAGGTTAGACGAGCGGAACAGTTCAGCACGCAACAAATCAGAGAGTTTAGATGTAAATGGCTTAAAAGTGTTTATATTGTTTTAAAAATAGGCGCAGTAATATTACTCTGACGTTGTCTCGTCCACCATCATTTAGTAACCAAAAACGATGCATTTTATTTCTTCTTTGCGAATATTTGATCAATATTTATTGAGAAACCATTTGAACTGATTGCTATTCTCTGTCTAAACAGCATCAACATCAGCCTGTCTACAGCTCAGACTTAGCCATCAAATCATGACCGTTTTTTCCAGGAGACCAGGAGATAACGTTATTCAGGAAGTATTACTAGAAGAGAAAAAAAAATCAGTAAGATTTATAATTTCTATTCAAAGTCCTTCTTCACCATCACAAGTAAACCCTCTGGGGTTTGAGTTTGGTTAATGTGCACCCGTGTTTAGAGAGTTTTAATTTTTAGAGGGAAAAATCTGCCCCTAACTGCTTTTTTATCTCATATCAGGATTAAAAATGGACTCCAGTTTGAGTGTCCCTGTTAAGCATTAATTTCTCATCAGGTTCCTCTTCCGAGTGAGCGTGGTTTGGTTCTGATCTACTGATAATCAAGACCAGCTCTTATACAAAAACCTCTCCACCGTCAACATCTGCACAACTTTTATTTAGAAACTTTTTGCAACCAGAAGTTGTCTCTCTCTGTAAAATCAATGAATCTCGGAGTCTCTCACTGATGGATCATTAAAACATGATTGTACACGCGTGTCTTCAACCCCGCTGCTTCAGCAGCAGCAAAACATGCCAGGTTACAAAAATCGAGGGGTGCACGACCTGCAGAAACAACAGTAAACCAGCAGCTTCATCAGTGGATATGAGGCCACTTTTGTCGTACGGCGCCATTAGCCAGTGTGAGAGTGGTGAAGAAGAGCAAGAAGAGTTCTTTAACTTTTCTCATGAATGTAAATGTCAATTATTTAAATGAAACTTTTTAAACAAAGCTAAGTGTTTTTTGGACTGCTGGTAAAGTCATCTTCAGTGCTTTCACTTAAAAGTGTACGTCACTTTAATGTTCAGGCTGGATCTGACTGCAGTGCATACCAGCTCAGCCTGATGGCACGGTCAGGGAGGCTGTATAAAGTGAGACATTCATGTGAATGGACCTGAAATCACAGCACAGCCATCGTCTCACTTCTGTGTCTGCTGATTTTGTCAGATGAAGCTCTGAGTTTGACATGTTTGGAGCTGTTCTGTTGTCTCCTGGAAACCAGTGAGAGGTAAACTTCTGCACCTCAGCATCTCTATGTGAATGAGAGGGTGAAGAAGAGGTGAGAGGTGAAAAGGAGCGAGCTGTGGGTTCATTTCGGGTTCATGCTGAAAGATTCTTGGAGCTGTAATCGTTCAGTGAGCTGGAGTTGGCAGGAAGGAAAATTTCAGACCCAGTGAGAGCTTCAGGGTGACATCAGGTTAAAAAGACTAGTAGCATGTCAAGTTTCATCAGTGCTTAAAGACTGAGCTTTGTTCAGCTGAAATTTCCAAGCACTCTGTACACACCAACATGTAGTTGGAATAAACGATCTATGATCCAGCTGGAGAGATTAACATGCCAACATTTCTGTTCCAGTGATAACAGCTGCAGGAGCTAGTTTACCAGGTATAAAAGATAAAGCTCACCTGTTGCGTGCAGGCTTGGATCAAGTTTGGTGGGAACATATTTCTGAAATGAGAAAACAGGTCATTCTGAGACAGCGTGGACTAACTTCAGTTAAAACTGTGACTGCATCACTGTTGTAGCTACCTGATCAGGTCCAGGAAGGCATCGGCAGGACTGACTTGCTCGATGGTCTGCTGCTTCCCAAACTCATCTTTAGAGCCTTTTCCCGGGTGGATGATGAGCACGATGATGATACCGATGAACACTGCGATAATGGTTGTGGTCATGTAGTAAATCACGGCTCTCATGCCCATCTTTCCTGAGGCTTTGCTGTCCAAAGCTGCCATTCCTGATGGAAAGAGGGCGGGATATGTTTGATCATTAACACAGTTTTTCCAGATCATAGTAGGAATGTTATGAATTAATCGTCTAACAACATATGAGTTTAATGGATGAACATTTGATGGTTTAAAAAACAAATCCTGTCAGAGAAAAACAGGTATTCAGTGAGAGAGGAGAGGGATGACTTATTTTAGTATTAATGGTTAATGGTAATGACTGACTTAGAATTCAGCTACATATTCCAACCCTGGAGGTCGATGCTTGGTTACAGCAGAAAAAAAAGTTCAATTTTGCCTCTTTTGTTAGTGAATCAGTGGGAACCTCTTCATCACCAGACCGGGCTGAAGGCTGACTCTCAGTGAGTATTAGTTTGTAGGGACGACCTCCCTCTGAACCACCTCCATCAGCTCAGCTGGGACACTGCTGATCTTTTCATGGTGTGAAAATTACTACATTTTGTGTCTGTCAGGTTATTACAGCCCAGCATGTACAGTGATTATGTTGTGAAGTCACACAGTAATGCACACCATCCATCAGTGCTTACCTGTAATGTAAAGAGATTTTCACAATCCTCAAAGATTTCTTGAGGTGAAAATGCTAGGAAAATGATTTTAACATAACCCAAACCCCACCTAACCCAGAGGGAGCTTAGTAAAACCAACAAAGCGTTTAGGCCTAATTTAGAGGTAACAGCCAAAGTCCTGACGGTTTGCTGATGATGTTAAGAGGTTTTAAGGAAACAGCTTAATAACAAATCATACCGAGGTTAAAGGTGAACGTAGCTGATGACACTTTACAGCAGTTGTCGCCATCACAGTTACAAACCACTTTTCTGACTGGTTGGTCACCATTTCTTTTCCAAACTTGGAGGATGACCACTGAGCTGTGCACTGTACCTGTTATTAGACTGGAGATCAGCAAAGGCAGGACCAACATCTGCAGCATCCTCATCAGCAGCTCTCCAGGGAAGGAGAAGTACTTCACTTCTCGATAGGTCATTTTGTAGGGGCGCAGCGCGAATCCGAGAACGATTCCTGCAGTCAGAGCACGTTCCTATTAACAACTACAAAACTGAAGAGATGTCTCTGTTTTGCAGCAGGTGTACATACCTACAATAACTGCTCCAACTGTGAAGAGCACAAAGGAGTTCTTCTTCAGGAAGGCCTGGACGTCCTCTTTAGAGATCTCCTCCACTTTTCTCTTGGCCTTCATGGTGCGAATGTGAATGCTTTCCCTGATGCGCTGCATCCTGCTGAAAATATGAAAAATGGAAGCATGATGTCACTAGGTTCGTGAACCTAGATGGTTTCAGAACTCACCAGCACTGAAGCACTGGTTCATTACTGAGGCTTCCGTCAAGGATCCACCTTCTTATATTTTCACCAGGCCTGGATCAACTCCTCAGCCCATACGCTGCTGTGGGTGCCAGTGGTTGTCGAATTTCCTTCACAACTCGTTTCCATGCATTGCGATTGTTGGCGATTGTCCTGGTCTCGTCGAGATTTATTCTGCGATCTCCGATGTCATCTTTGAGCTGTTTTAGCCATGTTTTCTTCTGTGCCGTTCGTTGGATTCTCCACTGTGTTGGTCGTTTTACGCCAGAGGAGTTGGGTACTTGGGTTTGTTTAATATCCAGCCCATTGTATAGAATTATTTCCCTACTTCGAAACAACTAAATATCTTTTAACATAAAAAAATGCAAGGTCCCAATTAATGTGTGAGATTTCATCTGAGAGGTAACATGATCTAATTTCTAAAACTGTGCCTGTGCCACAGCATGTGGCTGAAACACAAACTGCCCCAACCTGAGACGGGACACCTATGACCTGATAGGTGCTGAGAGGGGAACCCTGTCACATCAAAAGCCTCAATTATACGTCTGTGATCTTGCTTGGGTACGAGTGACGTAAATGTTGTCATCTGATCGTGAGTGTGAGGGTCTGTGTGTACTTCCCACTTTGGGACCACAAACTCATCTTTGGAGAATTTACAGTACAATTCATCCCAGGCAATGGACATCAAACATCAGATAAGCGGCACTGAGACTCCAGCTGCCATGTCCGCAGAGTAATCAAGGCAATATTCATCACTGATGATAATCTGAATCCCTAACTGTTCTCCCAAGGCTTCAAAATCAGATGACAGAAAACATAATAACTCTATCAGACATAAAAGACATATTTTTCCTAGACCCAAGTACTTTTTTGCTCCAAAGTTAGGGTGACTTAGCCCTCTGAAGTATTTCTATTACCATTCTGTATTTCATTATCTCTTTCCTCTCTGAGGTCTAAGTTATCGTCAGTAATGACCATCCCCAACCCTAACCCCGGGAGATAATAATGCATCTCGTTTTTAATTACATTTTTGGCAATTAGAGAGCAAACAAATTAATTATTCCAGCTGAAATTGAAAAAGTTTACCATCGCATGAGGAAAGGTTAAGGTAGGGTTACCATCTATGATGGCTTAGATTCAGGCGTTTTAATCCAAATCAGAGATAGATGCTGCTCTTCACCTACCTGTTGGGTGTGGCGTTGGCCCTTCAGACGCTGAGGTTGACCCGGCAGGGAGAGAAAGCAGCAGAGGGACAGAGAGTCTGAGCGATGAAGCTCCTCGGTGTGGGAACCAGAACTCGACTGCAACCAGAAAAGACAGGAGGGGGCATCCAGAGGAGGGGGGCGGGTGAGATAATGATCCTCCCATAATAACACTGTTAGCCCTGTGACACACTTTCAGGTAAAGCCCAGGTGGATGAAAAAGTTTCTGAGAAACATCACAGGATTGTTTCACTGACACATTATCTGCCTTTGAAAGTTCCAGCTCTTCCTCACCTCCAAACGCTCTTCCTCACCTCTTCTGCACTCCTCTCCTTCTTCAGCTTGAAGTGTGACTTTGATGCTCAGTTAGCATCCACATATTTATGTGAAAGGATGCCAATCAAACAATAAGCCGCACCTCCCTCGGGACGTGGTATAGTTTGAGGTTACTCCTTGGAGTAAACGACGCACCACAATTAGCTGAACAAACTGAAGCTGAGATGAAGAGCGACCTGACTGTATGGAAACATGTTCCTGCGGGGGGATGAGTATAATTAGTGAAGAATACCCTTGAAATCAGGTCACCTAGCCTCCTACAAACACTGTTCCCCGGTCACTGTGGCAGCAGTGAATGAAGCAGGAACATCGGCCTGTGACAGCTTTACTACACTCGCTACTATTTTTAATACTGCCCTTCGATACCTAAAAACAGGCTGAGCTCAAAGCAGGATCTGACCGACAGAAACAACAGCATCAGCTGATCATCTCAGAGAACCGGCTCTGATCTCTGACACGATGAGGTTGTTAGTGAAGCTGGAGGCGAAGCTTCGGACTGCAGGCTGGGTTTACTTTATGCTGCTCTTGTTTCTCAGACCGAAACTTCTTCATTAAAGCCAGAAACGGTAACATCTTGTGAAAATTGGTTTCATTTTTAGATCGCTGTCAGAAACTCTTCATCCAGTTGTAATGAAACTGGAGTCGTATGGATCCCACAATGTGTGACCTTTGACCTCTACTCTGGCCATGGAACTCACACTAAATATCTTTTTTGAGGTTTGACACACACACACACACACACACACACACACACCATACTGACAGTTAACCCCGCCTCCCTTCATTGCTGTGATTGGCTGCCCAGTATGCCACCCTGCCCTTAGACTTGGTGTTTCTCAGCTTACGTCACTTCTTCTCGTGCTTTTTAAATGTGTGCAGTAACAAAACGTTGTGCTGTGTTTCTTGTTAGATAAATGTTTTCAGCAGGAAGTGAGTTAAACACCTGAGGATGATGATGTTAGAGTGGGGGGTTGGACACGTTTACCCTTTGATGGTGCTCGGACCTGTGCAGAGGACAGATGAGGCTGCAGGATGTTTCCTTGATACCGAGCTTCATGCTTCATATCATATACTGTGATGAAGATGAGGAGTTCTGTATTCAGCAGGAGCTTCGTCCCTGAACATGATCCTGACCCCGGGTTCACCTGCATCGCTCACACTGCATCAGACAGGAAGCGCTTACACACAGAGCAGCTGCTGCTGTGAGTGAGGCTCAGGTAGAGCGGCTTCATAAGAACCTTTTACTCCTCCTCCTCTTCATCCCTGCCCTGAATGAGAACATCAGACTGTGTACAACACAAGAACAAAGCTTCAGACAGCAGACAGTTCACTCTGACCTCTGACCTTGCTCTCTGTTTCCTGGGAACAGAGTGAGAAAAGAGTGAGCAAAGCCTGAAAATTCACACACCCGAGTTTTTGTTGAACCTCCTGACAAATGAAATATAAACCTTGCACCTGTTTCACATCTATGGGCATTTTTGTACCTTTTTAAAAACTTTCCAGAAAAACTTATTTCAGTTTTTCTGAAAAAGAAATCACACTGCTGATGCGGAAGTCTCCATAACTCCCCCAAACTCTCCAAAGCTCCCATATAAAATATAAATCTCCTGGTGTTCAGGGCCACGCTCAGGTGAGGGGCTGCTCTCAAGTGCTGCCGTTTTTATGGCAGCAGGTTTTCCGTGGGGGGAGTTGATGAAGCATGATGGGTGCAGATGGTTATCAGCACCTTTGACCTCCGTGCTGATGAAGTCAGCAGAGCCGTGCAGGTTCACTGGTTCCTCTGGTCAAGCGTGCCTCCATCTAAACGTGGGAGCTGATAAGACACGTCGATTTTTCCACACCACCCACAAAACGCTGATGAGACAAAGAGCGAGTTTAACTAGATCCAAAAAAGAGAAGCCGAGCACTTCAGACGAACAAGACGAGGAGCAGAGACCTCTGATCACCTGTCCGTGGTTTCTGCTTTTATGGATAATCAAATAATGAAATGAAGGTCTTTGTTTTCACTGGTTCTCACTTTAAAGACATGTTTCATGATTGCTGTGTATAGGTTTTTTTTCCCTTGTGCTTTTCTCGTCTTTAACAAAAGTTTAATTATTGATTACTGAGTGAAACACATCTGACTCTCATTATGATGCATCAATTATCAACCAAGTTAAAATGGTTTCATGAGTTTTTAGATGAGATTCTGACATTTCTGTGGATGGCACACATACCTATATTTAAATAACAGATCTGGCAATACATCACGTTAAACCAGATGTTCTCCCTCTCGCCCTGGTACCGGGGGCACTGGGATTCAAACAATTAAAATGCATTGATACGCTTTTAAGCAGAAAACAGTAAACTTATTTTAAGACAATCATGCAGAAGCTCTCAATGTGGTGGGCCACATTTGGCCTGCAGCCTTCAGTTTGAGACGTGCTGTCAGGTAAGGACCTATAATAACACAGAGAAACCAAGAGCAAGAGCTTGGCGACAGCGGGAAGGAAAAACTCCTTTCAAGCAAGAAGAAACCTCCAGCAGAACCAGGTTCACGAGGGACGGCGACTGGCTGCTGGTGAAAACAATAACATGATTGATTTTATACACAAAACCTGATTAAATATAATTTCCTCATCAACAGCACATTGCTTATTGAAATCTGATTAGATTATCAACAGATCACCATAAAGATACACAAACTTGGGCCCACTTGCTACATTTGCCAAACCTGTCAGGAACCTTGGTGTAACTCTTGACTCAGCTCTGACTAAATCTCTGGTCTGCTCCTGTTTTTATCACCTGAGAAACATTGCTAAGCTGAGTCCATTGTATCAGGCTCAGAATTAGAAATTGTCATTCATGCATTTGTTTCATCTCGTCTGGATTATTGTAATTCTTTGTTTACTTGTTTATGTAAAGCCTCTTTGGAGCATCTGTAAGTTGTTCAGAACGCTGCTGCAAAGCTTCTGACCAAGTCCTCCAAGTACTTCCATGTCACACCCCTACTGATCCAGCTGCACTGGCTCCCTATTAAATTCAGAATCCACTTTAAGGTTTTGACCTTGACTTTCAGGGCTCTGCATGGACAAAAACCAACATATATCAGTGAACTTTTACATCCATACATTCCCAGCAGGTCCCTGAGGTCATGTGATCAGGGCTTGCTGGTTGTCCAACACATGAGGCTGAAAACAAAAGGCGACAAAGCTTTTGGAACTGTGGCCCCCAGACTGTGAAACTCTCTCCCTTTGAGCCTGAGATCTGTGGACTCAGTGGTCGCTTTTAAAAAACAGCTAAAAACTCATCTTTTTAAACTTGCTTTTGGTTGATTTTTATTTTTATGTTTTAGCTTCTGTGAAGCACTTTGTGGTTTTTATCTTGAAAGGTGCTATATAAATTAAATTTTACTTTTTTATTTACTTTACAGCAATCACACACACACAAAGCACGGATCCCATGTACAGGACATGCCGATCCGATACGGAAACTGGACATCTCACAGATTCCCAAAGTCCAGATTCCATCGCTCTTCAATCAAAATTCACTGAACCAGCAGCAAAAGTAGATCAAAACTACACTACAGGTCAACACCCCCCCACCCCCACCCCCCAAGAAAGCCTAATTTTTACCATTCAGTACTAAAGCAATTTCAAGTTTCACAAATTATGCCAAAATGCAAAACGCTCAGCTGTGTCTAATAAAACCTCTGTCATCATTAATAATAAGTTACCAGTAAAAATCTGTTTAAATAACATAAAGGTTAATAAGTGTCAGGTGAATGATGTCTTTTTTTAAAATAAAGTGCTCATAAATGTTTTCATGTTGTTTTAAACTGAAGGAGAAAACAGAAAGTAGGCTAAGCTTCAGCATCAGGACGACCAGGACGGGACCACCAGACTCCATTCAAAAATCTGCGAAATGTACCTGGACAGACCTGTGAGCAAGTACTAAGTACTTTTACTTTACTCCAGTTCTCGATCCTAGTTTGTGTGTGTCGGTGTGTAAGTGCGTGCTTGTTTGTTTTCTCTCACAGGAAATCTGGAAACGTGACTGGAATTAAACACATCCACTTCCCACGGTAAAGATAACACATCACAGTCACGTCACAGCAGCAGCATAGCGAAACCTTCCGCTTTAATTCCACCGTTAGTGTTAGAGTGAGCGAGGCTGACCTCGTGAATGTGACCTTATCCCGAGTTGATAGGAGACATTAGGCTCGTTTATCCTGATGCTTTTATTCTGATGCGTCACACGTGAGAACGTGTTGACATGTAAACACAGGTGAACCTCCGGATGTTGATCTTCGGTGTTTAGATTCAGGGTTCAGGACTACCACAGGCACAGGCTGTCGCTGACCTGCCGGGAGTCCGTCTGAGTCTCCAATATTGAAATAATATTTATTTAATATTTTTGCAGCATTGAATTAAAAGTATGAATGCAGCAGTGCTGGTGGAGGGTTCGGCTCATTTAACCTTCCACAATGTGAACAGCTGTTCGCTCCGATCAGTTGACCCCATGTTATCATGTTAAAGCTCTGCTGTACCTGACACCATATTCATGTTCAGGTGTGCTGAGGTGACACTTGAGCTCAGGAGAGTTTCTGTCACATTAAATCAAACCTGAAGTCCAAACTTTATGCGCTGAGTTCACTGCTGCTCGGAAATTCCTCCTCTGCGTGTGGAAATAACCAATTAACTCCGCAAGTTCATTACTCCTCAATAAACCATTAACAGCCCCCCCCAACCGAAACCTTCCGCTCTGATTGGTCCGAGCCCCGCTGACTGTGTATAAATGCAGGAGACTCAGCTGGAGACAGCAGACACACAGCACGTTCTCCTCCTGCTGCTTCATCTTTATCCTCAGTGTGAGGCACCATGCTCCGCGGCTCCGCTCTGCTCCTCCTCCTCCTCCTCTGCTCCTCCTCCGCCTTCGAGCCTCTGCCGGAGGAGGCGGCTCCCCGCCGGGCCCGTTTCTCCGCCAACAGCCCGAGTGAGTACTTGTGTTACTGCACTCACAGTAGTCTGCTACAAGTACAAGTACTGCAGTGAACGCATTAATGTTTGGAGTCTGTACCTGATTATTACCGGATCAATAAGCTGATATTTGATCGGTTATTGGCTTTAAATCTTCTAAACACAGCAGCAGGTGTTCTTCATCCTCTCACTTCTGTCTGTCGTTGAAGTATTATTAGCATAAAAACTGTCTTTTAAAAGAAAGCTGAAGTTTGATCAGCGACCATTAATGGACTCATGTATTGTTTTTTGAAGGGGTGGGGGGTGGGGGGGGGGGGGGGGGGTGATCATCTCAGTTCCAGTATGGAGTACTGATAACTTTAGAAAACTTCCTGCCCTCCCTATTTGTAAAAACATAATTTATGCGTCACTTTTTTCTATTCAAATCATATTTTCCTTCCATTTGTTTGCATCATATTCAAGTCACATCTGTCCCATATGCGACTGCTTGATGGGTCAATCATCTGGAAAGCTCTGTGAGTCCAGTGTGAAGCATGTTTGTGTGTTTGCAGCTGATGTGGCCAGATGTTTGAGCGGCGCCGTGACCGTCGGCTGTGGGTTCTTCTCCTGTCTGGAAAACTCCACCTGCGACACCGACGGGATGCACGAGCTCTGCGAGCTGTTCCTGCACACCGCCGCAAGCTTCAACACCGAGGTTAGTGACTTACTGTCCACCTGTCCTCCACCTGTCCTCCACCTGTCGTCTGACCTCAATGTTCTCTCCACAGGGTAAGACGTTCGTCAAGAAGAGTCTGCACTGCATGTCTCAGGGAATTTCGGGCAAAGTCTTCCAGTCCATCCGCCGCTGCAACATCTTCCAGAGGATGATCGCTGAGGTTTGCCAGCTCACAAACTTCTGTGCTGCCTTATAAAAATCACTTCAGTTCTTTTTTATTTAGCTTTTGCTCATGAAGTTAAAGCTCCGTATTATATAGATATTAAAAATCCCAAGGAATGTCTCACAGCAGCAGCTGGTGAAGGTGGGGAAGACAAACTCTCCTTTAACTGGAGACAACTCCAGCAGAACCAGGCTAACCTGTTCAGTGTCTCCATCAGTTTATATATGAAAACACCTGTATCACTGTTAGCTTTAACCCCATCCTTTTAGTGTGGTAGCATCCTGTTACCTCTGCAGGTTAGAGGAGAGGAGAAAGTGCTTCTATGATCCTAAGTCAGTGTTTGTCCATCTCATCGAAGGTTCAAGAAGAGTGCTACACCAGCCTGGACATCTGCACTGTGGCTAGGACTAACCCTGACGCCATTGGAGAGGTGGTGCAGGTGCCTACTCATTTTCCCAACAGGTGAGCACCCAGTACACATACAAAATGGTGAGGCAATGCTCGCACCTGCTTTAGAGTGGAGATGCTAAAGCAATAGCACGATAACATACATGGTACCTAATTTAGCTTCTTAGCATGTTTTATAAATCTATAATTATAAAATTGGCCTTAAAGTAAAGTTGCAGCTACACCTAAAAAGTACATGCTACTGCCCCTCAGCTAGTTTCTGGAGGATGGCCAGTTATAAAAGGGGGACATTTAGGGAGGAGTTCTTAGAGAACTTTGGGCTCATACAGTAAATTTCAGTGTGTGGTTTGACAGACATGGTATTCAAGAGTCCCATCTGTCCTCTCACGTGCTGTTGCATGGTACATATTTGCTGCTGACCACTGTTTTTTCATACTGTACATTTTTACTATATAGTTTACTGTGGACACTGTTAAGTGGAGCCTGGAGTAAAACCTTCATGTGATGTTTGTATAGTGGTGGCAATTAAAAATATTGTTGTAAGAACGTAAAAATATCTTAAGAACAAGTTTAAGAGGAATCATTATATTAGCTCCTGTCTCTTTAAGAACTCTTAAAAAAGCCCTTTTTCTTCTGATTGGACACCTTCCGGAAGCCTGCTGAGGGGCGACTCCTGGTGCTTGTGAACTGTATTACTCACTAACAAAGAATTCGTTTTACATTAAAGTTATTTCTCAGTTATAATTTGAGTTTCATCTGGAAATTCCAGAACTTTCTTTTTCTTCTTACAGTTTGTGATATTTGTTCAATTGTGTTATTGAATTAGATTTTTTAAAAAAAAATTAAGAATCTAATGTTCAGACGTATTCTGTGTTGTGTTTTAGTATTATTTAGGTAATGATTTCAGGCTTTCATCTTTGATAGTTTTTGATATATTCATGTTCAAACATGGCCTCAGTCTCAATGTGCAGAAAAAACAGGCCTGAAATGGGTCGACGGACAATTTTTAAGAAATCTTCAGCCGTTAAAAACTTTTTTTGATGTATGAAACTAAACTTTTACACCACTTATTATAAATGTTTAAATTTTGTACTGTAAAATTTTGATGCAAATCTGAAACTGTCAAGCAGAAGGCCAAGGTCTGAGATGAACATGTGTCTGTTTGGCCTGCAGGTACTACAGCACCCTGCTCCAGACGCTGCAGGCCTGCGACGAGCAGACGGTGGTGGCGGTGAGGGCCGGGATCGTGTCCCGGTTGGGCCCCGACATGGAAATCTTCCTCCAGCTCATCCAGAACAAACCCTGCACCGCAGAATCCGGCTCAGCCGCCTACAATAACCCCTCAAGCTGGAGGAACATGCCCGTGTTCAACATCCAGCCGGGCTTCAGAGGCCGAGACCCCACTCACCTGTTCGCCAGGAGGTCCGTAGACAGCCAGGAGGAAGAAGACGGAGTTAAAGCCCACGAGTAGTTGACGCAGCTTGATATAAACACACAGCCAGCCCTGACTACACAAACATCAGTCCAGCCACCGACTGACTATAAAAGCAACTTATTATTATAATGCATATTTATTTTTATTAAGTTAATTTATGCAGGAGGACAAGAGGCCGCGGAGGTGAGGAGATGCTCTCACGCTGGCCGTGGAGCTCATTTACTCCGTGTTGCTCATCTGTGCTGTCTCTGGTTCTGTGTTAGAAATAAACAATGTGATGTGATGGCTTTCGGCTCCTGTCATGTTCTTGTATGAATCCGACTTCCTCTGGGTGGGCGGGGCTTCAGTAGAGTGACAGTGCTGAGCGTGGAGAAACATGAATCGTTCTGGGTCAGTTTGAAACCTTTTATTGACACTGGAATGAGTTCAGGAAGGGCAACAAAAAATAGAACCTCAACTTAAAACAGAGGCCATTGAATAAACTAGAACAAAGCAGAGCTGCAAACCTGAAGCTCAGCTGCCCGACAGTTCAGGAGGAATCGTTATTGAGCTAAGATGATGCCGTTCAAAATCACAAAGCAACAAAGCGTGACACGCAACAGCCGGCCATTTTTATTTATACAGAATGTTTAAAACAACAGAAGCATGTCATGCAGTGCCATTAAAAAGTGTTTATGTTTATTCAGTATTCACATTTAAAGCTATATAGATTCATTCAAGTTGAAATGATTGGTGATACCGGTCCTGTATTTACTGTTTATACGATCATTCTCATGTAAGACCCTGCAATTCACCTTCAAACAGCTTAGAAAGGCCCTGGAGGGATCTGATTGGCTGCAGGGCAGCCAATAGGAAAGTGGAGCAAGCCCAGAGAGCAGGAGGAAAGCAGCACAGCTCACATTCAGATAAAATACAGTAAAATATGTAACATAAGGTCAAATGCGGTGGTATTTTTACTTTTATTTAGTGCTCCTTCACACTCCCAAAGACATCTCTGGTATTAGGAGGGAGCGGACGCGGGATCAGGGTTTTCTGATCAAATGACAACGGCTCAGAGAAAACTGTGAAGCTGCTCCCAAATAGGAAATGACTCACAGAAATGTAGAGACCAGCAATCACAGACAGTCAGTGACGTTCAGCACATACGAGATTAAAAAAAACAACAACTCTGCCAAAGCAAAGTGGGCGGGTCCCAAGAACTCAACTTCAAGGCGAACAATTCAAGCAACTACCAATGAGGGCACAGGATACTGGTAACTGACACATGCTAGTGTCTAAAAAACACACTAGAGGAAGCTTCGATGTGTACTTCCTGCTCCTGCTCAGCGTGTTCCCTCTGTGTTTACCTTCCACTCCTGGAATTTCCAGTATTCTCCGCTTCCTTTGGATTTTGGACTTTGTTTTGTCTGTTTCTGGATTTGTTCATGTGGATTTGACCTTTGTTGTGCTATATCTGCATTCGTGGCCCTTTGATGATACTAATCCTGCTCAAAAATGTAAAAGAATACCAGCGAAACATTTTAAAGTTACATTCTTAGGTACTATTGAAGTACTGTGAATACTGTGAGTAATGCTGCTTTAATATGATGTATTTTTAGTGTCATAGTTGCCCCCACCTGCTGTTATTGAGGGAGCAGCTGTAACAGTCATAGGTTTTGCATTAAAATGAATTTACAGTTTTGTCCCTATTAGTGAAAACGCATAAAGTGCACTGTTATATAATGAGTGTATTTAATAGAGACCGCCTGGCAGATTGTGGTCACTGAGTAAACAGGGACTCCAGAGTAAATATGACCTTGTGTAGGCGTTTCATCTCCGTGTTTCTCTTACAGTAAATGGACGACCCTCGTCCCGCCCTCAGGGGGCATCTGTAATCACACCACCAGGGTTTTAACCATAACTAGAGCCGCTGGTTCAGGCGTAGACGTGCTACGGGACACTTCTGTCGAGGTTGGAGCCTAAATCCCAGGACAAACTAACGTGTCAGTCCTCTCTGTTTCCACTGACGGTGAGTCATCTGCTGCATGAATGACTACAGGTACCACTGCTGTGACCTTTGACCCCACCAGTGCTCAGTCAGGCTGTTTGCTTTTGCTCTGCTCCATCATTTAACTAAAAATAAAATATTAAAGTTACATGAAAGTGAAAACAAAGTGAAAGCTATAATAAATTTAAAAACAAACAAAGAAATACACAGTGAGTCCAGCTTCTCTAAATCATGCCATAAATGCCATTTCTGTGTTGTGCTGATAATGTTATATATTCTTATATTCAATAAGGAATTAAACATATGTCACACAGAGATGTGGCTTTCCGCTTTCATTAAACCAGGGTTATTATGTTCTAATATTTATTATTATTATTATTTTATTTAGCTTCAAGTTTCCTTTTTATTTCAGCTCTGATGGAGTTTGTTTGATTGTCTGGTTATAATCACAGACGGTAAGTCTGTCAGATTTAAGACATGTAGAACAACATAACAGTAACCCAAAGACTCCAGTGGAGATCCCAGCCACACAAACATCTGCACGAAGCCTCTCGGTAAGTTTACTGTACAATAAAAATAAAATAAATACAGTAAAAGCAAAGAGATCAGTTCATATCAGTGAGAGGTTAAACAAAAGGAGATGATTCAAAGGCCTCTGACCTTCAACAGCCAGCACACTCTGATCCTGTTAACAAACACAGATAGACTGAACAGCTGTTTGCACAGAGGGTGAGTGGAGCGCCCTCTGTTTTCAATGATGCTGCAGATGTGTTACAGTCACCTAAAGTCATCCTGTCTTCCTTCTCTCACCCCAACCGGTCGCAGCAGATGGCCGCCCCTCCCTGAGCCTGGTTCTGCCGGAGGTTTCTTCCTGTTAAAAGGGAGTTTTTCCTTCCCACTGTTGCCAAAGTGCTTGCTCATAGGTGGTCATATGATTGTTGGGTTTTTCTCTGTATCTATTATTATAGGATATACAGTACAATATAAACTGCCTTGAGGCGACTGCTGTTGTGATTTGGCGCTATATAAATAAAATTGAATTGAATTGAATTGAAGACTTAGTGACATAATGGTGGTTGAGTTTGGTTTTGTTGTTGCTGCAGAGTGCTCAGAGTGTGGACGTCCCTGTAAGTTGATGCTTAGGACATGATGCGTTTCTGGTCCCTGCTGCTGCTGGTTCACTTCTCTCTGGCTCAGTCTGGTCTGGACTCAGAGTACACAGACACAGGTAAGAAGCGTCATGGGCGCTCTGTCTAAATGTGCTTTTGCTGACAAGCATTCTTCAAGAAAAACCATCCCAGTGTTTGCCACCTACCATTGTTCACCCCCAAACACAAACATAATGAGACAGGCAGGGCTGGACTGCGACAAAAAATCGGCCTGGGCGTTTTGACTAGAGACCAGCCCACCAGGTATTATAGGAAAAGCCATAAAGCCTTTGAATGAAAACAAACGCTGTTGTGACAGTGATGTACAGTCTTGTTGGTATATGTATGATTTCTATACATTTTACATCAGATGAAAACTTTGGTTGTAAGATTCAGATAATTATTTAATAAAAGCGAGACATTTTAAATGAGAATAAGAAAGAAAAGTATTTCTTTGTGCCCCCCTCTCCCTGCTAATGCCCTACCTGGCCCCCAGGCAAAACTTTGCCAGACCCGACCCTGCACAGTTACCAGCCGTCAGCTACAAAGGATCCTGGTGTTATTTGTCTCTCAGAAACAGTTCATTACTTCCCTTCAACTCATTCTTGTCACCTAAAAGGTAAACCTGTTTCTCCATCACCTGTTCAGCTCTGATGAGTCAGTAAGGACGTCTCCTGGTTTCATCTTCATGTTTCCCTCTTACCACATATACAAACCGATATCATGACCAGCAGCTTTACAGCTGTGGCTCCAGCTGATACTAGAAATTAATATTAAATAAATTCTAACAACAGCTAATCAACCTTAAACGTGCTGCTGTTGTTTAGCTCGACATCCGCTGGTTTCCTGTTTCTGGCTCAAAGTGAGCAATAAACAAACAAGAGAGACGATCAGCTGATCATTGATCAGTTTCATGATTGAAGTAGCAACAGGAGAAGTAGTCTGCGTTTAATATGGCTTTTGTGTTGTTAACATGTTTAATGTTATGTATTTTCTTCTATTTAATCTCAAAAAGCTCCTAAAAACAGTCAGTGATCACCAGAGGTGGGTCGAGTATCCAAAAATTGTACTCAAGTAAGAGTAGCATTACTTTAAAATATTATTACTCAAGTAAAAGTGAAAAGTAGTTGTCAAAAAAGTTACTCAAGTAAGAGTAAAAAAGTACTTGGTGAAAAGACTAATCAAGTAGTGAGTAACTGTTTGAAATGTCCGATTTATTTTATAAATAAATGCTATCAGACAAACAAAAATAAATAAATATACAAATTTTAGTATTTTCAAAAGGAATGTATGTAAAAACATCAACAAATTAAGGCACAACAACAGTTTTTTACAACATAAAGCTATTTTCACCAATACCTACGGTGAATAATTTAAATAATTAAACAGTGCAAACCATTTCCAGTGACAAGATAAACTTTATATTCATTTTTGCTCCAAATGGCACAGCAGCCTCAGAGAAAACATTAGAACGATGCATCTTCAACATATGCACATACAAGGCAGCTCAGTTTACCATAAATTGTATGGGTGTGCATCTAGATTAGATTAGATTAGATTAGATAGAACTTTATTAATCCCTCGGGTGGGTTCCTCTGGGAAATTCGATTTCCAAAAAAGCACAGCACCGACAGAAGTTACAGAGTTACAGAATATTTTATATATATATATATATATATATATATATATATATATATATATATATATATATATATATATATATATAATACACACACACACACACACATATATATATAAATACAGAGACAATATAAATAAAATATACGAAGGGGATAAATAGAATAAATAGGAATAAAAATAAAAATACAAGTGAATTGCACATTCTATTTCTGCATATTTAGCAAAAATGTGCCATTTCTTCACTCACTCAGTGAGGTGATGGTTAAGCTTCAGCAGCAGTTTGCTCTCAAGGTTCTTTCTTTGAAGCTGTAACTGTTTAGCAGTGAACAGGAATCCTGCAGGACTAAGAAGTCCTTCACAAGCTCCAGATGCAAGAAGAGCTGTATTGATTTTGATCGAAAGCTTCTTGATGTGGGGAAAGCCATGCAATAAATCCACACCTCCAGTGAATGGACATGAAAGGTACCTCTCCAGCTCCCCTGCTTCTGGCTTTCCCAACCCCATGGATCCATCATATTGTACGAACGTGATAATTATGTATATTGTAATAACGTGATATTATATCGTTCAAACGTGAAATGTATATTGTTAGAACAATATACTTTTCACTCTATATCACGTTATAACGTGATATAGCTCTATACATAACTATATATACATATATACATACATATAAATATACATAACTGTTTTTGGGGTAAATAAAATGCAAGTAGGGATTGAAACTGCAGAATTAATGAATGCTGGAAATGCTAGCACTTGATATAGTGTTTTGATTTTGCTGCCACTGGTACCCACAATGCAATGCGTGAAAGTCACTTGGTCTGTCGGTCCAGCCCGTCGATCTCTATTCTTCCCATTCCTTGCTCAGACGAGCTGTCTGGCAGAAATTGAGGAAGTCTTTTGCTTTCTTGGCCATGCAGCTCTTTTCAGCAAACTACCACTTTCCCTAACAGCCGCATTAGGGGTGGGCGGTATAAACGGTATTCGGTAGAAACGATATGAATTTGGCCAACGGTAGAGATTTTGACTATTCTGCTCTACCGCAATAGCGCATGTTGATGGTGTCATCAAGCTGCGCCTGTTATGGTCAAAGCATCACAGCGGTTGCAAGCAATATCATCTGCAAATTATGCCAGGCGACAGTAATAGCGAAGAGATGAAGCACGTTTTCGAATATGAGTAAAGCCAAAAACTGCGCTTCCTCCACAACCGTACTTTTGATTCATTAATGTTGAATTCTCTCACAGCTGCTCTATTCCTATGTTGCTGCAGTATATTAATGACTAACCTCGTATTGTGGATGGATTATCTCAGTTGTTCTCCTGACTGAAGTTTGGTCTTTTTACAGCATCCTGCCATGCGATTGCATTTGTCCCTAACCATTGGGAACCCCCACTTTTATCGAGTGGGAAAAAGTTAGCTTCACTGTGTTTATGTTATGCTAACATAGCTGTATCGCTAGCGATCACGTAGCACATCATTATATACCAGCTAGTCCAACTTCAGTAACCCTAAAAAAGTCACTGCTGTTTAGTTTTCTGCCTTCATTTATGTCGGGAGTGAAAGCAGAGCTGTGTGTTTACATTTTTTCAAAAATCTCTCAGTCAGAACATGCTATATCATGTTTAAGTGGAAACTAGCGAGCTAACTTCCTGCTAACTTCTAACTCCGTTAAATTTAATAAATTCTATTTTCATGGATGCCTGGATGTTAAACTTAATTGTTACACCTGGTAAAGCATCAACGCTGATCATTTTATCAAAGATGAAAGAATTTAGACAGTTTTTAACTCTCAGTGATGCTGCAGTGTTCTTTTGACTTTGGGACCTGAAGTGGAAAGTTTTGGACCCAGATTACTCCGCGAGGCTCCTGACTATGGTAGCCATAATGCTCAGACAATCCATCAAGTGGTGCGGCTTCGTAGCTTACCAAATTGGTACTAAAACATTTTTGACAGATTTTTAAGTGACATGTACCACATAAAATTGGTTCGAGGTCAGTAAGCACAACCAGAATTCATACAGGCGCAATGGATTATAAGATGCACTGTTGATTTTTGAGAAAATTAAAGGATTTTAAGTGCGCCTAATAGTGCGGAAAATACGGTATACAGAAGAAAAGAAGATATTGCTAAACATATTGTTACCGCACATGCTTCAAATTATACCGCAATATGGATTTTAGGTCAATTTGCCCAGCCCTAAGCCCCATCCACATGCACCTTCACTCTTTGGTTTAGTCTAGTTTTGAAAGATTATGCCAACTCTTATAACTAACTTTGTGTGAAACAAATGTTATTAAATGACCAACTTACCAGGTCCCAGATACAATAAAAAGAACAGAGGAGGCAAACAGATGTTCTGTGGTTATTTGTTTATTGCTTGACTTGAGGCAGTGCTTGGGGATCAGGAAAGGGCTCCGAAGCTTGACTGAATGTCAAAAATGGGAAAGCCTCCAAAGATAAATGTTCAGATACAGCTCTTGTTGATTCTTTGACTGTCCTGTCTCCTGTCCCAGAACTGGGACCTGGGATGGCACACTACTGGAAAGGCCTGATGTTTAATTGGTATTGGCTCGAAAGCTCTGACTTATCCAATAGCAATACATCTTTCAACATTTTTCAGTGTCAGTAAATTTATTTATCTTCAAACACTTCAAACATTTATCACCATAAAATGTTTGAATTGAACAAGGTGGACACTGGGAATGTCTCAGTAATAATGGAAGGTGTTTAGTGGCAAAGAGTTCTTCACTGTAAACTGATGAGGTTTACCTCGTGGTGTCTCCTCACCAGGGATGGCTCCACAGTGGGTACAGCCAAAAATGAAGAAGCTCTATGCTGCGTTTGTCTCCCACATGATAAAAATGCAATGCAAAGCAACAGGACACCCGGTTCCTGCAATACAATGGTACAAGAACGGGAAACTGTTCAGGAGGGATCACAGAATCGGAGGCTTTCAGGTGTGTTTCTGGCTGTAAAGTGGAAATTGTAGAGGCACAACCAGATTTTAAACTTTACTTTATTTTCTGTCTTTACCTGTGCTCAATCTTTCAGATCAGAGAACATACGGGGACTCTAATAATGACGTCATTGGTTCCCTCAGATGAAGGGAACTACACCTGTTTGGTGGAGAATAAATATGGGCGCCTCCAACACACCTACCAGCTGAATGTACTTGGTAAGAGAGATTATCTGGCACACAGGGTCGTAATGTTAGTTTAACATAAAATGACAGAAAGGTCTCGGTCCAAACCAGTCTTGTTATTTTTCTTCAGTGTCCTTCCATGAATGGGTAACAGTATTCATGTCACCCATGACATGAATACTGTTACCCATTCATACTGATTGTGAATGGTACTGTGACCGATAGAACCAGAACACTCAAAAGTTCATTATTAACATTTTGCTCACAAACTGTTTCACTGCTAAATGTAAAAAGCCATTCTAGACTACAGTTAGAAAATCAATCCGCAGGTACGTCCTCCAGGTGTTACTGGTGACATGCTGTTCTCCTCTCTGTGGATATCTAACTCATTCGCAAAGATTACCCCTGTCTTCATCTCCAACCCACCTGTTTCAGAGCGCTCTCCTCACAGGCCCATCCTGCAGCAAGGGCTGCCGGCCAACCAGACGGCAGCTGTTGGCAGCGACGTGGAGTTTGTGTGCCGCGTTTTCAGCGACATACAACCTCACATGCAGTGGCTCAAACACATCATCATCAACGGCAGCAGTGTGGGACCGAACGGGCTGCCCTATGTTCGTGTTCTTAAAGTACGTACCAACACCACCAAATTCAGCTTTAGACCAGTTTTAGTAATTTTCTTTTGTTAGCTTTATTTTGCTGTGTGACACTCTTTACATCTATAATGAAGGAGGATAAATCTGATCTCTGTCAGAGCCCTTAGAATATGTTTCGTGAAATAAGCAGATCTTGGCTTAATTGGCTAAGTGATGAGGGTGAATTTGGTAGTACATACCTCTCCAATTAGAAGGAATACACTTTGTATCCCGGTGGTTTTCCCAGTGCTGGGAATGAGAGGTATATTGCGTGTGCATGTCATAATAAAGCTGCTGTGGCAGAATATACATCAGAAGTCCCCAAAATTTGCAATTTGTCTTGAAATCTTTGTTTTTCCTACATGAATAGATGATCCCAGTAGTCTTGGCTCGAGACAGGTGAAAACCCCCACACAACACTTCTGTCCTGCAGTAATACCAACTGTCCACTATTAGCTGGCATGATGGAGTAACGAGTCAGTCATGTGACCAAAAACTATCAATCAGATGTGCAAATATCTGTGCAGTTATGAACAAAAAAAAATAAACAAACATAAAACCAAACAAATATGAAAATATATCATTATGAATATGAGCAGCTTAAAAACAGAAGAAAACCCTGAGATACATTTCAAAGAAATACACTTAAATTTGTTAAACATCATGACATAATACAAAGGCGCTTGGCACCCACTGCCTAGTACCCACTGCCTAGTTTTAGTCCACAGCATTCTTAAAACCGCCTGCTCCTGTAAGGAGCTGCATTGGGATCCCTTTCCCAGCACAAGACTAATCCAGGAGGTTGGTCTAACAGAGGAGGTTGCTAAGATAGTGTGAGATGAAGGCACATAATCTGCTGCTCCCAAAGGAACAGATCAAGAAAAAAGAAGACTTTCACTCAGGTGTGTCAACCTCTCATAATTTCCAGCCTCTGAAAACTGTGTGAACAGAACTGGGTAAAGTTGGGTTTTTTTAAAAGACATTTGCAATAACAACATATGGGAACATCACTTTTTGAATCATTGTTCTAACAGCTTACTGCCATTCAGGAAGCAATGTCCTGCTGGGAAAGCTGTTGAATTATGGATGAAAGCTGAGTTAGCTGACTAGACCTCCGATTCATCAGTCCAGTCTCAGCAACAGGAAATCTAACTGAACTGGAAATAAAGCTGAACCAAATCTTTATGCTTCAATTTATGATTTTGTGTTTTTAAATCCTTATATTTTCTCAGATTTGTGACAGGTATAAAGTACCCCCACACACAGCATGACACATTAACAGGTGTTTTATTTCCAGCTGTTTCTGACACGCTTACATGGCTTTAAAGCTGCCTCCTCCGGCTTTCAAACCACACAGCTCAGACAGGTGATGAAGAGCAGCTGTGTGGGTAAGCCTCCCCTGACACCACACTCTGAACCCACTTCTCCACCCCCCTGAAATCACTCTGATTTTTCAGAGTGATCTTAGTCTCCTGCACTAGACTGTTGAAGTGGTAAAATTAAAGTTTGCATCCATGAACTGAATTCACTGACTTCGTGAGAGATTTAAGTTTGACTTTTGAGTTTCAGTTTGCTGATGGTGAGGAATTTAACTCAGCTCTGACCTTTGAGGGACACTGATGAAGGATGACACAGATTTTTGTGTGTTTCTCTCTCAGACTGCTGGTTTGAACACCACAGACGAAGAAATTGAGGTGTTGACTCTGAGGAACATAACCCTGGACGATGCTGGAGAGTACACCTGTCTGGCTGGAAACTCTGTTGGGTTTGCCTACAGATCTGCATGGCTCACTGTCTATGATGGTACATGAAGATCTGTACAGGATAGAATACAGAGATATGATGTCAGATCTCTCCTTCTCTGTTAATATTAATATATTGAATAAATATTTGTTCTATGATTCAATGAAAGTATTGAATGAGGGACACAAAATGTTTAGAAGTTGTCAGATGACAAGCAAAGAATCTAAACTGGTAGTTAACCAGTTAATGTTAGTTAATGGGACCACTGTTCGGGTTTGCTCTGGCTTACATGGGTTTTTGGAGACCGGGGCCCTATTTCAGGAAGCCGGTTTAGTGCAAACTCTGAGTAAGTATACCCTGAGTTAATGAAAACTCTGGGTTTTCGGTTTCACAAAGCGAGTTTAGATTAATTCTGAGTGAGTTACTATGACGACACACTCCGTGAAGCTAACCTGCCCCCTAGCAGGTTTACTTCTACTAACCCTGACCTTCTCCGCCTCTTTGTCGGAAACCTGACTGTAGGAAGTGTCAGACATGGCGTGCCCCTTCCTTGAAGAGCCAGTAGATGTTGAAGCCCAAATTCTCCGCAGAGCTCTCCGCCGGGAGAGAGTGATCAGAGCGCGTTCGGACATTTTATCATTTCCTGATGATTTCCTGTGTGAACGTTACCGTTTTTCAGCACAATCTATAATTTATTTGAATAACATCCTCAGGCCTAATATTGCTCATGTGACACATCGCGGACATCCTCTCAGTCCTGTACATATTATTTGTATTGCACTTCGGTTTTTTGCAAACGGGAGCTTTCTGTATAATATTGGTGACGCTGAGCACGTTTCCAAGGCTACCGTCTGTCGGGCAGTCAGGAATGTTACAGTTGCACTGAAACGTCTCCTGCACTCGTTTGTGGTGTTCCCCGGTCATAGACCCACAAGATTCATCAAAGAGGGATTCCACAAAATTGCAGGTATCAGGATGAACAAAACTTAATGTATGATGTGGTGATACTTGAACTACTACTTAAATTTTACATTTGTTCTCACGGTTCCCAGGCGTGATTGGCTGTACAGATGGCACTCACATTCCAATCATTGCTCCTTCAGTAAATGAAGGAGACTATGTGAACAGGAAGTCTTTCCACAGCATTAATGTGCAGGTACATAGTTCCCTGTAGCATTTCAAACTAACAAATTATTTCATTATAGTAATGGATGCTAATTTGTGTTCTCTGCACTGTGAAGATCATATGTGATGCTGCCAACATTATCACAAATGTGGAAGCCAACTGCTCAGCCTCTGTGAGTGGTGGTGGTGGAGGACCTCCACCTGTTTTTCGGGCCTCCGCTTTTTTTCTGTTGGCTATAACGGGCCACATTTGAGCATACAGAGTAAGCAAATATGTACTTGTAATGTGCTCAGATAATTTCAATAAGTGCTTACAGAAAGAAAATTAATGTAGCCTCTAACTGCAATTGATTTACATGGGACAAACAGACCAAGCACTATGGCTCATAATACAATTACACCTTACCTGTTTGGACTATATTTTTATATTTCATTTTTACTTGCTGCCAGGAACGTTTGGGGCCTGTTGGGTTGCACCTGCGCTCACATCACGTCACAAAATAAAATGTATAAAATAACAAATAAAATAACATATAATAAAATAACGTGTTAAATGGGTGGAAATCCCTAGATCAATGTTTAAATTAACACTCACGCATTGACTCTGTTGGCTATGTTTTGCCATGCATGCTCCCTTTCTTTTGCAGCTGAGGCTGTGTTACTTTTTTTCCGCAAAATTTGCATGTTATCAGCATATGCTGCCATCAGAATTTCGGCCTCAAGCGCTGTAAAATACATTGACCGCGCCTTCTTTCCCTCCGTCTCCATGGTGACTCGCGCGCTTAACTTGGGGTTAAAGCAACTCCGCGTTGACTGAACTAATTGTTATCAGCCTTTCTGAAACCGAATATTCCGAGTTGGACAGTTCGGGGTTACTCAACCCTGAGTATCGTTTTTCACTCTGAGTTTTCTAAACCGGCTTCCTGAAATAGGGCCCTAACAATTAGTTCAGTCAACGTGGAGTTGCTTCAACCCCAAGTTAAGCGCGCGCACGAGGATACATAAAGCCCTGATTAGTGGAGCACAGATTAAGCCTCACAGAGGCTGAGCAGTTGGCTTCCACATTTGTGATAATGTTGGCAGCATCACATATGATCTTCACAGTGCAGAGAACACAAATTAGCATCCATTACTATAATGAAATAATTTGTTAGTTTGAAATGCTACAGGGAACTATGTACCTGCACATTAATGCTGTGGAAAGACTTCCTGTTCACATAGTCTCCTTCATTTACTGAAGGAGCAATGATTGGAATGTGAGTGCCATCTGTACAGCCAATCACGCCTGGGAACCGTGAGAACAAATGTAAAATTTAAGTAGTAGTTCAAGTATCACCACATCATGAATTAAGTTTTGTTCATCCTGATACCTGCAATTTTGTGGAATCCCTCTTTGATGAATCTTGTGGGTCTATGACCGGGGAACACCACAAACGAGTACAGGAGACGTTTCAGTGCAACTGTAACATTCCTGACTGCCCGACAGACGGTAGCCTTGGAAACGTGCTCAGCATCGCCAATATTATGTCCTGTGGTATGTCCTGTCTGTATACGCGAGCAACCCATTGCGGAAGGTGCAAGATTATTGATAAGGAGAGTCCTCAGAATCCAGCGTATATTGCGGGATAGACAGGATCCTTTAGCTCAGCGCGACAGTGTGCTCATAGAGAGATATCGATTTTCCCGTGAGGGTATTATTTACTTAACCAACTTGTTGACGAGGGGGTGCAGGACCACCACCTGTCTTTTTGTGCTCTGCCCTTTTCTTGGTTGCTGTTATAAACAAACAAACAGATTATTCCAGGGTCTCTTTTCAAGAGACTAAAAGCAATATAAGTGATAAATATTACCATTCTGTAGAATATTCTTATATTCCACTTTTACTTGTTCCCATGTTCTAGTGGGTCCTGTTGTGGCTCTAATGTGAAAGAGGATATAATGTAATGTACTATAATATAATATAATATAATATAATATAATATAATATAATAAATTTACCCTACCACCTACTGGTGATGGCCAGAGGGGCCGATGGCGCGATATGGCAGCCTGGCTTCTGTCAGTCTGCCCCAGGGCAGCTGTGGCTACAACCGTAGCTGCCTCCACCAGTGTGTGAATGTGAGAGTGACTGAATAGTGGTATTGAAAAGCGCTATATAAATCCAATCCATTATTATTATTATTATTATTATTATTATTATTATTATTATTATTATTATTATTATTATTAAATTACTTACTAGTTTAATTTGTCAGCAACTTTCTGCCAGCCCTCTCTCCTTGCTTTTGCAGCCTTTGCAGTGTTCCCTTGCGTTTTAATTAAACTCTGAAACTCCTGAAATCCCTCACTCAAGAGTTCTTGCTCTGCTGCCGAAAAATACCGAGCGCGCTCCTTCGACATTTTCGCCGACCAATCAAAGGGTTGCCGATCAATGTTTCTACTATCGATGCGTAGCCCCTGTTGGGCCACCCAGTGATCTCACATTACTTCATCCAGCTGTACTAATCGTCAACAACAGGTGTGCTCGGAGAACCGGAATAGCGAGCTCAAAGTTGGCGCGATAATTTGATCTTGGATGTAGTAAGCGAGGTACGAAGAACGGACCACAGCCCTAAGCGTTACCAAACCCAGCAAGGACAAGAGCCGGGAACCATGGCGCAAATGGGAAAACCTATCAGAATTACCACTGTACCAAATGTAACACCTCAGGTTTTTGAGAGTTGTTAGCTCCAAGTGAACCCGGTGCATTTATTTACAGTGAAAAATGTAAAACACAGTTCAAACCAGTCAGGGCAGCTGGAAGGTCTTATACACCTCCCTGCACTTAATCATTACTTTGTGGAGGAATGTAAGGATGACACGAGAGCTCATCACATTTTATATCAACTTTAATCTCAGCTTCACTCAACCCCAGTGACTTCACAAGGCGGCAAAACATCTCCTAGAATCCAAAACATCACTCCTCCCTCTTCCCTTCTCGCTGGGTATGAGTGGAATCCCCTGGTGGTTTGCCACAACTTATTATTAATCTCTGTCTCTCTTCCACAGCATGTTTTAGTTCTGTCTTCCTTCTCTCACCCCAACCGCAGCAGATGGCCGCCCCTCCCTGAGCCTGGTTCTGCTGGAGGTTTCTTCCTGTTAAAAGGGAGTTTTTCCTTCCCCTTATCACCAAGTGCTTGCTCACAGGAGGTCAGTTGATGGTTGAGGTTTTCCTGTATTATTGTACGGCCTTTACCTTACAATATAAAGCACCTTGAGGAGGGAGGGGTCTGCAAAATGCCGGATGGCTCTTGGGCGCCTAGGACCCTGTTCTCGACCTGGAAGATGGTTTCTTTGGGGTGCAAATTTGTGCTCCTTAAGCATGTTGTGTGTCACAGAAGGCAGTTTTTTATGATCCTCAAAGACGGCCAGAGCACCTGGCTGGCAACCGCTCAACCCTGCAGAGCCAGCTGGGGCCACGGGAGCCCTGTGTTGCTGAGGTGGACCCCAATGCCGAGGCGCAAGTTCAAAATTGCCCCCTTATGAGCAGTGAGAGGTCTGATGTAAATGACAATCTGCGGAGCACTGACATCATAGAGACTCATATGAATAATGACCAGTCTGCAGGTATTTTTGACATAAATCAAAAAAATCAAACAACTTTTGAGTTTGTGTGTGAGGATTTTGTGAAGATGACAATATGTTTGAAAATGTTAAAGCCTGAAGAAAGTGTGGAGGATTATGTGGCAGTGCTTTATCAAAGGTGCCCAATTCAGCAGGGTTTTATTAATTTCAATTAAATTCTATTTTATTTAAGAAGTGCCAAATCACAACAGCAGTCACCTCAAGGTGCTCTATATTGTAGGGTAAGACCTGTAATAATACAGAGAAACCCCCAAAATCAGACAACTTTCTTTGAGCAAGTGCTTGGTGACAAGGGGAAGAAAAACTCCCTCTTAAATGGAAGAAAGTTCCAGAAGAACCAGGGTCAGGGAGGGGCAGCTATCTGCCGTGACAAAGACACACTGTGGAAGAGAGCCAGAGATCAAAATTAAAATTAGATTAATACAAAAGCATTTGAAGTGAGCAAGGTCTCCACTGGTCTCTAGCACTACCTTTATATTGGATGATATATAATCTGGATTTGTTTTAACCAAGTATGATAGACTTGTTGATCATTTTATCACGGGAAAATGCATGGATTTCTCTTTTATGTGCAAAGGTTCAGCCTGTGCACATTCATGAGCACCTTTTTTTAAATGACGCTCTTTAATTGTGAAATCCTCTGAATAATACTTAAAGAAAAGTGGACAACCCGGGGAATGTTGCAGTGAGAAGCTGCATGCTAACCCTCAAGCTGATCCTCTTAGTTTCAGTCTTTGTGTTGGAAAGATGCATACGCAGTATTAATCATGATGTTTTCCTTATGTTGTCTCAGAATCACTGCCACCGCAGTGGGTGAGGCCGGACAAGAGACACATCTACAGAGTTCCTGTCGGGAAGACGGTGAAGTTTCACTGCCAAGCGACAGGAAAGCCGCTTCCTGCCCTGCGATGGTACAAGAACGGAAAAGAGGTCAGGATGGACCAACGAGTCAAAGGCCTCTAGAAACAACTTCAGCTTGTAAAGCTTTACTTCACCCTTTCTGTATCTTTCTTTAATCTTGCAGATCAGAGACCACACATGGACTCTAATAAAGGAGTCAGTGGTTCCCTCTGATGAAGGGAACTACACCTGTGTGGTGCAGTATAGACACGGGACCCTCCAACACACCTATCAGCTGAATGTAATTGGTAAGATTATCTGCAGCATGTATACACGGCATACAGCATGCTTTATTGCAAAAACCAGATGGTTCCAGTACTTTGGACTGTGTGTGTCGACCATAACGCTGACCTTCGGTGGGTGTGTCCGAACTTTTCACTGGTCCTGTACAACCGCCCACACCATCAAGGAGGTTGCATGACTGATGGAGGCGGTTTGGCCTTAACAAGTAAAAATAAAATTACAGCACTTTAAGAAGTATAAGAGTGGAAATGCTGGAGTGAATAAAGTGCTGATTTGCTGTAGAGGTGTCCCAAGGGTATTCTTTGTTTAAACCGCATTAAAGCTCACTGAACAAAGTCAACAACAATATATCAAATACACCTAACATTAAAATGTGACCATGTGAAAGAAACACAGAACTCCCTCCAAATCTGAGATTGCAAATATAACCACATAAAAAGTCAATATCACTAAACTATGGCACAGTGAGCTTTAGTAATAACATTAATGCATTTTCTAAGTACTTACTAAGTGGACAAACACATTGTCAGTAAACTACAAAACGTACAGAGTTTCATAAAGACTTTATCCAGACTAAACATCCTCATGTTGCAGGCAAACAGAATGGCTATCGGTCTCCTCCTGCTCTCTGTGGACATTAGTCGTTTGTATGATCTTGCATCATGCTAACCTTAAACCTTGTTTTGTTACAGAGCGTTCTCCTCAAAAGCCAGACCTGCATGCTGGGCTGCAGGGTAACCGGATCGCTGTTGTTGGTAGTGATGTGGAGCTTGTGTGCGCAGTGATGGGTGACCCACAGCCTTACATACGGTGGTTCAAACACATCGTGATCAATGGCAGCAAAGAAGACATAGAAATATTTCCCTTTGTTCGTCCTCCCAAAGTACGTACACCACAATCAGGCAGCACTACAGGCTTATGTTAGAATTATTTTATGTCTCCAAAGTGTTTTGAAGCTAGATTAATGTTATTCTGGTCCATGGTGGGGTAAGGGTTAACGTCATCAAACCATGATCTTTTTCTAAACCCAAGCTCGTAGTTTTTGTGCATGAGTGTAACAGGCAGAAAAAATGAATGGGAACTGCACCTCCAGCTCCAAAGATGCACATTCTCTGTCATCACATCTGCAACCACTTGAGTGAAGACTGGAGCTGAGCTGTCATCTGCTTTGTGGCTAGGGAGGGTACCAGGCAGGCCTGACACATTCAAACATAAAAAAAAAATACCATTTATAGGCAACAGTCAGGAAGATCGACAGTTGCAACCTCCAGAATTAAAATGGTATTTCGAGGATGGGACACTGAGCCCAAATGGGACAATTTCTATTAAATTATCCCATTTGGGCTTAAACCTCTCTATTAAAGAGGTGTCTTATTGGAGCTGCAACATCAACCCTCAAACCACCTGGTGGACACCAGAGATGCAGTAAAAGGAGTCCTATCAAATTTTAGTTAGCTTGTGAGCCTCTGGAGGCAGCTGACATGTATGGGAGGGTAGAGTATAGCTTTGGGTGTCACTAAAACAAAAACTCACATGTTGGTGAAGCCATGAAGCAGGACATTTAGTCGCTCTCAAACCATCCAAAGATCAGCTGCTGACCTTAAATGGGGTCACCTTCCTCCACCTTTTCTGTAGAGGAAGGTGAGGGGACAAGGGTGACAAATCACCTATTAGCAGTCAGATGCTATGCTGGTGTACTGGCAAAGACTCCATCTGTTTGCTCAAATTCAGATTCATCAGGAAGGCAGGGATGAGAATCAGCACCTCCAAATTTGACGCAACAGTTTTTATCCAGAAGATGTTGGATTGCCCACTCTGGTTAGTTTCCTTCCAAACCAGAGTAAAGTGAAGTAGGGCATTCATAGAGAGTTTGGTGAAATGTCTGCTGTGCTGGGTGAAGGTAAAGCCGTTGATTTACTTGTAATCTATATTTTTACCATGATCTGTGATGATGAGCTGTGGCCTTGGACCAAAGGCATAAGAGTGCAGACAAATGTGGTGGAAAAGAACTCCCTCTGAAGGATGTCTCGGCTCAGGAGGGTTCCAGAGACGATGGATGGGTAGAAGTTAAGACTTGTATAATGTGTTACAGTTTACTGCGCTCTTACCTGCATATCACCACGATATGCCACTAAACCATGGGATTACTTTTCCTTCTTTTCCTTTCCCACACATGGACCGAGTCTAGTCCCATACTAAAAGAAAAGTAAACTAACTGGCGTAAACTGGCCTTTAGTGTCACACTCTTAAAGTTCTCTCAGACTCCTGACCCAGTGTTTAGAGCTGTATCGACCAGCTTTGATTGGAACCTTTTGAGTGAAACATGTTGGGTGATATCCATGTCCCTCTCCCTCACAGGATGAGGATCTGAATGCGATGGATTATGAGGTAGAATCACTGCTGACTCTGAGAAACGTAACTCTGGCTGATGCTGGAGAGTACACCTGCCTGGCAAGCAACTCTGAAGGAGTCTCTCGTCACACTGTATGGCTCATAGTGATCGATGGTATGTGACCTAATCTCTCTCTGTTCACCTGTTCATGCCCACCTGGTCTCTGGTGAGCTGCTTCTGGGTAGGATTATGGTTAGGGTTTCATGTTAACCACATGCTGGTTACCTCCCAAATCAAGTCATTTTGATGCTGTAGTTCGTCTATTATAAAATAAACGGGCAGACAGGAAGCTAGATGTTAAATGCTTATTATTTGTGTTGTAATTTGGTAATGGCGAAAACAAAGGCCTAATTTTTAGAAAAGACAAGATATTAAATAAGGACTGTTAGTTTATTATGAGTTAATTTTACAGACTACCCAAACTAATTACCAATTAGAAAGAAATAACCAATCATTGGTAGCTACATCACATCAACATTGCTAATGGATGCCTGTATAATAGAAGGTGTGCAACGATTATTTCCCAGAGGGCGATTCTGTTTACCTGATGTTTGCATTGGGGTGGGATCGGTCCTGACTCTAAACACTGATCTGTGGGCCGACCTGTTCAGTGTTTAGCAAACACTGCGTTAGGGATTAGGGAAAAGCACTGCTGATGCTTTCCCCTATGGTTTCACGATGGTTGGGAACCTTTTGTTACATTTTAATGGAGGTGGTAATTCCCCCCCAAAATGGCATTTCTCTTTACCGAGCTTATCATACCTTACACAGAGAGCGCCATCTCTCAGAGGAGGGAGCCCTCAGCTGTGAGATTTCTGTGAAGCAAGCAGATCTGGTTTTAAATGCTTTTTTCCTCGCTTCACTCTGCAGAAGCATCGCTGCGGCTCCTCCAGAGGTCTTCTCCAGTCCACTGCTCTTCAGCCCACACATGTCAGTACTGGACCTAGTTTATGTCAGTGGTCCTCTCAAGTTCTGTTAAAAAGTCTGTTGTTTATCTTCAGTTCTGGTGGTGGATGTTCAGAGTTTCAGATAATAATCTCAGCACAGTCATCCATGTGAGCCCAAAGTTCAGACAGTTGCAGTCATTGCTGCAGACTTTTTTCAGACTTCACCTGAGCGTTGAAGCCTCCTGCTGTGTAGCTGCTGGTGGATGGATGGAGGTTTGTGCTTCGCTGATCTGGATTCTGCAGCTCTTTTCTGACTACATTTGACCTCTTTCACATTGGCTCCTTTATGTGTAATGACATGTGTTATAAGAATAAATCTTTCATTTGATACTTTGTTTACTGTGCATCGTGTTTTTTTAAAATCACCCTCACAGATTACTAAAGGAAACTCATAAACACTGAATGATCCTCTCATTGATTACCACTTTACTGACAGCATTTATACCAGTAATCAATAATCAATAATTACCCAATAACCCACATTCGTCCAAAGTCTCATTCTCAGGACTCTTTAAAATGTAAAGAGAGCATTAGAGATCTGATATCGATCTGCAGCAGATCCTACCGATAGGTAGCTAAAGAACAGCACATTCATCGACTTCTGATCACAGATATTATTGATTATTGGAGGAAACTGCTTCACTGATCACAGCAGTGATTGATTCCCTGCTGCTTCTGTTGGACTTCTTAGATAAGCATGACTGTATGTGTGCTCGTTCCTGTGGGGAGGCAGGTCCTTTGATTCTGTGGTGTTTTTGTGGTTGTTTACGTGAAGTTTATAATTTAGCTCATATGTTACATTTAACATCTGCAAGGAAACACAAGCTGTGAAGCCAGTAAAATCCCCAAAATGTCATGCTAAATACTTATTTTGTCAAATCTTATAGTGAGAAATACTTCTCTCAATAGGTTATAATAGGTTACATTGACACCTTCTGGTTTAAATTGGTATTACAGCAGTGTCCAGCCTAATTTATGTTGTTGTGTCTGCAGTTGTTTCTTCATTAATTTCTTTAGGGATTATTACAGTATTCTGATTCTGATGAATTAAGAGCTTATTGTAAGGACCTTTAAACAACATGATCACTTCACTACTTCTAATAAATAACTGAGCTTGTTTACATGAACAACCTGGTTTCATGTTATAAATTCAATAAAATGGTAATATGGATTTGGATTATCAATCACTTTTTTATTTTGTTTTTGATCGAAGTCCTATGGGCAGAAATCTGTGCCATCAGAAACTGAATTTGAATAAGTTCAATTTGAATTTGAATTGCTCAGATTGAATCTGAATTGTAACTTGAATAAATGCTTTTGAAAACTGAATTTGAATTAGTCTAATTTGAAATTGAATTTATGGTTTGAAAATGATCATCACTAAATTGAAATTGAATTTATATTTTGAAAATGAATTGATTTGCTTTGAAACTGCATTTTATCCTTTAAAAATTCAGCTCTCGAATAATTTCAGTTTCACTTCTCACCATTCAGTTTCAGTTCTACAATTCAATTTCAGTTCCAAAATTCAGTTTTTTGGAACTTACATCCGGTTCCGGTTCAAGCGCAGATTAATAGAACTACGTTTTACTAGCGGACCGAAAGTGTTACCGACGGGAATCTACAGCGTCTTGAGCTGAATTAAGACTTCAGAAGTCATTCGTCATGTCGAATGACCAGCAGATAAACTCTCAGGTTGGTAATAAATGTATTACATGTATAAGAACAAGCGTCATGTTAACAAAAGATAGCCGTAAGGTAACTGTTATGCTTATTGCAGCTGCTAGCTAAAAACGCTAATTTAGCGTAGTTTGCCCTGAATTCAGCTTTGACAAACAAATATGATCGACTGTTTCTAGTAGAATTCCAAAGCTGTCATCTTGGACCCTCTCAGAGTACCCCCTCTGTATGCTTGCAGAGACCCCTACAGTAGGGAAACATGCAAAACGGTGTCCAAACCTTTGTGTTTTAGCTTTATTTATGTCTTACACAGCATCCCAACTCTTTAGCTAACTTAATAACTTTAGCTAAAGTGAATAGTTAGTCTAATTCATTAGTGCAGCATTACTGGATCATCTCTGTTTGAAGTGATATAATATGATATACAACTATCACTGAAACAGCAAACTTTGTAAATAAGCAAACAACACTTCTCATTCTCTAAACGTTTGGCCACAGCTGTAGATTACACTATCAGTGCTTGTTCACTCTTGACAATAATTACATTTCTAAATTTACTTTGTGCATTTACAGGTAAACAATATCTAATATTTTATCTAAATGACTGCTTTGTCTTTGAAAAGGGTGAAGAGCCTGAGGCCGGTGACAGTCCAGTTCTACTCTAAGTACATCCTTACTGTGGCTCACAGGACAAGGCCACATTCCTGTCCTGCCAGAAGAGAAGAGAAACTTCAGAGTCTTCATGCAGTTCAACCACACCTGTCATATTCCATATGACAGGGGTCTCAAACTCCAGTCCTCAAGGGTGGACTGGAGTCATGCAACTTTTCCATGCCCTCGAGGACTGGAGTTTGAGACCCCTGCCGTATGGTGTTCATGCTGTTTTCTACCCCACAGTTACAGCATGTCTGACTGCCTGTTCAGCATATGCAAAAATATATGATGAGTTTAAGCATGTGATGACTAAGGCCTTCCATTATGGTGTTTGTCATCACATGTCACAGACATCTGGATGATCATTTGGAATAAACAAAACTAAAAACTTGTTACTTCATCTTTTATCTTTATTATTATTGTTGTTGTTCTTATTTTACACTTTTCATTGTTAGGGATTAGGTTTATTTGTAGTAGTCCTTTCCAACGTCTTTCCCTCTTCCATGTTACTGTGTCAGCTTGTCAGCATCTATTTGGGTTTGGAAGTGGAACAGAAAGTCAGGAAATCCAAAGTGCCATTAAAACCAGAAGAGGTTCTTATATTTCAGAAGAAGGGATTAATTCAAAAGAAATGACGTCAATGCCATATTTTATTTAGGAACACTAGAGAGCACTTTGCAAAATAACACATTCTTATAATTTCACCCTCAGATGAGCCAAGCTACGACTGTCAGGGAAGGTGATGTAGGTACAGAGCATGTGAGAGTGGTTAAGTTAATGTCTCTTGTCTAGATGAAGGCACAAGAGGGATCAATGGCAAGGCGTAGAGATTCAGTATCTTCAGTCTTCAGTGGACACTCCATTTCTGGCACAAAACACCTGTAAAAGATGGTCGATTTAGGAGGCGACCCGACAACTTCAGCCTGTCAAACATAGTAATGGAGCAGCATGCTTTAAAAAAAAAAAATCTAATTAAGCATGCACTCAGTACCCTAAGAATTATTATGGTAGTTAAACACTGATAGTTGTATATCACATTATATCACTTCAAACAGAGGTGATCCAGTAATGCTGCACTAATGAATTAGACTAACTATTCACTTTAGCTAAAGTTATTAACAGTGGCGGCTCCTGAAAAAAATCTCAGGGGGGGCAATTTTTATGATATCGACTAAAATGACCCATTTAATGAGTACATCAAACAACACAATTTTAATTTAAATTTAAAATGAACAACCATATTCTGGCCATTTGTATAGATTTGTAAAAATGAACATGAACAGATTTTTTTTTTTTTTTGAATGAATGAAAAATAACTATTGAAAACAACAACTGTAAACTGATTGGGGGGGTGGGCTAAAGAGAGAAAGAGAGAGGGATGGAGAAAGAGAGTAAATATGGTTAAGGGTTCTTATTTGTACAAGAACTTTGCTCGTCTGTCTTTCTGAGTGGCAAATTTCTCGATGACCCTGGTGTTGAAATCAGGA
Organism: Aulonocara stuartgranti; assembly: GCF_965226115.1. Taxonomy (NCBI): domain Eukaryota; kingdom Metazoa; phylum Chordata; class Actinopteri; order Cichliformes; family Cichlidae; genus Aulonocara; species Aulonocara stuartgranti. The sequence continues at coordinate 41,411,318 of NC_138945.1, read as the reverse complement.
AGTTCTTGTGTGAGTTTTTTCTCTATGGACAGCATAGCCAGAGCGTTGAGCCGATCCTGAGCCATATTGTTTCTCAGGAAAGTTTTTATCCTCTTTAAAGTAGAGAAACACCTCTCCGATTCTGATGTTGTCATTGGTGTGGTGATGAGGATGTTAAGAAGACTTACAGTTTCGGTGAATGTGTCTTGAAGGTTGTTTTCCATCAGAACCTGATAGAGCGCCAGCGCACCACTACAACTCTGAAACTCCTCGTTGTCGTAGATCAGGGACAGTTCTGTTTTAAGTCTGGCTTTGTCCAATGAGGGATAGGCTTCCACTGTGGTTTGTAGTGCTGCATCTGGAAAATTTTTGCTGTGTTGTTGGAACAAGTCTCCTTGCAACAGAGTGGCGCTGACAAGGTGCTTGGTGAAAGAAAACCTCTCCTTGGCATGGCTCATAATGGTGTCGCACACCTATCCAATAATATATAATTGGTAAGAGTTAGATTCAGTGGTAAGACTTTGGCACATGTCTCATGTTAATCATTATTCTGAAAAAAAAAAATCTGTCCATAACAAAACAAAACAGTCATGACCACTATATCAAATGACATCTGACAGCATCGTCATTAGATTTTATCTGATGATCCGATTTAAATCAGACCAAGCAGCTAGTGCTTACCTCCAGTGCCAAATGGTGTTGCCTGTCTTCCCCCAATGTTCTCCGTCTCTTTGTGGGTGGGTCTTGAACAGGTCCCCTGTACTCCTCATCCACAACCAGATTAGGAAGTGCCTCCCTGATCCAATACATAAGTTTCATTAATGGCTTCTGAAAACTGAATAGGGATATATTAACCAAACACAAACCAAACAAAGGTTGTGTTCTAATTACCGGGAATTACCGGATTTAATTAATAACCGGACCTGGTTTAATGGCTGGGGGAAAACCAGTGCAAGTAAATAAAGGCCCTGGCCATAATTTCAGGAAATAGCCTATGGTATAGGCTACATCAAATCATTACTGGGAATATACTTCATCAAATATACTTAATCAAATATTTTTCATAAAATTACTTCAAAGGCTGATATAAATCAAAATTATCTGAATTCCATTAAACATTTAAGTCACAGAACACAGAATATATGCAGAGAATTTGATAGAATCTATGCATAGATAATTAACATTTATTCTAGGTTACATATTTATGCTTTTATGCCTACCTGATAGCCTGCATGCGGCTGATGAATGTCTGGGTGATCCCTGCGATGGTGACAGAATCGATGTTTCTCTTCTGTAGGTGGTTATACAGCATGTCTACATGTGGCATTATCTTGTGAAACAAGGCCAGGAAAAAACAGAAAGCTTCGTCTTCCAGCATTCTCACGAAACCACCGGCATCTCTCTTTGTAGGGGCATCAAATCCTTCACTGTTACGGATGGTCTGAAAACACCTCACCAGATCGTCTTTATGTTCATACACTATTCACAGCACGACTGTTGAAGTTCCAACGGGTTGCCGATGCACTTGGAAGTCGGTGCGCCACCACCTCGTCAAGCACTGCAGTCCTCTTGCTCGATTTAGTAAAAAAAGAAGCGAATCCTGCTATGTCGGAAAAAAAGTGACTGATTTGAGGGATGTGGGAGGTTGCTTGTTGCATTACCAGGTTTAACTGATGGGCATAACAATGTACGTAGTGAGCGTTAGCATAAATGTCCTGTATCTTACGCTGCACTCCTCCAGTGGTACCCCTCATTACAGCGGCCCCATCGTAGGCCTGGGCGATCAACTTTCTCTCTTGTCCCTGGGGGAGGATGAAGCGCAGCCTCTCCGATAAGGCACTGGCTATTGCATCTGCACAAGCATTGGGTAGCTTGATGAATTCAAAAAAACGCTCTTGAATACGGTTTCGTTGGTCAATGTATCTTAGCACCATGACTAACTGACAGTGTGTAGAAATGTCAGTGGTTTCATCAGCTTGAATGGCTAAAAACTTCGCTGCCTTTACTTCTTCCACGATCCTTTCTCTCAGAACTGCCAACATGCAATCCAGGATCTCGTTCTGGACTGTTTTCGAGGTGCCTTTAAATACAGTAGCATTTTCAAGGTATTGCCTCAAGTCGTGATCAATTGATGCCATCAAGTCGACTAAACCTCTAAAAATCCCTGGATTGTCTGAGGAATCACTTTCATCATGTCCCCGCATTGCTAGCTCAAAAGCACCACAAAACTTAATACAATCGATGATTTTAGATAAAATATGACGGTTTTTATCTACCTCTTCGTTGTGCCTTCTTAAAGCAATCCGATGTCCATCATCTAGCTGCGCCGCTATGCTAGTTTTCCCTAGCACAGCTAGCTTTACACTGTTGTCCATATGAACTCGTGAGCTTTCACGTTTTCTGCAGGGGCGCAATTTTAAGCGCCCCCAAACCATTTAATTCAGCGACGCTGATAGGTCAAATATTTATTATTTTCCCCTGGCAACCATTTAATGATAGGCTATTTCGCTGCATATCAAGGGCGCTTTGACGAGCGCCCCAGAAGAAGAAAAACACCGTTTGTTGGTTGAACTTTAATGAGTCAGCTGGTGAAAATGTTAAAATACGCCTGGCTGTATATGGGCACACACATAGTAAAACTATCATTGATGAATTTTTTAAAAATATATATTTTTACTCCTCCACATTTGGGGGGGCGGAGCCCGAGCGCCCCCTATGGGCCAGCCGCCACTGGTTATTAAGTTAGCTAAAGAGTTGGGATGCTGTGTAAGACATAAATAAAGCTAAAACACAAAGGTTTGGACACCGTTTTGCATGTTTCCCTACTGTAGGGGTCTCTGCAAGCATACAGAGGGGGTACTCTGAGAGGGTACAAGATGACAACTTTGGAATTCTACTAGAAACAGTCGATCATATTTGTTTGTCAAAGCTGAATTCAGGGCAAACTACGTTAAATTAGCGTTTTTAGCTAACAGCTACAATAAGCATAACAGTTACCTTACGGCTATCATTTGTTAACATGACGCTTGTTCTTATACATGTAATACATTTATTACCAACCTGAGAGTTTATCCGCTGGTCATTCGACATGACGAATGACTTCTGAAGTCTTAATTCAGCTCAAGACGCTGTAGATTCCCGTAGGTAACACTTTCGGTCCGCTAGTAAAACGTAGTTCTATTAATCTGCGCTTGAACCGGAACCGGATGTAAGTTCCAAAAAACTGAATTTTGGAACTGAAATTGAATTGTAGAACTGAAACTGAATGGTGAGAAGTGAAACTGAAATTATTCGAGAGCTGAATTTTTAAAGGATAAAATGCAGTTTCAAAGCAAATCAATTCATTTTCAAAATATAAATTCAATTTCAATTTAGTGATGATCATTTTCAAACCATAAATTCAATTTCAAATTAGACTAATTCAAATTCAGTTTTCAAAAGCATTTATTCAAGTTACAATTCAGATTCAATCTGAGCAATTCAAATTCAAATTGAACTTATTCAAATTCAGTTTCTGATGGCACAGATTTCTGCCCATAGATTTGTTCTGTAAAAACTGAAATTAGTAAGATGGATATCGATATCAAAGCTGTACTTTGTGGCCTGCTAAGCCCACAGGGCTGGTGCCGATCAAATCGTCATCTGTTGAAGATACAGTTAAACTCTGAATCACAGAGAATGTTTTGCTCTTTATGGTTTATGGTGTCCTTCATCACTGTTTTTCAGTGAAATGTTGGTTTTCCTGATTTTTCTGACACCACATGAAAGAACCTTCGTTCACAGGTAACCCAGAGTCACATCCACACTCCTGTAGGTGTAATGTGAGCAACCCTCAGCCATCTGTCACTGAAGGTAACGATGGGTCTTCAGCTCACTAGTCTGGATGATTAGCCTCCATCAGGCTTTTCCTGGAACCAGAAACAGAGCGCTCTGTTTTTACCGAAGTTTCTGCCTCTGCACAAGTGAAACGAGAGGGTTAGACCCCAAGAGAACAGGTGAGGTGAATGAAGTTTAAGGTCAGAGTTTTACTCTGTTATATTTAACGTTGCAAGATCAGATCAATGATACAGAACATGAAGAACAAACTGAAGCATGATTAGAGGATCTAATGTTGCCTTTACTAAAGCAAACCCTACACCACCTTCATCTTAGCCCAGTATTTGTAACCTCACCATCATTGACACACTTACACACACCTGAGATAAGCTCTTTAAGCATGACCATGACCATCTCCTCATCTGATCAAAGAAAAGGATCACTTTTATAAGTTCACCACCTCTTTTCATCTTCATACACAAACTGAATCCACAGACTGTACAGGTGTATGACACACATAAATACCTGCTAATCAGTGTGACATCCAATCAAAATCCTCAGATGTTACTCAGCAAACCTGGGGTTCCACCTTCTTGGACAGTCTGTTAGTACAGTAACCTCACAGCTGCCATATTATTGATCAGATGATGTCATTAAAAATGCTCCAACAGCACAAACATGGTCCAGTTCAGGTGAAGTTAGCAGACAGCTAGCAGCTACAGCCGGCTGTGTCACCATCCACCCATCAGTCAAAAAGGCCACGCCCCTAACAATGCAAACTCCCCATGAAGAGGAAATTATTTAAAAATGATCAACAGAGACCAAGCAGTTTGTGTATTGTAAAAGTGTAAATGTGTAAACCTGTTTATTTGTACTGTAAAGGTTTAACATGGGAGTGTATGGAAACCACTCAGTGCAGCACTGAGTGGTTTCTGCTGGACACCGGAGGAAGTGCAAGAATATTGCAATAGCTGTTTATGAATTACAGATAACTTTAGTCCCACAAAAATAAAATAGACCTGTTGAGATGAGATTTCCTCTTACTTTTTTACCTGCTGATCAGTTATGCTAAGCTAAGCTAAGCTGAGCACAAATGTGAATAACTGAATCTGAAATGTTTCCTGTGCTGCGATCATCACATCTTACCAGCAGAGCTCCCTCTGGAGAGGATTTAGACATTCATGGAAGCCTGGGGGGAAACTGATGGTATTAGCGCAGGAAACAGGAAAGACAGGCTGAAGCAGACAGACAAGCACCTGAAACACCATCAGGTTTCCTCTCTGTGGGAGCAAAACACCATGTTTGTGTGAGCCATGATGAAGACTCTCCTCATCAATGGGGCCTCCACTTCTGAGGCCGTCCTTCTGCGCCACACCATCTCAAACCCAATATCATTCAAATATATATTCAGACAGAACTTTATAAGAAACCATTTATGAACGCGCTTGCAACCGATCCTCTCGTCTGCACCAGGATGATGTGATCAAAGTTATTACAGCTCAAACTAAAGCTGACCTTAGTTATTATGACGAAAAACAAAGACTAGAAAAAAAAAAATCAATCATCAGAGACATTTTCTAATGTCCGTGCTTCCTTAGACTCATCGTTTCACTTTCTGAGGAAACAAACAGCTGCTCATGAAGTTATTCTAAAGAATAACTCACATTTAATTCACAAAGCATTAAAAACTCTGGTATTTTAATATGTTAATCAGTTATTTTACAGATCCAAGAAAGAAAATCCATAAACGAGGCATTCAGGAGCATCAGGGAGATTTGAGTTTTACACATTTATACATTTATACAGACTCTCGCTCCCACCTTGACCCTTTCATGTCCCGTTTCTCAGATGAGACAAACTTTATGTACAATATTCACACTGAGGACATCTCGTCAGTCCGTGCTGTTTCCTGATCTCAGCTCAGTCCAGCTGTTCTTCACATCAGGCCGCAGCCAAGCAGCTCGTCCCAGGGCCACCACCGCCGTGCAGGAAATGGGAGGAAGATGATTCAGGAAGGAGAATGGCTCCCGGGAGGATTATGTGGAGATGGAGGAGTAAGCTGAGGAGGCGCTGACCGGGGAGTACTGGACCGGAGTGTACTGGATCAGAGGGACGGCCAGGTCCAGGTACTCCTGCAGAGGCAGAATCACACGTTAGAACAGGAAGTGGAAGCTCTGGAGACTTTAGCTCTGTCACATGACACCAAAACTCGCTTCTAACTTTTCTTTGTTCAACGTCACATCAATGCTCTCTCGCCAAGAGACCCACGCCGCTTCAAATAAATGAATACAATCATGACGTTTTTGAAAGTTCAAAGCAAAGCTGCAGTTCCTCTGATGTCCAGCATAGGCTTCAGCACTGAGGCAGTCACACAGCTCTGCGTTAGCCAACTGCAACTAAGATGAGAGGAAACCAACACAGACTGTGGTATAAATTTCACAGGAGCTCACAGATAACTTTAAATTTACAGAAATAATAAAATATCTGTCTCAGTCTTCCTGATGGTTAGCGAGTGCTCCACCCATCAGTTAAATGTTTAAAGAGGAACGAGAGGGACCAACTGAAGAGAAACAGCTGAAGTGGAGGACATTTGCAGGTTTTACTCCTTAACAAAGAAACGACAAGTCACCTGGTTGGCCATGATGGAGACAGTTCGATCCAAATCCTCGACCAGCTGCTGGAAGGTCGGCCTGCGGGACGGGACGGCATGCCAGCAGTCCCGCATCATCAGATACCTGAGACCATGCAACACACGCTTTACTGCGCAGGTCGGATCAACACATCAACGAACACAATACCAAATAAAACAAAATATCCTCTTTTGATCACACATGTTTGCAGCTGTGTCTCTGACTTTGTGTTTCCTTATTTACATGAAGTCACGTGCGACTACACAAGCGACCTTCAGATTTGGCAGAAGGTTTGTTAGCTGCAGCTGTCTGGAGATACTTGTTTGACTAGTTTCAAGTGAATTTAGAGCATAAAAGTGGTAAATGTTGGATTTTTAAAGTCGGCTCATCCTCCAGGTCTCATGTTTTCAGATATTGGCATTTAATGAAGCTGTCTCTTCTGCTGAGTTTTCCAGGAATGACCGGCTCCTCTGCTTAAGTGTCAGACTGAAGTGTTTGATGTGATGATATACTCACAGCTCCTGAGGGCACGCCGATGGTTTCTCCATGCGGTGTCCCTCCTTCAGCAGCTTGAAGAGCTCCTCGACAGGGACGCCGGGGTACGGAGACCCCCCGAGGGTGAAGATCTCCCACAGCAGGACCCCGAACGACCAGCTGTGAACACAGAGATAAACGAGCAGCTCTGTAATTTTCTCCCAACTGTCACATGAAAATAACTCATAAAAATCCTCATTTATTAATAATTGAAATATTAAATAGCTATTTCTCTATTCCTCTATATCACCATTTCTATCTCTCTGCTTCAGCTGAAGACAACATCTGAACCATCAAACATGTAAACATTAACCCATGATCTTTAGCACCAACATCTAATTTCACACTCCATAGATCGGAGCTGTCAAACAGCTACTTGCTGCTTTAACATCACCTTCTGCTGGGGTGGAGGTCCACTCCAGGCTGGGATGAGTTTCACGAGTCGGAGGAGAGCAAAGCGGGTGATTGACAGACATTTGTGTCGAGCTTTGAGAGCAAAGTTGCAGATTTACAGCTCGTTCTACGTTCCTGCCCTCACCCGTGAGCACGAGCGTGGGAATGAGCTTCCAGAGGGGCTCCAGGGACGGGAGTTCAGGAGGAGCTCAGAGCAGATTTGCTCCTCCACATAAAAAGGAGGCAGGTTCAGCATCTGAACAGGACGCCTCCTCATGATGAGTTTCTGGTCTAATCGGAGGAGACCCCAGTGCAGACCCAGGACACGCCGGGCTGTAGAGGCGGGCGGACTGACCAAGTATCGACAGTATCGGTGGCAACACAGGTATTGGCATCAGATCAGTACTTAAGTTTGTTCAGTGTTGTACCCATTCATCAGACAACAGGCATGTCTGCAGCCACCTCCCTGCTCTGCTGTGATTAGTCGCCCTGCGGTCACATGAGCAGCACTGAGCAGAGCTGTGCAGGCTGCAGTGCGTGTAGAGCTACTTCACAGCTGTACATGAAAACACTGCAAACACGATGCTGCTGGAAGGAAACCCCTCACACACACCCGGCACAAAGGTCAGAGGTCACAGTACTTCAGACAGACAAAGAATATCCAAGTGGCTCACACAGAGGTGAAAGTGATGTTTCAGTCATGACATCAGTCATGACTGAGAGTTGAGAGTCAGCATCAGCTAATGTTAAAGTGTTTTTGGCCATTATACTATATCTCACAAAAGTGAGTACACCCCTCACATTTTCCTGTTTTATTGTATCTTTTCATAGGAGATATGACACTTTGATACAATGTAAAGTAGTCAGTGTGCAGCTTGTACTACAGTGTCAATTTGCTGTCCCCTCAAAATAACTCAACATACAGCCATTATTGCCTAAACCGCTGGCAACAAAAGTGAGTACAGCCCTAAGTGAAAATGTCTAAATTGTGCTTAATTTGCCATTTTCCCTCCCTGGTGTCATGTGACTTGTTAGAGTTACAAGGTCTCAGGTGCAAATTGGAAGGTGTCTTGAATTTGGTGTTATTGCTCTCACACTCTCTCATACTGGTCACTGGAAGTCTAACATGGCACATCAGGCCAAAGAATTCTCTGAGGATCTGAAAAAAAGGATTGTTATTCTACATAAAGATGGCCTAGGCTATAAGAATATTGACAACATCCTGAAACTGAGCTGCAGCATGGTGGCCAAGACCATATGGCAGTCTAACAGGACAGGTTCCAGTCAAAACAAACCTCTCCATGGTCGAACAAAGAAGTTGAGTGCACGTGCCCTGCGTCATATCCAGAGGTTGTCTTTTAAAAATAGACGTGTGAATGCTGACAGCATTGCTGCAGAGGTTGAAGGCATGGAGGGTCAGCCTGTCAGTGCTCAGACCATACGGCACACACTGCATCAAATGGCTGTTGTCCCAGAAGGAAGCCTCTTCTAAAGATAATGCACAAGAAGGTTTGCAAACACTTTGCTGAAGACAAGCAGACTAAGAACATGGATTACCTGTGGTCTGATAAGACCAAGATAAACTTATTTGGTTCAGATGGAGTCAGGGATGTGTGGCGGCAACCAGGTGAGGAGTACAAAGACAAGGGTGTCTTACCTACAGTCAAGCATGTTGGTGGGATTGTCATTGTTTGGGGCTGCATGAGTGCTGCTGGCACTGAGGAGCTACAGTTAATTGAGGGAACCATGAATGCCAACATGTAACTTACTAAAGCAGAGCACGATCCCCTCCCTTCAGAAACTGGGCCACAGGAAGGATTCCAACATGACAACAACCACAAACACACCTCCAAAAAGACCAGTGGCTGGCTAAATAAACTGAGGGTAAAGGTACTTGACTGGCCAAGCATGTCTCCAGACTTAAACCCTATTGAGCATCTGTGGGGCATCCTCAAATGGAAGGTGGAGGAGCACAAGGTCTCTAACATCCACCACCTCCATGATGGAGGAGTGGAAGAGGATTCTAGCAGCACCCTGTGAAGCTCTAGTGAACTCCATGACCAACAGAGTTAAGGCAGTGTTGGAAAATAATGATAGTTACACAAAAAATTGACACTTTGGCCCCAGTTTGGACATTTTCACCTAGGGCTGTACTCACTTTTGTTACTAGCGGTTTAGACATTAATGGCTGTGTGTTGAGTTATTTTGAGATTACAGCAAATTTACACCGTTATACAAGCTGCACACTAACTACTTTACATTGTGTCATATCTTTAATGTTGTCCCATGAAAAGATACAATAAAATATTTCAACAAATTTAAGGGGTGTACTCACTTTTGTGAGCTACTGTAGCAGCATATTTTCAGCTCACTGAAGTGTGTTAAATCATTTTTTAAATAATTATATATATATATATATATATATATATATATATATATATATATATATATATATATATATATATATATATATATATATATATATATATATATATATATATATACACATATATATACACATATATACATATATATACACACACATACATACATACACACTCCAAACATGAGCTATGAAACACGTCTGTGCTGACTGTCCGCTTTGTTTCCAGCCTGCAGCACAGTTAAACTACAGACGCTGAGATAGACACCTCTACATTCAGCTCAGTTTCAAAATAAAAGCCAGAAGGTCTGTTTTACTGTGTTAACTTCTTAGTTTGAAAGTAAAAGTCACAGTGATTTAATGATCTTTTCGCAAACTGATGATGGTTTGTCATAAATCAGTACGCACCGCGCTCCCCGACATCAGCTGCCTCTATAAGTTAAATATATCGGCATCAGTAATATTAGCCCTGTATTTACTTTGTATCACATAGCACTACTGGGGAGGAGGAGGAAGACAGAACGGGGTCTAGGCATCTCTGCTGAGACTGCTTCTCCCTACCAGTGTAAATTATTTTAAAAACACACATGATGTGATGAGCTCAAAAAACAGGAAGCCGTAAAATGCTGTAAAATCACAGGAAGAGGAAGTCTTGGTTCAAATGCTCGGTAGGCTTCAGAGGACTCACACGTCACTCTGGTGTGTGTAGATTCGGTCAAACAAAGCTTCCGGCGCCATCCACTTCACTGGCAACCGACCCTGCGGACACAATCAAACCCAAAGATCAGCACCCTGTCACCTTTGGCTTTCACCCCGCCAAAATAAAAGTCTGTCCAACTTACATTGGTGGTCTTCTTGTAGTAGTCGATGTGGTGGATGTCTCGAGCCAGACCGAAGTCGGCGATCTTCATTACGCTGTCTTCGGTGACTAGAACGTTCCGGGCCGCCAAGTCTCTGTGAATGCACTGAAGCACAGGGGAGGGTCAGCCTTTACATCATGACACCGAGAATTCAACCGACAACCCAATGCACTCACAACACAGCTACCCCCCTCCCCCTTTTATTCTTAAAGAATAAAGGCTGGAGACTGTTACGGATTCAAATATTGGGGATGGATACAAGAGGAAAAACCACAATAACAACACTGGTCCGGCCGGGTTGAGTCAAACGATGATTTAATGATCACACGTGTGGGAGATGGACACTGTACGCAGACAGCATCAGATCTCAAAATGGTGGAGCATTGATCAAACTCTTATAGCCTCTATTGGCCCCCACCTAATCATAAAAGCCTAAACATTCACATTCTTTCTCTCACACAGCGCCTAAGCTACGACCTTGTCTCCCTGTTTATCTGCTCCTGCTGAGATGGGGCAGAAAACTCCAGTATGTTCTGTTCTCTTCTAATCAGACAAATAAGGCGATGACTTTCTGCGAACAGTATTTCTTATAACTCAGCAGTATAATGCATCATAAAACAATATCATTCATTCACAATAAATCAGCAGTCTAATGTAATGCAAATCAGTTTAACAAATGTAATAGTTACCACCTTCTTCTAATTCAGGAGAATAATGCAAACTAAAACTACATAATAATTCACAATCTTTAATTAGGGGTCTAACATGGCATAAAATAATATTATAATCCCACAAGACCCCTTCTGTTCATCCAGCTCCATATTTTTAGTAAGTTTGCACCAAGACCCAGCACAAGACAAAAAAATGATGATCAGTTATAATTGTAGGGTCTTTATCTTACAATATAAAACACCTGGAGGCACCTGTTACTGTGCTTGGTGCTACTTAAATGAAATGGAATTAAACTGAAGCACGATTCTTCTGAGCAGCAGAGTCCAGGCATAAAAGTATGGAGATGGGTGTACCTAATAAAGTGGCTGTGAGTATATTTCTGCACTGCGTGTGTCAGATTTCTCGTCAGACGCTCTGTGTTTACTGGCAAAAGAAAACCGATGCCCACAGAGTTCACAAGATCGTTCAAGCATGAAAAGGAGCAGAGTCTGCGCCCTGATGATGTAAAGTCTCTCTGACCTTCTTTGATGCGAGGTATGCCATCCCTCGGGCCACCTGGTACGCTGCCGACACCAGCTCCCTGACCTCCAGGCTGCCCAGTGACGCCTGCCTGGAGCTGCTCCAGTATTCCACCCCGACCGGCCGGCGAGCTCGCAGATACTCCCTCAGATTACCCTGCGCAGCGTACTCCACCACCACATAGAGAGGACCTGCTCCGGGTCATGGCGAACCCCAGGAGAATGAAAGAAATGCATTAATAGCAAATACTCACACGGCAGGAATTTAAAGACCTCAGACGTGGCGGTGCTCACCGTCCTGCGTGCAGGCGCCCACCAGGTTAATGATGTTCTTGTGTTTGCCGATCATCTTCATCATTTCCATTTCAGAGATGAGGTCAGACAGATCCTTCTCCGTGGCATCGGCTGCACGTAGCAACAACACGTAATCTTTCAGCGACAACCTCAATGTCATGCCCCCTGCAGCTCACACTTGCACAAGTTTCCACATTTATATTTGGAGCTCTGCTGAGACTTCACTGAGCACCACCACAGTCAGAACTTTACTTCCTTATAAAGTAATTTGCATTTATTTTATTAGGGGCACACACACAAGCTGGAATGGAGAAGCTAGGGTGGAGGTGGGTTGCAAAGAGGCAGCTGCAGGGGGCATCTTTCACCCTAAACTGCTGCCTGCAAGTTCTCTCACCTTTGAGCATCTTCACGGCGACTTTGGTGACCCGTGTCGGTTTGTTTTTGTCGATCCCGATGGCCTCGGCCAGAACCACCTGACCGAAGCAGCCTTCGCCCAGAGGCTTCCCCAGAGTCAGCCTGAGGACGACAAACAAACGGTCAGCAGATACAGGAGCACGCTGATCTCACGCTCACTTTCATTATATTTAAACCTTAAGAACAGACCGAGAAGACGAGGCTGACGTAATTTCAGAAACATGCTGTGCAGCTGACAGTGAGCTCTCCAACTCAGTCTGTAAGCTGGTTGTTTGGTCGTGTTAGTGATAGGTCAAAGGTCACAGAGACAGGCAGGTTACATTAGAATGTAACAGATGAAGAAATAACAGTGCAGTCTTTTCCCTGATGTCAATTGCTGCAGCAATCTCAGGTGCAGATTGGGAGGGGCGAGGGGCAGAAAAGGCGTGGTTACCGGTCACGAGGCAGCTCCCACGCAGGGTCGTAGGGAAGTTCGTACTGGGACGCGCCCACCAGGACGGTGGTGGCCGCGCTGGAGAGACGAGACTGACGCATCAAACACATCCCCGATTGCAGTGAGGACGACGACTCGACTGACACCTGTGGACGCAGAATTCAATTCTATTTTATTTATACAGCACCAAATCACAACAACAGTAACCTCAAGGTGCTTTATGTTGTAAAGTAAAGACTTTACAATAATACAAAGGAAACAAAAAAATAACCCTATGACCCCTGTGAGCAAGCGCTTGGCAACAATGGGAAGGAAAAACTTCCTTTTAACAGGAAGAAACCTCCAGCAGAACCAGGTTAAGGGAGGGGCAGACAGTTGGGGAGGAAGATGAGACAAAGACATGCTGTAGAAGAGAGCCAAAGATGAATGATAACTAATGATTCAATGCAGAGAGGTACAAACACATGTGAGTAAAGAAACACTCAGTGCATCATGGGAATCCCCCAGCAGCCTACACCTATTGCAGCATAACTAAGGGAGGATTCACGGTCACGTGGTCCAGCCCTAACTATATTCTTTATTAAAAAGGAAAGTTTGAAGCAGTGCTGTCAGCGTTAATCTCGTTAGAATGATGCTAACGCCATAACCGCATTAATGCAGCAAATCTCCGTTAGCGAGTTAGCGCGGATCGCCCCATGCATGGGGCTGCATCATGGTGCAGCCATGGGCTAACAGAGATTTGCTGCGTTAATGCAGTTATGGCGTTAGCATCATTCTAACGAGATTAACGGTGACAGCGTGAGGAGCAGGATTTTGAATTCTGGATTTAACAGGGAGCCAATGAAGAGAAGAAAATATGGGAGAAATCTGCTCTCTCTTTCTAGTTCCTGTCTGTACTCTTGCTGCAGCATTTGGGATCAACTGAAGTCTTTTCAGGGAGTTTTTAGGACATCCTGATAATAATGAATTACAGTTTTTATTTGCCAAGGTAATGCCATCCAGAGTAAGAATGGAAGGGAGTCTAAAAGACACATTGATGGTTTCGAGGTAGTAATTACTGAAGTTAACTCAGAAAGATCAACTGGAGAACAATACTAAACAAATATCAATTGTAGTGAAAATAGCTGTAGATAACGTGAAATGTGAAATGATTCTGAGTAATTTTATCTATAATAGTTAAAATTTTATTTGTGAAGAAGTTCATGAAGTCATTACTAGTTAACTTACTCAAGGGATGGTTGGCTCAACAGAGCTCTGACTTTTTTGTCAGCCTGGCTACAGTGCTGAAGAGAAACCTGGGGTTGTTCTTATTTTCTTCAATCAATGAAATAGTAAAATGTTCTGGCTTTGCAGAGCAGCAAACTATTTCTCCAGGCTAAATGATGATCTTCTAAATTTGTGATACGCAATTTCCTCTCCAGCGCGTTTGAGAGCACATCTTAAAAAGGAGAGAGCGAGGGCGCCTCACCTGTCTCCTCACCTGTCTCTTCAGAGGCATGCTCTTGGCTAATTTCTGCACGACCAGCTGGTTGCTGAAGTCACTTTTCTTCGGCACACAGCAGAGCCTGCAGATGACTGCTGTGGCGGTGAGGACGACGATGATGAAAAACCCAAGGCAGTAGATGAAGATCTCCAGGTACGCCTGCGAGGTCAGTGGGGAGGGCGGAGGGTCTGAGGAGAGATCACATCGGGAACATTAACAGAGATTTGAGCTCGTTTCTGTGCGTGGCAAACCTGCGAACCTTCACATACCATCGACCACAGTGAGCCACGCAGAGTGGTGCGACACCCCAATGGAGTTGGCGGCCAGGCAGGTGTACTCTCCAGAGTCTTCCAGAGTTACACTCCTCAGATTCAGCACCTCCATCTCTCTGTCTGTGGTGTTCATATTAGCAGTCTAAGAGAGACAAAGGGAGCGGCGCTCCTGGGATTATTCATGTTGATGTAAAGCGCTGCTATCCAGGCAGCACACAGGTATCCCCTGAGGTGTGATCGGGGAATAAAGGGAACAAGTTTGACTACATTTATATCAGCTTTCCATACTTTGAGAACACGAGCGTAGGGCAGTCCGTCCGGTCCCACTTTGCTGCCGTTGATGACGATGTGTTTGAGCCACTGGATGTGAGGCTGTGGGTCGCTGAAGACGCGGCACACAAAATCCACGTTGCTGCCAACCACTGCCGTCTGGTTGGCCGGCAGCCCGGCCTGCAGGATGGGCCTGTGAGGAGAGCGCTCTGAAACAGGTAGGATGGAGATAAAGAGAGAGGTAAAATAAGAGGACAAGAATGATGATTTGCTGTGTTTTTGTTCAGTTTGGAGGAATATGGGGTTTCACAGAGCTTCAGCTGTGCCTGAAATGTTCACCATCACTCTTACCGACTACATCCAGCTGGTAAGTGTGTCGCAGGCTTCCATATTCGTTCTCCACCACACAGGTGTAGTTCCCTTTATCAGAAGGAACCACTGACTCCATAATTAGACTCCACATGTGGTCTCTGATCTGAAGGACAGAACACAGGTAAACCAAAGGGATGAAAAGGAAAACTAACTCTGAAGCTTCCTCTGATGTCACAAACTCACCTTGTAGCCTCCGATTCGTTGGTCCTTCCTCAGCTCGTTCCCGTTCTTGTACCAGCGCAGGGAGGGAAGCGGATTTCCCATTGCTTGGCATCGAAACTTCACCGTTGTGCTTGCAGGAACGGCGTGAAGCAGCTTCTCCATCTTGTCTGGCATCACCCACTGCGGCTCCAGCGCTAATGAGGAGACACAGCCACGTAAGCATCGTGATTACAAACACCTGTCTGAGAGAGAGAGAGCAGTTTGAAGCTTACGCTGCTGCAGCTTCTCGCTGCTCGTCGACAGCTCGTCGGACAGCTTGTTTTCCTCTGACGAAGATTCGTCATCTTCTTCGTCTTCGGAGGATTTCACTGCGTCTGCTTTAAAATAAAAGGCAGTTTGTTTAAAACATGCAGCTTTTACAGTTCTGCATTAACCTCAATGACCACACATGATGTGTATCACAGGAAGATGACTGAGAGCATCTCAGAGGACATCAGACGCTCTGATTCCACATTCAGAAGAATAAACTAACATCCGCCCTTTTTAGACATGAATCGGAATCAAAACACTTTAGTAATCCCAGAAGCAGTGATGTCACAACGCTCCAAGACAGAACAGAAACTATATACTATATAAAAGCATTCTAATTTTAAATATCCCAGTATGTTACACAAATCAAATATATGGTTGACACTGAGGTGCCCCTCTTGATGCTTTGATTCTGTGGAAAAGCTCATACCAGAAGAAGTGTAATGAAGTGTAATGCCAAAATGAATCAGTGAGATTTTATGGGAAACATAAGCTTGTGAAATGGGCACATTTAACATGTGGCTGAAATAAACTGCTAACTGTAAACAGGGCAACAGCTTTAGAAGACTTTCGTTCCAGATCAGGAGGTCAGTTTTCAACAAGACAAACATACAGCAGCTGGTTTCAGACAGAGGACCGAGGCCCAGGGTCAGATAAAGAGGGATTATTATGAACTGTGAATCATGCAGAGCAGCTCTGGGAGAGTCTGAGAATGAAACCTGGAGCAGGAAGTGAGCAGAACAGTTTCAGCTTAAACACTTCAAAGAAATATCCTCAGCTGTTTCATATTCTCTGACCAGCGGTCACAAACAGAAAACCAAACCAGCATCAGGAGCCTGGAAGGCCTTCTGCTGTAGACTGATGGTGTAAGAGGCTCTGTGGCTCTGAAAGTACAGCTCCTGGTAAAGACATCAGAGAAGAACAGTGAGACAGGGCCGGGCTCGAGGGACGCTGTTTACGAGAAACCAGCTCAGGATCATTTTCTGTTACTGCGTCTGCCACAAGGAGGCGTGGCTTCAACCTGAGCCGAGCAAAACAAGAAACTACAGATTCAAACACTCAGCTGGAGTCCAGATGGTTGGACCGGCACATACCCACCCACCCACATACACACAAACACACACACACCCACACACCACCCGAGGCAAGTGTGTTTGTTGTGTTTGTGCTGCACAGCGCTTCATGTGTTCTCACAGGGCCAGTCTGAGCGCTGTCCTCGCTCTCACCAGGAAAAAATCACTCTAAACGTTTTCAGATGCCTTGCAGCCACAAACAACCAAACCTTGAAAAGTCACTTTCCTTTTACAGAACTTCTCTCATTGGAAACTTTTAGGAGCTTTTATATAACATGGAGACAGAAACACCGCGACCACAGTCAAGATCAGATGTGAACGAGCCTCAAACAAAGGAGGGCGAGGCCCAAACAAGCGCTGCAGCACTTAAAAAGAGGCTAATGTACCGGCACTGCCAGGAACCCGATTTATCATCAGAGCGCCACGCTGAGCACCAGGCTTTAACCATGAACTGTGGTTATTCAGATAACCACAGCCCTCTGCTTCAGGCTAAAAATAGTAATAAAAGCCAGTGACAGTGACATTAAAAAAAGCCAATTAAAAGAAACAAGTTATTGTGTCTCAGATTCTCTGTTAAGGAATATTTGTGAGTTTATAGCGTTTTGTTTTCATTTCAGTTTTTCAGAAAAGTGTTTGTGTGTTTATCATAACTCCCACATTTAACAGCGTCTGAAGCTGCAGCCATGCCGAAGACACCCCGCTTTACTTCACTGCAGAAATTCACCTGCACATGCTTCAGTTTGGTTTCATAAATTAATAAAATGCATAAATTAAATATCCTGCTTCAGAGTCTCCAAGAAGAGAGATGCACTTCTCTGACAAATCTTCAACTGAATTTTAGTTAGTTTAGTAATATCTTCCTTAAACACCAGGGTCTTACAGCAGGGCTGTCACAGCTCAGAGCTCAGCCTCAGTGTTTACATGTATGAATGGCTCTAACTGCTTCAAGCCTCCATCAGGAGGCTACATCGTCTCGTTCCATGCTGGGATCCTGGATCCAGTTAAACTGAAATGCTAAAGCCAGCTGTCTGACTGTGAGGATTTGCTGCTGCTCGCTGGTGTCAGTTATACTGACGTGTCTGAGTTTGGGACATTAAACACGGCTTTAATTCTAGTTTAAATGAAGCAAACTCAGGTTAAA
Source organism: Aulonocara stuartgranti (assembly GCF_965226115.1). Lineage (NCBI taxonomy): Eukaryota > Metazoa > Chordata > Actinopteri > Cichliformes > Cichlidae > Aulonocara > Aulonocara stuartgranti. The sequence continues at coordinate 41,393,310 of NC_138945.1, read as the reverse complement.
CTGTAGGAGGTGTCTGAAAAGTGACTTTAGATACGTCTTTCAGTCATGGTGTCCACCCTCAGACCTCAGATGCTCCTCACCTGTGCGCGTGTCCTCTGTGGCTGGCCTGGACTGAGCCGGAGGGTCGTGAACCAGCAGAACTAGCAGAACCAGCAGGAGGTAGTGAGGGCAGGACATCGTGTCCAACACAGCGACGTGCTCCGAACACACTGCAGCGACAACAGACACACAATGTCAGACTTCCTGCTTTCTCTGAGAGTCAGACTAGTGCAGGTCACCGAGGATGGAAATCTGCCTGCTTCAGATATCTGTCAGTTTGAAGTTAAAAGGATACGTACTGTATGATGTGAATGATTGGTGAGCAGAAGAATCCGAAATGTGCAAAATGCTGCCACAGGGAGGGTTTGTTCCAGTTTTAAAAGTTTTTTTCTACCTTATAAAAGTTTAAAAATACAGAAAACAGTGCATCAACTTAAACTTAATACACTTTTTATCATTAATATCATTTAGTTTGTTTAAATGTACGATCGTAAAATGAAAACAGGAAGTCAATAAAACAAACGAGCTGTGATGAAACGTGAAAAGAAGATGAGTGAAGCTCACTCACATGCACTACTGCATACAATGATTGTGGTCATGAATAAACTTTCTAAAGCTCCAACCTCAACGCTCCGCAACATTTAGGAACTTTGTTTAAATTCCGGGTCTGTGCCAGGAAACCAACCAATTGAAATTAACTTCACCAATTTTGGAGTCTGATATCAGCCAGAGCTTTTGATGGATACCAGAAGAGTTTGGTTGATGTGCAGCTGCTAAGAGATATTTAACCAAATATCAATGAGTGTGAATAGACACACTGCCAAAAGCGCGCGCACACACACACACACACACACACACACACACACACACGCGCACACACACACACACACACACACACACACACACACCCACCTTGAGTGACATCCACCTGTCCATAGGGTTTAATATAACAGCTGAAGGGTTTCCACAGGTTTAGGAGTGTTTATGGGAATTTCTGACCATTCTTCCAAAGGCACATTGTGAGGTCAGACACTGATGTTGGAAGAGAATGCTTGGCTCTCAGTGTCTACTCTAATTTATTCCAAAGGTGTTCTGTTGGGTTGAGGTCAGAACTCAAGTTCTTCCACACCGAACTCGCTCATCCATGTCTTTATGGCTTTTGCACTGATGTGCAATCATACTGAAACAGGAAGCTCCATCCCCAAACTATTCCCTGTGCCAAACAGTTTGGAGGTCTGTAGCGACTAACTCGACAGAAAGTTCCTCTGTGCACTTTGATCCTCAGCATCCACTGACCCCGCTCTGTGAGTTTACGTGGCCAATCACTCAGTGGCTGAGCTGCTGCCGTTCCTAATCACTTCCACTCTGTTATAATCCCACTAACAGCTGACTGGAATATTTAGTAGAGGAAACGTCACGCTAGACTTGTTGCAAAGGTAACATCCTATCACAGTACCACGGTGGAGTTCACTGAGCTCCTGAGAGTGACCCATTCCTCCACAGATCTTTGTAGAAACAGTCTGCATGCCTAGGTGTTTGATTTTGTACACCTATGGGCATGGAAGTGATGGAACACCAATGATCTGGATGGGTGACTGAACACTCTTGGCAATATAGCGTATGTACCTGTGTGGATCAGAGAAAACCCAAACTTTTTCTTTAAAGTCGTTAAAGATGCATGCTGCACAGCTATTCCATTGGAAAAAGAACAGTTCAAAGGATGACCCTGACATTCATGCCTGAGGTGAGTAGATGAGACTGAAGGAGCTGAAGCAGACCAGCTGACCAAGACAAGCAGCATCTGACAGGACGCCTCCAGGCTCATTTGTTTCAGCCCCAACCAACCGGGATGAGACCCCCGTGTGAAGACACCATTCATACAACACACATACACACTCACACCAGCATTGTTGCACTGGGAGTCAAACAGTGAAGCATCCTGTCACTGAGGTCTTCGTGGCCCATCCTCTCTGAGTTTCAGAGCTGAGATGTGGTCCTGTGTGAGCCTCAGCTCCATCCAAAGTATCGCTGAACTCTGATTATTGTTGATTTTTATTGATTATTGTTGATTGTCTGTAATATCTGTGGTGCAGCTCTCGTCAGTTTTGGTGCTTTCTTTATTGTCTTTAACTAAAAAATCTTTAAACATGAAAACTGGATCCAGATAAATCTCTACGACTTCCTCTCCTCATTTCTGAGCCCGGATGATGACTTTTTCCTCAACCCAAGTGTGAACTCGGGTGTGATGGGTCAGCTCAGTCGAGGCAGTGCTGATGGATGATGAGGGTGGTTTCTTAAACCAGCCTGATGCTTTCATTAGGAGTCATTTTGGAAGCTGCCTCCACGTCACTAACATCAGTCAGAGCAGACCCTCTGAATGAAACCTTACCTGCACTAGACTGTGTACACCGTCTATCTGACACATCCACTCCCAAAACAGCTTCACCCTAACACCACCCTGATCTACAGCTTCAGCTCAAACACCACCCTAACCCTCTCCACTCCATCCTTACAGTCTGAACATCACATATTCTTATTTATGAGTGTTTACAGAAGGAACCGACTCACAGACACCTACACCACCTGCATCACCATCCACACCATCACAGACTCACAGACAGAATGATCATTTTAATGTGGTCAGAGGTAAATAACCTTAAAGCTTGAATCAGTGCCTGAGCTCGTGGTTACTCATGATTATTAGGGTTAGTCTAGTTCAGAAATATTCTTCATGCTATAATAAAAATATGGCGTGTGTGTCTAGAAACTTCCAGCTGCTCACATGAGAGGAAGCTGCGGTTCTCCTGCAGGGATCTGAGGATGGAAGGAACGATTTGGAGCTTTCAGCTACTGGCATGATGCAGAACCACCCTGTGTAGCTCCTGTCCTGTGCAATGAATCCAGTTTTAACTTGAAAAACTATTTTGGCTTCCTGCAATGACTGAGCATGACTAAGGCGTCTCCCTGGTGTCATGGTAACACTATGACCTCAGAGAAACCCACCCGAGTGTCAATCTGACCCTGGCCAAAGCGAGGCTGACGCACCGGCACTGCCAGGAACCCGATTTATCATCACTGAGCCACGCTGAGCACCAGGCTTTTACCAATCTGGGATTTCTGAGACTAATCTGGTTGGTGGAGAGCGAGCAAACAGCCAGTCACAAAGCAGTGCGCTTCAGTCTCTGACACAAACGCCAAAACATGCTTCACACCCCATCAGACACCTGAAGTCACGCCTACTGCTCGCAAATTTCAAGATTAAAGCAGAGTGATGATGATGATGGTAGTGATGAGATCACTGTGAACCTGTTTACAGACACAAACAGGAACAGGAAACTGTAACAAGCTCCAACTACACCTTCACAGGCTCAGGTGTTCTGTTCTGACCTCACTGGTGATGATGACGGTGATGATGATGATTGTGTGTGTGCTGGCAAAGAGGAGGACTCACACACAGCCTGCAGCTGTCACTGACCCACTAACACAGACAAAATATTAGGAACACCTGTGCCTAATAAGCTTTTGGTCCTCACACTGCAGCAAAGCCCAACCTGTGAGGGTCCCTGTGGTATCTAACACAGGACGCTAGCAGCAGATACTCAAATACTTCGAGTCCTGTGTACTGTGAGTCAGAGTACTGCAATTCAGACCTCTCCCAGTTCAGCATCAGTCTCTGCTCCGCTCTCAGCACAAGAAAAAGTGTGTGACTTCTGCTTTACACTGATCTACTCCACCCACACAAACCAACACCATCACAACTCTGGTGCCAGCCTCCTGATTTCAAACTAATCATTTTACATTAAACTGTTCATTTTTCTTCATGTAATAAAGCCTGACACACACACACACACACACACACATACAGTAAACCCCTGGTCGGAGCATCTGGTCCGGTGTGCGTGTCAGAGAGAGAGAGTACACCTGTACCTGTGAGCAGGTGAAGCTGTGAAGCTTCAGAGCCCTGCGAGTACAAACATATCTGAGCTGACCTCAGAATAGTGAGCCCCCTCCCTCCTCAGAGCAGTAGTACCTCTGTTTTTCGCAGTACTTACAGACACACAGATCCCGGTAGACCTCAGATCAGAGTACCTGTGGAGCTCCACGGTCTGCGGAGGAATAAGCGTTAGTACCGGGACTGGGCACCAACAGCAGCCTGCCCGCTATTCCGTCTGCGGCTCTAGTTCACGTTAAAGCCCCGGCGGAGTGATCCAAACTCCTCTTGCTCTTCGCTCTAGAGCCGCGCGTGCAGAGCACAGTCCCTCACGGTGTTTGTCGGCGCACGGTCAGCGGGAAGGCCCGCCCACAGGGGGCGTTTCTTACCCTCCTCCCCAGCGCACCGTGGAGGGCTGGTTTTAACGGTGCTGTGGGGACGCGTGTGGGGACAGAAAGGTCCCCACACTTGTAACTTCCAGCATGGGACATCGGGCTATTGGGTGTGTTTATAGCTAGGTTTAAGTTTGGTTTAAACATAGCCAGACTAATCTTCTAAGTGGCCCGGGTCAAACACTTGGCTCCCTCTTGGACACACAGAAAGAAAACAAAACCTTTACGTCATTGGATTAAGAAACTTCATCCGAAAGACTGATACGTCAGTGTTGTTGTGGTTGGGCGGTACAGTTTTACATGACCATTTACAGTTTCTGGAAATTCTGCAAAGTTTTGTGGCTTCAGTTTTGACTTCAGTGTGGAGACATGTTTTTACGAAAGTGTCAGATCTTCATCATCATCATCATCATCATCTTTATTTATAAAGCACTTTAAAAATAACCACAGATGACACAAAATGCTGTACATTAGAACTAAATAATCACAATTATAAGATATAAATAAAAGCCAATTTAAAAAAAATTCATTAGTTAATAAATTATTTAATTAAAAGAAACTAAGTCTCACTGCAGTCAAAAGCCAAGGAATAAAAATGGGTTTTAAGTAGTGCTGACAGCACTAGTTTTAAGATGTGTTCTAAAAGAGGGCTCTCTATTGTGCAAGGGCAAGTTATTCCATAAGTTAGGAGATCTGTCTCACAGCATTAAACTGTTATTTATGAAGTGAGTGTTAAAAAACAAGTACAGTTTAAATCCATGTTTATGTCATGTTACCTCTTTGGATCACTTTCCTGTGATCATAATCAGCTGTTTAGTCTTGCCTCAGTTACATCACCATAAGCTCTCACACAGCCAAGCTTCAGTCACTTCAGAGCCCTTCACACTGATTTAAATTCTCTCCTGGAAGCCTAAATTACCTTAAAGTTGACCCAAGTCTTCACTTTTTGATTTTATTATCTGCTCGATAGGCAGTGTTGGGGAGTAACGGAATACATGTACCACCGTTACGTATTTAAAATACAAAATATGAGTAACTGTATTCCGTTACAGTTACCGTTTAAAAAGGTGGTATTTAGAATACAGTTACTTTGTTGAAATAAATGGATTACACTGCGGTACTTTCCTGTTTCATATTGTCGCGGGTCAGGACTGTTTGGGTTTTGTTTGACAGCTATGTTCTGTTATTGCAGGCGGCAGCGTTATGGTTGCCAAGGTTACAGGGTGACACACTCTCTCTCTGCGACTGTGTGTTTCCTGGGTGAGAGAGCGCCTTTTTGTTGTTGTTGTTGTTGTGCTAAGCTAATAGGCAGAATGCTACAGGCATAGCCCTAAAGAATGTAGCATCATGGGCAGTGTAGTCTGTGCTGCAGGGAGAATGGACTGCCATACACGTTATGGGTCTGTGAGCAAGAGAGGGAGAAAAAGGAAAACTACGGGCTGTCATCGAACAGAAACGGGAGGTGGAAGCATGTAAATATAATAATTACCACTGCAGCCAAGAAGAGTGCCTGACGAGCCCAGTTGAAAGTAAGCTATTAAGACTCGACTGTCGTGTTTTCCTCCGAAACAATAAGTTCCGTTGGAACCTTTCAACGCCTCTCTCTGTCTCTCGCAAGCAAAGTTGACCCACACAACAAAGTAAAGCTATTTTTCGGCTACGAGCCCAACACGGAACCCACGGTATTAGCCAGAGGTCCCTTTACTATGGTTCGGAGCCGCGGACTTTCAGTAATAGTAATAAATCACATTCATGTAGTTGTAAACAGCTGTTGGTCTTCCTTGGTCTCTCGTGTTCTGGGGGCCTCTGGATGTCTGGAGTTTTGATCTCCTCCATACCCGCTTCATACCCTGGAGGACGGGGCTGTGGCTCCCCACACTCCCTAGCAGATCGTTACATGGAGAAACCTTTGGAATACAAGCATGCTGATCCACACAGGTGTACACACGGGTATTCACAGACGCGGACTACAGCTTTCTTGGCTGCTGCCTCAAAGCACATTGTGCAGCACGCAAGATAGACAGCGCACAATATCGTTTATTATTTAGTATCTACTGATATCTACTGCTAGCTAGTTTATTGTGATGGTGCTGTTTTTTTTATTATGTTGCTCTTTGTTGTTTGCTTTCTCTTCTGTTTTTTTTCTCCATACAGGTGACCCGGGTGTTTTGTTTTTTTTTTGTTGTTTGGTTTTTTGTTTTTTTTTTTTTCTTCTTCTTTCTTCCCCCCCCTTCTCACCGTCTCTTCTCCCCTTTGGTTTTCTTTCTCTCCCTCTCTTTCGTTCATTCTTTCTCCCTGTCCTATCCCCCAGTCATGTCTGTCCCGTTTGTAGCAACTGAAAATAAAATAAATTCATAATTATAATAAAGGTCAATCAAATGGACCAATATGGCAAGGCCATGATGATCCACTTGGTAAAATAAATCCGCTTGGCATCTTTCTTGGCCTTAAGACAACAATTCTGATGGCTAAAGATCGAAACGGGACACACAAAAAAAAAAAAAAAAAAAAAAAAACAAACAAACAAAAAAAAAAATCAGCATGATAATATCTTAAGTAATCCAAAGTATTCAGAATACGTTACTCTCATTGAGTAATGTAACGGAATACGTTACAAAATACATTTTGGGGCATGTATTCTGTAATCTGTAGAGGAATACATTTTAAAAAGTAACCTTCCCAACACTGTGGATAGGAGCTTTACATTTTGTCCCCGCAAAGTCACTGCAAACTGACTGTCCCCATAACACTGATAAACACCTACACTACACACACTCACACAGATGGTTTCCATTGTGAATTCATTGGCAGATTGGTATAATGTGTGTTTGAGAGTGTCAGGCTGTGAACAATGACTCTGACTGTGTGTGTGTGTGTGTGTGTGTGGGGGGGGGGGGGGGGGGGGGGGGGGGGACAGAGGCAGTATTGTGAGTCCATCCAGTCACACAAAGTAAGGTCAGAGTTATTAGAGGAGTGGGCAGGATGGATGCTCCACTGTCATAAACATTTGGGAACAGCTCATAAATCAGAGTATTCACCATAACAATGCACTTACGTCTTTTTAGATAAAAAGCCGTTAAAAAAAAACTACTTTGTGAAAGTACTCCTGTTCTAGTGTGGCTATAAGCATTTTACCAGAAAGTCTCCAGCCCAAAGTTAAAGATAAAGACTTACATTACCATTAGCATATATTAAATATTTACATATTTTAAATGATCTATTCTTTCCTCTCTGAGGGCTGCAGGCCCTCTTGTTGTTTTTATCTTATAATGATGATGATGATAATAATAATAATAATAATAATAATAATAATAATAATAATAAACTTTATTTATAAAGCACACTTAAAAACCAAGGGTATGCCAAGGTGCTTAACAAGTAACAGAGAACAGAAGTTAGATAATAGTACTTGTTTGGTCCTATTTCTAAGTATGCAAGCAGGTAGCTGTCACTGATACATAGGAAAGCAACAGGTACAGAGCAAACAAGTTAAATGAGCATAAAAGTGCATAATATAAAATCATAAAAGAAATATTAACTAGAGGGAAAGGCAAGATTGAATAAGTGGGTTTTTAGTCATGATTTGAACAGTGCAATGGAATCAGATGCGCGGAGGTCGAGAAGAAGGGTATTCCACAGTACCGGGGCAGCCAGAGCAAACACATGGTCACCCCGGGACTTCAGCCGAGATCTGGGTTGGGTCAGAAGTAGTTGAGTGGCAGATCTAAGTGTTCTCGCAGGAGTATGTGATTTGAGAAGTTCACTAAGATAACTTGGCGCTAATTTATTAATAGTTTTGAATGTAAGGAGTTATATTTTAAATTGAATACTGTACTTTATGGGCAGCCAATGCAAGCTAGCTAGAACAGGAGTAATAGGGCAAAATTTCCTGGTACCAGTCAAGAGGCAGGCTGCTGCATTTTGGACTGTTTGCAGTCTAAGAAGAAGAGAAGAGGGAAGACTGTAGTACAAGGAGTTACAATAATCCAACCTGGAGGTCACAAAAGCGTGAATAAGCTTCTCCAGGTCCTCATGCGGAACATAATGCCTAGCCTTAGAGATAAGGCGCAGTTGGTGGAAGCTAGATCTCACTACAGCAGACACTTGCTTATTGAGTTTGAGCAAGCTATCCAGCAGTGCAATGCGCCGCAGCGCGCGTGCACAAAAAGGTCCAAACGCAGACTCAAGCGCTAGCAGAAAATGACACTTTATTATAACAACAAAAGGCAACCCGGGAAAACCAGAGGAGCAAAACGAGGAACTAAAAAACCCGGGGAAACAATGACGCGAGGAAGCTGGAATCGGGACTGTGGGAGGCTGCAACAGAAAAGGAAGAAGATTACTAGGGAGCCGGGAAGCTCCAGGATCTTGGACAGGAACGAAAGTTTCTCTTATCTTTGGTTCATTTGCAGGAGCCAGCACAGGTGCTGATATCAGGTGCTTTCCAGGTGCTTCAGCCACTGTTTGTAGTCCCACTCACTGATTCCTGTCCTTATATGTTAGAAACGGCATCTCCTCCACCTCTCAGTACTCTCCACAGACTGTATATAAAGGACGCACATGTGCTTCATGTGGGATGGACTTGACTGCAGACAGATTGGCTAACCGTGCATGCTTTTAGCTACAAACATAAGGCCTGGGGCCAGAATTGGCCTGCCAAAGAATTCAGTCTGACTCAATGTATGGCTTTCAAAAATGTGAAGGTGGCCAGAAATTTTGGTCTTTGAACTGTTTTTATAAGTTTTACAGCTTTTCTCCTGACAGTAACCTCAATCATGGTCAAATACACCAAAACAACAAAGTAATAGATGTAAATGTTTAAAATTACTGTAATTTTAAACAGTTACTGAGCTCAGACATCAGCTGACAAGCAGGATCATTTACTCACAGACTACACAGTCAAACCACAGGAGTCACCCCCTGCTGTTGTTGTGCGGTATTTTCTGTTGTGTTGCATTCAGGGCCCATGGAAACCATACAACCTTGCAGCTCCAGTCTGACTTATGGTTGTGTCTTTTTAGATCAACACAGAGACGTTTTGGACTTAAAGTTCACTTCAGAAGGATTTAGGTTAAACATGTGGACCAATGAAGAAGAGCATCTCTGACCAGAGCTTTACTGACCCACAACACAGCATGTGCTAGTCTCTCAGTGAAGGCACTGAAAGTGTGATATGGCCACTGTCCTGTCAGCTGAGACAGTATGGTCAGCACTGTACTGAGAGACAGATGTTTGATTTTTCCTGTCCTAACTGTATAACTTTGCTGTGCTCATTCAGAAAAATCCTCTGAATAACCACAAAAAGCTCTGAAAGTGCTAAAAGCTGCTGACCTTGGATCGAAGCCAGCAGTGAGAAAATTCCTGTATTTATAATAGAAGCCACACAGGAGACGAGGGAAGTTTTCTCTGGATGGTGTCCATGCATTAATGCCCTGCAGGGTTGAGGCATCCTGAGGAGGATGTGGGTTTGATTCCTGTAAAGTGTGGTCACGGGGCTCTCAGTGGTTTCTCTGCACCTGCTTTACAAACATAGGACGGACTTTGGACTTCACAGCACTGGTTAATGTCTGACTGCTGGTTAATAAAAAGCTCCGCAGTCACAATATGCAAGGTTCATATCCTCTCTCTGTGCATTACTCTCTTCTTGCCTGAGCCAACTTGTTTTCTCAGCATTACTTATGTTCTTTTACCTGAAGAATCTGGATAAACTGAGCTTTTAGCCCAACTTTAGTTTTAAAAAAAAAAAAAAAAAAAAAAAAAGTCTGCAGTGGAGCCCTAAAGAATAATGTGTAAATATGTCTCCTTTAAACTGAATCCGGTCATGTTTATGTATCCCAGCTGTGTTCCTTTCATGGATAACATCAATGAATTGCTCTGCCAGCCTCTCTGAGTCAGCAGTCAGTCCCGCAGCCTGGCCACTTGGATCCAGTCATTATTCTGGACTTTGCCTTGAGAGCCAGAGCAGCCCCAGGCCCAGCCCGGCACTAACTACCGAGCCTGTCAAACCACACAGTCAGACCCACCCAAACCCAGAGCCAAACCAGAGCACACCAGAGCCAGGACGCACCAGGCCAAGAGGAAAACGAAAAAGGCACCAAAGCACAGGATGAGCGTGCACTCTGCTGCAGGTCTGCAACACTTTTCTGAGCAGGAAAAAGTGTTTGTGGATGATCAGGAAAACTCTGCAACACCCTAGTTCATGATCCAAGAAACTAAACATTATGAAACAGTACGTTTCCACACTTACAGTAAAGCAGTCAGAGGTGGAAGCAAAGTACACTTACCTGATTACTGTACTTCAACTGCATATTCTGGTATTTACTCGAGTATTTATTTTAGTCCCACCATTAAACGCAAACATCTCAATGTCCTCTCTTCTCATTTTTCCAACCAGGCTCATTACTTTAGTTTTAAGACACCGAAGGGGAGTTTTTATTTTCCCCTCCAAACTGTCACAGTATGGCTGTGTGCAGGCAAAAGTAGGACCCAAACGCAAACTCAGAGACAAAAGGTAAACTCAAAAAACACAGCTTTATTGCTGGCGTGGAGTGGGACACGAAAAACAATACAAAATAAACTAAACTGGGAAAACTAAAGCCCAAGGAGCCACAGGGAAAAATCACACAGCTATGATGGAGACTACGACACTGACAAAGAGAAACACAGGGCTTAAATACACAGAGGGATAACGAGGGAATGAGACACAGAAGGAGGGCACAGCTGGGAGAAATCAGGACTGGACGAGACAGAGACGCAAAACTAGAAACACTCACATGAGGCATGGACCTTCAAAGTAAAACAGGAAGTATCACACAGAGACGCGAACTAGACACAGTGGAGACAGCAACTAAGAAACAGAGACAAACCATAAGGCAGAGGTCTAAGAACCAAAATACACAGAGGGAAATACTCAGCTTTGAACACAAGAGACTAGACTAGAGGGAGTAACAAAAGACCAACCATGAGAACATAATGCACAATGCAGGGTGACAGAAAACAAGAAACTCAAACATGCAAAGACACACCATAAACAGAACAGAGGGGGCACAGAGAGACATGAAGGGCAGGGGAGACTTAACATGGGTTGAAACACAAGGGGGAACTAATAAGCAAATCAACATAGGAGGCCTAATGAGCTAAACATACTATAAACATCAAAATGAACTAAAACTCAAAACACTGGGTCCTAAGACCCAGGATCGTGACAGAGCCCCCCCTTCAAGGGCGGATTCCAGACGCCCAAAACCAGGAAAAACAAAACAAAACCAAAACAACCCACCCAGGGCGGGCGGCGGGGGTCCAGGACGGAGGGCCAGAAACAAAGCCACAAAAACACAATGTCCATCAAAAACACAGGAGCGCAGGGAACAGTTCACAACTCCTCAGGGGGCCGACCCGGAGGGTGACGGTCCAGAAGTCCATAGTTCATTTGATCAAGGGGCCGTCCGTGCGGACGGCAACGGCGGCGACACGGAAACGGTTCAGGGGGCCGACCTCGACGGCGGTGACGTGGAAACAGGTCAGGGGGCCGGCCGTGCGGAAGGCGACGGCGGCGACTCAGGCGATGGCGATCAGGGGGCCGGCCGTGCGGAAGGCGACGGCGGCGACTCAGGCGATGGCGATCAGGGGGCCGGCCGTGCGGAAGGCGACGGCGGCGACTCAGGCGTACCGGCCGAGGCTTTGAGGGCACAGGACCAGGCGATGCTGAAGCACAGGCAGGCCCAGGCGTAACAGAAGCACAGGCAGAGGCTGGACCAGGCGATGACGAAGACTCGGATGCAGCCGGACCAGGCGACGACGAGGCGGTCGCAGGTGGCGGCTGGACAGGCTCCTCGGGCCCTCCAGCTAATGCGGCGTGAGGCTGAACGGGCCCCTCGGACCCTCCAGCGGAGACAGGAGGCTGAACGGGCCCCTCGGACCCTCCAGCGGAGACAGGAGGCTGAACGGGCCCCTCGGGCCCTCCAGCGGAGACAGGAGGCTGAACGGGCCCCTCGGACCCTCCAGCGGACGAGGCGTGAGGCTGGACGGGCTCCTCGGGCCCTCCAGCGGACGAGGCGTGAGGCTGGACGGGCCCCTCGGGCCCTCCAGCGGACGAGGCGTGAGGCTGGACGGGCTCCTCGGGCCCTCCAGCGGACGAGGCGTGAGGCTGGTGTGGTTCTCCGGAACCACCAGCTGACGTGGCATGACCAGTAGGTGCAGAGACCACCGGCTGAACAGAAGGCTGAGTGGGTGACGGAACAGATGACTGAGCTGAACAATGGGGAGCTGGCTGAGCTGCACAGTGGGCTAAGGGCTGAGCTAACGGAAGCACGGGAAAGTGTACTATGGACTGGGTGGCTAACAGCGCTAATGACTGAGCTAAAGACTGAAAGGCATGCAGTAGTGATGGTGGTGTGGATTGCAGACCGAATTCTCCTGAGCCCTTAGTAGAAACAGGGACGGGCGCAGGCACATGCCGGACACTAGCCACTCCCACCCGAGGAGTAGGTACGGGTGCGGAGACGGGCTGTATCCTGGCTGACCTCACCCTGGGGACCGGAACAGGCACCGGCAACGGCTGGGCAACTGCCCTTCCCACCCGAGGAGCTGGTACGGGTGCAGAAAGGGACAGAGCCTCAGCCGGCCTGGAAACCAGAGCGGGGACCAACTGGGCCTCAGCCTCCCCCACCCGAGGAACTGGTACGGGTGCAGAGGTACGCTGGGCCCGAGCTGCCCCGGGAGGAGAAACACGAGCAGGAAAAGGAGCAGGCTCAGAAAAAACAGTCTTAGAAACAGCAGGCTCAGGGTCGACAAAAACAGATCTATCAAAAATGAACCCGCCGCCCACTTCATGTTTTGCAGTCTTAGTATTAGCAGTCCTTGTTTTAATAGTTTTTGAAATCCTTGGGTTGACAGTTGTAGAGTGAGCTGACTTGGGGATGACTGAACCGGACCTGACAAAACCCGAACAGACGGAACCGGAACTGAGTGTGTTTGACCTGGTAGAGTGGTTCACAGTTTTCCCTTTAACAGCTTTTACAGCCTTTGGCGAGTGCTTATTGTCTGTGATTTCTCCCTGTTCAGAGGGGCAAAATGAAAAAACTTCTCCCAGTCTATGTCATCGTCCATCAGGGACACATCGACAGGATCAGGAGTGTGTCTATTGTTCTTAATGTCCAGAGAAGCGGAAGAAGGATAATCAGTGTTACTCACCACCGGGAGTTGCTTAACATGGTCCATCTTATTGCGGCGTGTGCGCCGCTTCCTACGGGGAGGGGAAGCGGGCGGAGAGAATAGCCGAGCCTCCGGCGTGCAGAACGGCGACACGGAGGCTGGAGCGTGGGCAATTGAAGGGACGCGGAGAATTCCCACCTGAAGCGGCCGCGGCTTGGGTGCAGGTGAAGCGGCAGGTGGGGGCTTTCGGCAGCTCCGGGGACCACCGAGAGCCAGCCGCGTTCCTCGGAAAATCCGCCCGTAGTCAGGAGTGCGCCACGGCCTCAATCGGAGCTCCTCCTCTAGCTCAGCAAAGGCAGCATCCTGACGCTCACGCAGCTGAGAGCGGTTTGCTGGGTCCATGTAATGGTCGTAGTCTTCTGTCACAGTACGGCTGTGTGCAGGCAAAAGTAGGACCCAAACGCAAACTCACAGAGACAAAAGGTAAACTCAAAAAACACAGCTTTATTGCTGGCGTGGAGTGGGACACGAAAAACAATACAAAATAAACTAAACTGGGAAAACTAAAGCCCAAGGAGCCACAGGGAAAAATCACACAGCTATGATGGAGACTACGACACTGACAAAGAGAAACACAGGGCTTAAATACACAGAGGGATAACGAGGGAATGAGACACAGAAGGAGGGCACAGCTGGGAGAAATCAGGACTGGACGAGACAGAGACGCAAAACTAGAAACACTCACATGAGGCATGGACCTTCAAAGTAAAACAGGAAGTATCACACAGAGACGCGAACTAGACACAGTGGAGACAGCAACTAAGAAACAGAGACAAACCATAAGGCAGAGGTCTAAGAACCAAAATACACAGAGGGAAATACTCAGCTTTGAACACAAGAGACTAGACTAGAGGGAGTAACAAAAGACCAACCATGAGAACATAATGCACAATGCAGGGTGACAGAAAACAAGAAACTCAAACATGCAAAGACACACCATAAACAGAACAGAGGGGGCACAGAGAGACATGAAGGGCAGGGGAGACTTAACATGGGTTGAAACACAAGGGGGAACTAATAAGCAAATCAACATAGGAGGCCTAATGAGCTAAACATACTATAAACATCAAAATGAACTAAAACTCAAAACACTGGGTCCTAAGACCCAGGATCGTGACACAAACATTGTAAGTGACTCGCAGGAGGAACAAAAACACAGAAGATGATCTTGTTGGAACATCCATCACTGCTTTTCATACTGAAGCAGTCAGCAGAGTATACAGAGTATTTTTAACACAGGTACATGCATGCATAGTCTGTACAGCACAACTGACCACAGTGATTTAGAGGACCTAAAAACAGGCAAACAAAACACAAAGATAATTTTTTATTAGATTTACAGCCTCAAAGTGACAAAGTAGACAGAGTGCACATCACAGGAAACAACACAAGGATAAAAGAGCTGAAGTAAAAAACTGCAAACATTAAACAGAAGATTTAGGTTCCATCCCCGTCTGCTCCCGTCTGCATGACATATATCCTCGGACAAGACCAAAACCAAGCTGCATCCAACAGAGTCTGAATGTGTGAAAGAGGCCAAAGTTGTGTAAAGTGCTTTGAGTGCTCAGAGTAGAAAAGCACTGTATAAGAACCAGTCCCTAAACTCAAAGCAGCTCAATGTTCAGTTTATTTATGCAATAAAAATAAAATCCTGAGAGCGCCCATAAAAATTAAAAACAAAAAACAAAAACAAACAGAAAACTGTAAACACCTTACAATGAATCTGATGCAGTTAAATTCATACTCATTTAGAGTGCGTTATACTGTTATAAAGAAAGGCTGCACACGTTTCCTGCCATGTGTTTGTGGATGCAGATGTTTGACCCTAAATATGCTCACAGGTGTTGTTGAATAAAAGGTTTCTTTAAGATCGTGGTGAGTTTAATGTACGTGGACTTGCGTTTGTGGCCTGGAAAATATTTCACCTGTGGCTATGATTTTGAGTCTCTGTCCTGCTGGAACACTCAAACTTCATGTCAGAGTTTTCCTGCTGTGGTGTTTCTGCTCATCTTGCACAGCTGGATGTTTCATAGTGTGCTGCATGTTTGGGGTTGTTCTTTCCAGGTCCTCTTCAGCTGCGGGAAGCCAACAAACCATGTTATGCAAATTAGAGCTGAAGTGACCTTGAAGGCTGAGACAGACCGTCTGAGCAGCTCAGAGGTCATTTCACAGCCAGTGTAACAATTAAGTTTAACATCCAGGCATCCATGAAATCCGAATTTATGAAATTTAATGCCGTTAGAAGTTAGCAGGGAGTTAGCTTGCTAGCTTCCATCTAAATATAACACACCATGTTCTGACTGAGGGATTTCCGAAACAAATTAAGACGTACAGCTCTATCACTCCCGACATAAGAGATAAGATAAGATAAGATAACTCTAATGAAGACAGGAAAGTAAACAGCAGTGATGTTCTTAGGGTTACTGAAGTTGGGCTAGCTGGTATATAATGATGTGCTACACGATCGCTAGTGACACAGCTATGTTAGTATAATATAAACACTCAAGCTGGAGGGTGAATGCTAACTTTTTTCCACTCAATAAAAGTTAACGTGAGGGTTCCCGAAGGTTCGGGACAAATGCAATCGCATGGCAGGATGCTGTAAACGGACCAAACTTCAGCCAGGAGAACAACTGAGATAATCTATCCACAATACGAGGTTAGTCATTAATATATTGCTGCATGGGCTGTGCTGTAGTTAAATCGTAAGGTTTTAAAAATGGCGCTTTAAAATGAATAGCGATAATAATAAAAACCGTGAGAGGCTGACAGTGATCACTGACTGGTTTAGGGGCTTGTTGAGATTAAATAGAACAAGATACAAAGCATTAAAACATAAATACACAACAGCCTTATTAAACGCAGGGTAGTTTGGGCCCAGAAGCAGAATTCATCACGTCATCACTTAAAAACCGGATATAAAAGGTTACGTTTAAAAAAAAATTAATGAAAAAGTGTTAATCAACAGATGAGCACAGAGAGTACATCTCGTCCTCAGGTTCAGGCTCAGGCTCACCTTCACCGGCACAGTTATGATCCAGGTTCTGTACCATCATCTCCATCCAGCAGACTATTCAGATATGCATAAACCCAGCAATAACAGAGATGTTGAAAATCATCTGAGGTGGAAACAAAAACATGGAGTTTCAGTAAAACCTTCTGTCAGGACACTGCAGCAGCTCTGTAATATCACCAGACTGAGCATCAGCCAGTGTGAGCCACACAATGCACACAGGTGTTGGGTGAAAACACACGTACATTAAAGGCAGGTCTAGTTTAGACTTGTGTAATGCATTTGCTTCAAGTTAAAGCCATGGTTTTCAAAATAAAAGCACTGTAGAGACATTTATGTGGAGGTCTGATTTGAAAAAAGAATTTGCCATTGTTTGTGTGTCAGTGTGTTAGTGTGTGTGTGTATGTGTGCTAGTGTGCTAGTGTGTGTGCTGAAACTCTGGACCTGCCTGCAGGTTTTCTGGAGTTCAGCAGAGTCAGAGTGTAATTTTGGCTGCTCTGTAATCACAGAGCTCCTGCAGGGCGGCGTGATAACGCACCATAATGCTGCCTCAGTGTCATCCTCCCTGTGTGGGCTCTCATCGCATGTAATTCACCTCTGAGTGTGTGTGAGTGTTTTTGTGTGTGGTTCTTTCAGCGCATGTCCTGAGGTCACATGGGCTGCAGACTTGTCCTCAGACTGATTAAAGGTTAGTTTAAAGAACAGATTCAGTCTCAAAAGTCTCCAGAGTGCAGGAAGGGAGGCGTCTGAGGAACTGCTACACCCAGGAGTACAAGTACATTCTAAGTACTGTAAGGACTGCAGTGTATTTTATCAAAGTATCAGACAGTACTTCAGGAAAGATTAAATTCAAAGTGAACAGCAGGTTTGTCTGTGGGTGTGCAGATGAAGTACCTCAGGTTTGTACTGCAGTACTCGCAGTAGTGAATGTAGCTGCTGTAGTTTCCCAGATCTTCAGAGTTGTTCCAGTTGTTCAGTCTGCAGAGAGGACAAGGTCTAACTATCCCTGACCCTCCGCTTTCACTGCAGTCAGCACAAAGTGTGTGAACCTCACGCACACTCAAACACAAAAACACAGACACACACACACACACACACACACACACACACACACACACACACACACACACACACACACACACACATAGATAGCCTCCTCCCTCCATAAAGAAAGTCAGACGCACCGCAGAGTCAGGAATGTGGAGTTTACATGGGCAGCTTTATTTGGCCTGAAGAAAATGTTCCAGAAGCCACATCCCCCACACACACACACACACACACACACACACACACACACACACACACACACACACACACACACACACACACACACACACACACACACACACACACAATAAAAGCTCCATCTGCTATTAACATTTAATAATTCAGTTCATCGGCACAGAGCAAAAAGTTTGTGGGAGGAACTCAGCTGAAAACTCAAGTCAGGTTTCATGAAAGACACAAAACAGAGAAAGCCAGCCAACAAACACAGAGGATAGAAAACAACCATAAAGAGGAAAAAAGCTCCAACCAGAAACAAAGAAAAGCCCACAAAAAAACAGCAGACAGACAAGGACACAAGCCTCCACCCACACTGAGGCATCACGGCAACCAAACTAAGGAGAAGGGTCCTACCTGAACACTTGCAGACAGTGACTGAAGCAGTAAAAAGCTTAGTGCCAAACCCTGCAGTTCCTCTAGTTCCCAGGAGAGGCAGCAGTGAGTTCACTCCCATAGACTCCCATGTTAAAACTAATAAACATATGTACAGCTTGATACACAAACTGTTCTGATCTTTATTGATAATTTTCCCCTTCCTTCATAACATTTTCAGAACTCACATTAACACTTAAAGTTTGATGGAGAGGTGGATGGTGACACAGGTCGATGTAGCTGCTAGCTAGCTTCACCTGAACTAGACCCCTGGGCCGTGTTTGCGCTGTTGGACATCATGTGACCAATAATATGGCTGCTGTGAGGTTACTCTACTAGCAGACCGTCCAAGAAGGCTCCACTTCAGTAGTGAGTGAAATTTGAGTTTGATTGGATGTTACATGTTATGTTAGCAGGAAGGTGTGTCTGTGTGATGCTCCCACACAGTCTAGGATGCTAGACATACAAAATCCATCCACACAAAGTAGTCACATCCAGTGAACGACATCATGATAGTTGTGTCCATCTTTTATATACAGTGCAGGAAAGCACCTGCTCTGCTGGGATTTGGAAAACAAATATGAATCCAGTGGATTATTTTGTCTGTATGACATCACCATATTAATAACAACATTTTCTCTCATTTCTGAGGAGTGTTGTGGATTCTCCACATAACTGAGGTGTCCACAGACTTCTGAAGGTGGAGTTTCCTCTCTCAGAACTTTTGGCAGCGGTAAACGAACATATGCTGCTTGATTTGGAGTGCTTTTGTGAAGTTGACATTCACTTTGTTTTGGTCTTAGAAACACATCTGATTTGTAGGCATGTACCAGCCAATGTGACCAAAGAGATTCAAAGAGACACAAAACAGTCAAAAATCCACAAAAATTACAACAAACGGGTTTAAAACAGACACCAAAGAAGCAAACCAGATGAAAACAGCAAAGAAGAAGGAGGTAAGAAGGAACACTCTGACATGTTGTTGTTCCACTGATGTCATGGTAACACACGTGGCACTGACTCACGTCATATTGAGCACATGTCTGCGTGGGCTGCTGTCATCTCACACACACACACACACACACACACACACACACACACACACACACACACACACAGTGATGTAAATCGGGGATGTAGATGACATCACTCAGAATAACAAGCTGGGGAACTTTGGTATTGATCATGTTTTGAAGGATCACACAGAAAGGAAGTGATGCGTGAGGGCAGGTGGCAGATGTGCAGCATCTGCAGACCCTGAGCGACACCTGCAGCGAGCAGCCGTGAATGTTGTCGGTCTTTAACCCCAGCCCTGCTGAAAGCTCAGTGAGCAGTCAGTCACGTGATAACCACAGCCTCATCCAGGTCACAAACAGGACGTTGTTGACGGTCATGTGGCAGGAAGTTTTCGGCTCTTCCTGATGAAGACGGTGGACCTACATAAACGGGTCAGGAGCACATCGCTGTGCTCACAGCATTCAAACTCAAACACTTCCACCCACGCCGAGCATTTTCTCCCCTCCTCAGAGCTGACCGTCCAAACAGAAACCAGCTCTGTCTCCATGAAAACACCCACAGCTTCCTCTGCTGCATCGCCACAGGAGCGCATGGATCCAGATCATGACATCAGTCCACAGCCTTTACACTGTGAGTCTCTCTGCACTAATGGCTCCACCCACTCCAACCTTCTGACCCGGAGCTCCATGGTTAATTCAAAAACGACTCAAACAGGAAGAGGAAGCACTGTGTTTGTTTGTAACCTGTGGTTTACACATGTGCATTGAAGTCTGATTGGACACAATGCTCTTGTCTCTTAACCACAAACCACCAATCAAGCTCCTCCACCACCAGCCTAATTTCCCCATCTAAACATTGTCCGATATGTTTGGACGAGAATGAGGAGATGCAGCAACGCTGAGAAACGCCTCCTTCACCACCACCACCACCACCACCATCATCATCATCATATTCTGGCTCCAGCGGGCTCACACTGCTTTCTGAGGACCTCCTGTTTACAGGAACAGACCACAGACAGAAACCAGATCCTGAAACAGGCATCAACAGGACGCTGCTGGGTCGGGTCAGGAGACCTTTTTTAATATCTTAGATTATCTTGCTCAGCTTTAAGCAGTGACTTTTTCTACATTACTCACTAAAAGTGACATTCACTCAGTGATCTTAAACATTTCCCCTGAGTTGAGTTTGT
This sequence comes from Aulonocara stuartgranti, assembly GCF_965226115.1. Classification (NCBI taxonomy): domain Eukaryota; kingdom Metazoa; phylum Chordata; class Actinopteri; order Cichliformes; family Cichlidae; genus Aulonocara; species Aulonocara stuartgranti. Next base: position 41,372,860 of record NC_138945.1, on the reverse strand, counting down.
GAAGAAGTCTGAGATGAGAAGACGAGGTCTGACAGCAGTACAGGAGGCCATCCACACCCATTGTGAGCAACCGTCGCTGAGCAGAACTGGTGGCCTATGAAACCAGCCGTCAGCAGTCCTGAAACCCCATCCCATGCAGTTCAATCCTGACTTATGATCAGAGACCTGCGAATACATACGAGTAACAACGACAGGTGAAACAAACAATCGTGGCACGAGCATCTACCAGCAGTGCTGAAGTCTACCGCTGACTGACAGGCGAGGTGGTGGTAGATCCATCTGAGGATTACCTACTTAAACCCGAGCCTGGAGTGGTGACCAGCCTTTAGCTTCAAAGTCCACAGTTTGAATGGACTGAGTGATTGACTCATCAGCTGTTTTAAAACAGATCACACCGAACTAAAAGGTGAAGAAAGCAATTGAAACAACTCAAATTCTCAAGTGAATAAACCTCATCCAAGGAGGTCATCAATCACGCCAACCCTGCGTCTCTGAGGCCGGGATGGGAACAACTGGGAACAGATCAGAGGGAAGACGTGATGGTGTCTGCAGATTGTGCTGCTGTTTGAAAGACTTCCCGTTGAAGAACTTCAAGGATTTCAGTGTGGTTACTGTGGTTTTCTGTAGCAACAGTACACACCTGCATTTTTACAAACTCACAGCTGCACTCTTATTACTCAGGAACAATCGTCTTGATACATGCTTAATCATCCAGGTGACTTCTTGAGTTTCAGCTGACTGCAGGGTTCCAACCTTATAAACAGTACATTTGCATAATGACTGAAACTAGCACCACTGATGAACAATGAGGTCAGTTTCCATCTGTGAATCGGGGAAACCTGTGAAATCTGCGAAACCTTACAAAGTGAAATATGTAAAATTTGTAAGGTTGGGGAAACCTGCAGTCAGCTGAAACTCAAGAAGTCACTTGATTGACGATGGAACATTTCTCCCACTTAATATCCAGATGACCAGAAACTTTTTTGATGACTCAGGAAAAATAATGTCTACAAATACATCTCACCAGGTTTATTTGTGGAGTTCATTTCAGGTTTTCCCTAAAGAAAATTGGCCACAAAAATATTGTTTCCATAAACTTTTCATAATTTCTTTTTCTTCTTCTGAGGAAATTGAATTCACTGTTTTTTACGACCTGCTGAAACCTTAAAAATGAACCGCGATGCAACAAACTGCTGCTCAGCTCATAATCATGTTCATGCAGGACAACAAGAACACCACCAACCTGTGACTCTTTAAATCTTTTACTCACAGTAAATCATCACTCAGGGTGGTGATGCTGCCCTCTGCAGGCAAACCCAGGTTTTACATCCAGCAGCACTTTTAAAAATGTCCAGTAATCATACGTCATCAGTTTGTTTTAAAACATATTTACATTTCCCAGGATATTAAAGGAGTACAAAACTATAAAGAAGAATTTACTCAAAAAAAAAAAAACACATTTGATTTCATTCAAACGTCTTACAAACTCAGAAGGTATGACACACTGAGACACACTAAACTGGTTTAAAGTAACTCCCCTCCCTTCATACATGGAGCAAAACACTGAGTTTCACCTGCTGAGAATGACAGTTGCCCCAACATTTTAAGGGTGAACATGAAGTTTTGGCTCTTCCTGAGCGCTGCAGCTCAAACCTGTAATCACCTCTGTTACCATCACAGGCCTGACTCGTGTTATCTATACCCAAAGATGTCTTTCATCTCACTGATTCATTGTTTAATATAAGATACACAAATACAAATGTAAACAGCATGATAGAAAATCTTCATCACCTCATTGTGATGAGAGCGGATCTGCTTCACGGAAGCTTCAACAAGTTTTGGTGTTTTGAAAGTCTGAGAGTCATAGTGAGGTTGGAGGTGTTTCTCACAGTAGGAGGCCCCACAGACCCTGGTGGCTTTACGTTTCCTTCCACTGCAAACATCACAGGCCACATCTTCAGGTCCAGCAGCGTGGAGCTCAGGCTTTCTCAGCTCCTCCACTAAAGCTGCTAGTCCAAGCACCCCCACAGGCTAGCCAGTACCGGTCAACCATACAGCCTCCATTGGAACAAAACCAATAGGAAACCCTACTAACTCCTCCTGGGACCCCTCAAGAGATCAGTCGCTGCCTGCAAGAAGAAAAATCCTTCCAGAATGGAAGAGTTAATAACACAGAACAATCCATTTATATCAATAATATCAGTGATGATAATGTAATTAGTACATTTTTATAAATCCAGTCAGTGATTAAAATATTCTCAGAAAGGAAAATTACTTGTGTCCAATTCAATCTCATGCAAAATCAAGATACTACAGTTACATCTAATGAGTTAATGAATAGAGACCATGGTTCGATAACAGAGGCAACAGAGCTCAATTAGGAGATTCAACCAATCATTAATGCTAAAGGATTGTTTATTTTGCTAATTAATAGGTATTATTTTCTCACCAATGGCTAGAGTGGTGAGTATGTGTTTAGCTTTTTTGGTTGGATGACTGAGGTTTTCTCAGTAAACACAAATGAGGAGATAATGGGACTCTGCAGCCAAACATGGAGGTATGTGTTTGAGTAATTTCACAACAAAAATGCCAAACAGGCGAGCAGATCCATAGTGCAAGAAATATGTGTCTGTGGTGTTTTGAGAACACTGAGTGCAAATATCAGAATCAGAGAAGCCCATTTTATTCACCCTGTGATGTGTGATATGAGTTCTGTGGAAGATTTGAACTGAAAGGGTTGTAAATTTGTTTTTTGTGATTACAATTGTATGTTTACAAATCTGTGTCCAAAAATCTGATTCTGAGGACTGCTGAGAGTATATTTGGAGATGGGTAAACTGATACAGTGAAATTAATCTATTCAGTTTGGAGAGTTTCTTGTTTTTTGGATGAATGACTTTCCAAAGAGCTGCAAAAAAAGGAAGGACCAGCTGACTTTGTCAAAGGCTTTTTCTACAATCACACTTGTGTGGGCTGGTGAGGCACAAGGGAAAGGTTCAGCAGGTGGAGACCACAGACTGCTGCTCTCTCCTGGCTCGTTCTTCTTTTAGCAGATACGATGATTTTCTAAGTTTGTGCTTGTTGAGTCTCTACTAAAAACTTTGCTCCTTTGCCACCTGACAGCCAATTAAGTCCACAGGGAACGGTTCTGGCTCCGTTCCTCTTCACCATCTACACGGCAGACTTCTCCCACAACTCCACCAAGTGCTTCCTGCAGAAGTTCTCTGATGACTCAGCAATAGTCGGCCTCATCACTGATGGGGACGACAAGGACTACAGAGGACTGACTCACGACTTTGTGGACTGGTGCCAGCTGAACTACCTCCAGATCAATGCCAGTAAAACCAAGGAGCTGGTGGTAGACTTCCGCAGGCACAAACAAATTCAAATTTTTTATTTGTCACGTACACAGTCATACACAGTACGATATTCAGTGAAATGCTTAGACAACTGCTCGTGACTTAAAGAAAAAAAAGGAAAGGGCTATGAATAATGTTAAGGAAAATGTTTTAAAACACTTCTTCAGTAAAGACTCAGAGAAGAGAAACACACAGAACTTCTTGCTAGCAAGGGCAGTCTCCAGACAGAGAGACTCGCGCTAAGAAACTGCCCCTGTCTTTATTTTATACTTCAGTGTGTGTGTGTGTGTGTGTGTGTGTGTGTGTGTGTCCTGCTGATCAAACGGTCATGAAAGCACAAAAGGTACATCCTTGGTCACAAAGAGGGTAGTCTCCCCCACCCTAGATGGTTCACCCTAGATAACACGGTGAGGAAGTCCAGCAGTTAAAACACTTAGACTAGAACAGACGTAGCTACGTTAATCCTACCATAAAACAATAAAACAAGGTACGACCTCTCCCATGCTTCTAGGATGTGGGGGTGAACACCCTAGAATGTTACAGACCTCCTAGGATGAGACATTCTTTCAATATGCCACCAACTATATACTTCTACACACAAGTGATTACATGCAGTATTCTACCATATGCAAACTTCTATCACTAAAAGATTATACTGACTACTAAATACAATTTTCCCTTGACAAATAAGATAGGAAATAAATATTGAAAAATTAAAAAGTGTAAATTTAACTAGGAAGGAATAAAATATAAGAATAAAAAATATAAAATATAAAAAATGAAATAACTGTACAACACAATTTAGAATGAAGGGTAAATTTAACTGGGAAAGAATAAGATAAAATATATAAATTAAAGTTGAAAATAAAATAACTGTACAACAAAATACACAATATAGAACTATATATGAATGTATGAAGAAATATAAATAAATAAATAAATATATACACAATAACAGCAGCTGTACAAGTATTAACTGGAAATGAAGAATATAGTGACCAGTGTTGTGCAATCCACATTATGTCTTGTGCAGTGCAAATATGCTTAAAGTGATTTAAGTGATGAAGTGAAAACAATGTCCAGAATGTCCAGTGTGTGTGTGTAAGAACCATATGTGTGGGTCAGTACTGTGTGGTGGTGTGATTAAGAGACCGTATCGCCTGCGGGAAGAAGCTCCTCCTCAGTCTCTCTGTGTTGGTCTTCAGGCAGCGGAATCGCTTTCTGACCTCAACAGAGAGAACAGTCTGTTGTTGGGATGGCTGAGGTCCTTCACGATCTTCCTGGCCTTGGTCCAGCACCGCCTGCTGTAGATTGAGTGCAGGTCAGGGAGCTTGGAGCAGACGGTGCGCTCAGCTGACCGCACAACCCTCTGTAGAGCTCGTCTGTCCTGCATGGTGCTGTTCCCGAACCAGGTTAAGATGTTTCCCGCCAGGATGCTCTCTATGGTGCACGAGTAAAAGTTCCTGAGCACCTTGGAGGGCAGTTGGAAGTCTCTCAAGCGTCTGAGGTGGTAGAGACGCTGACGGGCCTTTTTCACCACGGTGTTGATGTGACAGGACCATGACAGGTCCTGCGTGATGTGAACTCCAAGGTATTTGAAGCTGTCCACTCTCTCCACTGGGCACTCGTTGATGACGGGGGTCTGGTAGTTCCTCTCCTGCTTAGTGTTGAAGTCCACTATCAGCTCCTTTGTCTTACTGATGTTTAGGAGGTTGTTCCTCTGGCACCAGTTCTCCAGATTCCTAATCTCCTTCAGGTAGGCCGTCTCGTTGTTATCAGAGATCAGGCCCACCACGACGGTGTCGTCAGCAAACTTGATGGTGGTGGTGGAGCTGGTAGTGGCCACACAGTCATATGTGTACAAAGAGTACAGCAGGGGGCTCAGAACACACCCCTGGGGGGCTCCAGTGCTGAGAGTGGTGGAGGCTGAGACATGTCCGCCCATCCTTACTGCCTGTGGTCTGCCAGTTAGGAAGTTGGAGATCCACTGACACATAGATGAGCTGAGTCCCAGATGCTCCAGCTTGGTGGTGAGTGTGGAGGGAATTATGGTGTTAAATGCAGAGCTGTAGTCTATGAAGAGCATTTTAACATAATTCCCCCTTCTAGTGTCCAAGTGAGTGAGTGATGTGTGGAGGAGATGAGAGATGGCATCGTCTGTGGAACGATTTGGACGGTAAGCGAACTGTAGTGGGTCCAGTGTGTCTGGTAGTGAAGAAATGATGAAGTCTCTGACCAGGCGTTCAAAGCACTTCATCACTACTGAGGTGAGGGCTACAGGGCGATAGTCATTGAGAGAAGCAGGGTGGGGTTTCTTCGGGACAGGAACAATGATGGACTCTTTGAAGCATGTGGGGATCACCGACTGAGATAAAGAGATGTTGAATATCTCAGTGAACACAGGAGCTAGCTGGTATGCGCAGTCTCTTAGAATACGACCTGGGATGCCGTCTGGTCCTGCTGCTTTCCTGGTGTTCACTCTCTTGAAGGCTCTCCTTACTTCATGCTCGGAGATGACGAGCACGTTTCCGGTGCTGGCAGTATCTTCCTGTCTGCAGCTGTTAGCGCCGCTAGTACTAGCATTGTTGGAGTCCTTAGCTGCAGCCTCGAAGCGAGCATAGAAAGTGTTCAGCTCGTCTGCCAGAGTCACGGCCGCGTTCGTCATACCGGTTGTTGGTGCTTTATAGTCCGTTATTGTCCTTAGTCCCCGCCACAGGCTCCTAGAGTCACTCTGTTGGAGTTGTGACTCTAGTTTCCTCCCGTAGCGCTGCTTCGCTTCTTTCACCGCCCTCCACAAACATCCTCCACTGCAACCACTGAACATCCGAGGTATGGACATCGAGGCTGTGGACAGCTACAGGTACCTTGGTGTTCATCTGAACAACAAACTGGACTGGACTCATAACTCAGATGCCCTCTACAGGAAAGGGCAGAGCAGGCTGTACCTGCTGTGGAGACTCAGGTTGTTTGGAGTGGAGGGCCCACTCCTGAAGACCTATGACTCTGTGGTGGCCTCAGCCATCTTCTATGGTGTGGTCTGCTGGGGCGGCAGCATCTCTGCTGGGGACAGGAAGAGACTGAACAGGCTGATCAGAAGGGCCAGCTCTGTTCTAGGATGCCCTCTGGACCCAGTGGAGGTGGTGAGTGACAGCTGGTGGTTAAGCTGTCATCCCTCTTGGACAACATCTCCCACCCCATGCAAGAGACTGTGACAGCACTGAGCAGCTCCTTCAGTGGGAGACTGTGGCACCCACGGTGTGGGACGGAGAGATTTCGCAGGTCTTTCCTCCCCACTGCTGTCAGACTCCACAACAAAGACTTTTGCAGCTGATCAACAAACCCACATATGTGCAATAGACTGCTATATGTGCAATTCTTCTGATGAAGTTGTATTTTTGTATTGTCCTACTCCGTTGTATATAGTATTTGTATTTCTATTTTATTCTATTGTATATATTATTCTATTCTATTGTATATAGTATTTTATTCTATTGTATATAGTATTTTATTCTATTGTATTTTATTGCATTCCAGTGTTTTCTAATTTCTGCTACATAACTTTGCACTTTTGCTGTAACAAAAAAATTCCCCACCTGTGGGACTAATAAAGGTCATCTTATCTTAAGTCCTTTCCCACTGGGTTCACCCAAAAACAGCTATACTAGTTTTGATTTAATTACAACATGCTGAGGTCGCCTGCTGACATCAGTTTTCATGGATCATTTGTGTTGATATCAATATGGAAATCTAGTGTTGTATATAAATCTTTGTGAAGTCATAATGTTGCACTGAAAAAAATGTTTTAAAGCAGGGATGTACCCCAAGGACTAACACATTGTTGTGAAGTTGAGAGATGACTCAGTATAAACTAAAGCGTTTACTTAATCGCTGATTACATGCTAACCTGTGTATTTTATTATCTGTACACATATGACAGGAGCACATTGGCTGAAATCTTTGGTTCCTATAAGCTGTAAAAACACAGATTTTTAAAAAAAGAAATAAGGCGTGCTGTTCAGCTCTCTCAGTGTCCTTTCATATGATATATTACTCAGTGTGGTTTCTTGGAACTTTTTTCAAGGTGAACTTTGAAACAATGGTCAAATGCTTAGCCAACCTAATGAAAAATGAAATCAGCTGCAGCTCTTACCATGTCTGCCATGTGAAAATAATTACTGCAGACACCAGACTGCTAGCAAACAGAGCAGATTACATCCTGCATCCATTCAGGGAGAAAATGAAGAGTCATTTAAATCGTGTGGGGTTTTTTGTACGTGTGAATCCTGAATGTGCTCATCGATGTCAGATGGCACACTGATGAGGCACGAGCATCAGACAGGTCTGAGATTTATCCTCCATGCTTTCAGACTCTGCCAACGGCATTAAGGTGCAAACTTTCTGAGAAAAACCTACTAACATCAAAGTTAAAGAAAAACCAAAGAAAATAAGAATAAACTGAAATAAGAAAACAGGAACCTGTAATCACTGATTTGGTTCATGCAGATAGAAACATCCAATTCGGACATTTCAGTTCTGGTCCAATAAACACACAGAGGGTGATAAACTTAAGAAACAACAGATTTATTAAACATAATGAAGAGCAGAGGAGACACCCTGCCTCACTCCTGACAGTCACTAAAATCTCAGAAACACTGACGTTTATGTTTTATTACAACAACACCTGTTTCTGCTTCTTATTAAAGGCTCATTCCAGTTTATTTCAGCCTGCTGCACCTCCCACGCCGAGGGGAAATCAGCCGCTCAGAGGTGACATGAGGAAGGTAAAGCTGGTCCCAGCACCACACTGAAGGGGGTGATCAGGATTGCCTTCTCATTCATCCTCATTTTTCTTCCATGAAACTCTTTGACATGAAATTCTGTTTGCATCTACATGATACAGGGAAATGCTCACTGATTTGAAGCAGGTATAATGAAAAATAAGACCAAGAGTAGATCCTTGAGGAACATCACAGAGCTCAGGAGCTGCACTGAGGCCTAGTTTGTGATGAAGGTTTTTTTTTTTATGAACTGTCAGTGATGCAAAGAATAGGTCCCCTTTAAAATATACTATATACAATCCTCAACCACAAACCTGCGTTACATTTACAAAAAATAAATAAAATTAAGAAATACTGCACGCATCAGAACTTCAGACGTGTCTGAAAATGCTGAAATAAAGCTGACGTTATGAGCAGCCACAACATTAAAGCCTCTGCAAAACACCGAACATCTCACTGGGATCCAACGGGTCCTGGTGTTCAGGTGGACGTTTCTGACACGGTCCACTCGCCCAAGCATCACAGTAAGCCAAGCATGGCACGCCCCTGGTGGCAGCAGTTTCCCACAACAACATCAAACTGCTCAGCAGCAGCTAAGAGAACAAAGAGCCTAAACTGGGTTTATGGAGGTTAAAGCAGAACGAAGAGGAGCCACCGCCTGTGAAGAAGCTTCAGAGTAGGAACAGCAGGTTTTAATTTTGTGGCTCACCCACTTTTTTGGGTCGAGAGCAGAAAAAAAAAGTTTGGCATTTAATGGTTGGTGTGGCACTGTGAGTGTACATGGTTATGGAAAACGGGTTCACCGCACGCTCTGAGACATGTGTAGAGGCGTAAGCATCTCCTCAAAGATGGCACCCTTCACGTTGGAGCCCCGCAGGTTCGCCTCCTGAAGGTCGCAGCCGGACAGGTCGCAGTTCTGCAGGAACAAGAGAGAAAATGAACCTGAAAGCATCACGGACAGCCCGTGCATTTCTGGAGCTCATTGAAGTTTTTATGCATTTGTGTCTCCTCCACCTCCTGAAGATTTCTTAAGTTGAATAAATGGAGCCAATTAAATTATATTAGTCATGCTTCTCTCCAGGTACTCCGGCTTCCTCCCACAGTCCAACGGTGTGCAGTTAGTGGGGTTAGGTTAACTGTAGAGCTGGGCGATAGAACGATGATATGTATTGCAAAATAACTTTTTCTCGATAGAAAAATTAAACTATTGCGATAGACCTCACCGCTCGTCCTCTTAACAAAAAAAAAAAAAAAAAAAAAAAAGGAAGAACAGCCAATCCAAATAAACTAGCGCAGAGCCAAACCAATCACAGCCGCAGCGTCACATCAGGTGACTTGTTATGTACAGCACAAGTGCCAAGCCGCACATGTGTATTTATTTGGGAAGCAGCCAGCCGCCGTGCCGCCCGGGTAACTGAGGAAATGATTGTGCCGACTAGAGAAAAATCAACCGAGAGCGTGACCGAAGGTTACCGAAGAGAAAACATGATGGTTCCAAGGCCGGAGAGATTGTCGAACGGAAGAGCCATAGAAGTTCCATAGTGTGAAGGTATTTCGGCTATTTCAAGTCTGACAAAAAAAACCAGTAGCGTGCACTGTAAATTGTGCCAAAAGCAAGTCTGGAAATACAATAAACCGGTGCATGCTCAATCTCTGACTGGAAGCGCTAATTCGTCATTCGGCTTTTGTCAGACTAAAGTAACTGTTAAAACTGTTTGAAAAGCTCAGCTATACAACAAGGAGAGATTGAGAATTTCCTTTTAGTTCTCAGTTTATTTGATATTGACAAAAGTTAGTCAGTTTTGTCTGTTCTTCTGTAAAACAAACTAAGATTTATTTTTAGAATTAATATTTTGTTTCTAAGTGGAATTGACAATTTAGTCTGTTTCGTTTGTTCTATTTTGAAACTTAAACGCTTTAGCAGCTGCCTTTTGTGTAGTTTGCAATATTTGCCTTTATTTATCTGAAAAAGTCTCATGTTCCTTAAGTACATCTACCCTGTTGAACTTATTATGGGAAATAAATATTTAAATCAAAACAATACTCGTGAGCAACGGTACATTTAAATCTTACAAATATAGTTATTTGGCTGATATCGTGATAGATATCGTTATCGCCTGAAATGAAAAAAACATATCGTGATATGAAAAAACCTTATATCGCCCAGCTCTATTTAACTGGTGATTATAAATTGCCCATAGATGTGAATGGTTGTCTGTCTCTGTGTTAGACTGGCAACCTGTCCAGGGCATACCCCGCCTCTCTCTCCAAGACAGCTGGGATAGGCTGCCCCCCGTAACCCTCAGTGGGATCATTAGAAGAGAATGGAAGTGATCATGTCTGACTGAAGCTGCGTCATCAGCTTTTTAATGTTACAGGTCAGATTAAATCACATCTTTAGCATTTGGACCGAGCACGAGTCCATGGCTCAGTCAGTCTTCCCGCACAGAAAATACATCTGATTCAGCGTGGCACAGGCACTTGCACAGTGTGATGTGTTTAGGAAGCGAGACATTTATCAAGCTCATCAATGTGAACAGGACACACAGGTCAGATCTGTTTTGAACTCCAGCCTCACGTGTGAGTGTGCGTGTGCATGTCTGTACGGACCTCGAGGTCAGTCCCAGCCAGAGTCGCCCCCCGCAGGTTACAGTTCTTCAATTTGGCATTCTTTAGCGTGGCGACTCTCAGGTTGATGCCCGTCATCTGACTTCCCTCCATGTCCACACCCTTCAGGTTGGCCCCTGACCCAACACACACACAAAAATATAAATCTCTCTCTCTCTCTCCACGACAACCAGTGTCTGTGCGTTTATCTATAGATGGTTTGTGATTGGCTGCTTCACCCTCCAGGTTGGCCTTGACTCCTGCAGGATCCTCAAAGTTGCAGCCTCGCAACGATGCTCCTTCAGCGTTGGTGCACAGCATCTTCACGCCCTGCAGGTTGGCGCCCTGCACACACACACACACACACACACACACACACACACACACACACACACACACACACACACACACACACACACACACACACACACACACACACACACACGATTCTGACAGAGGAATCAAAGCCAGATACAGCAGACACCTGTCCCACCTGCCGATCTGAACCCAGAAGAGTGATCAGAAACAAGTGTCAAAGTGCTGCAGGTCATTCAGACTGTGACAGATGATCACCCAGGTGCTCAGACACCAGGTTGAATCATCAGATTGTGAAAATTAAACTGATCTGGGTTCAGTTTCTAACAGAGCTGTGGAGATCTCCTGGGCTGTTGAAACTTTGAGGGCTCAGAGTTATTGTACACGACAATTAGGTGATGGTGGGCGGCGACTCACGTCAAGGCAGGCCGCGGACAGGTCGGCTCGCTCCAGGTTGGCCCCGCTCAGGTTAGCGTGGGTCAGGTTGGCTCCTCTCAGGTTGGCCATCTTAAAGTTAATGTAACGCAAATCCAGACGAGAAAGGTCGGCACCGGTGAAGTTCAGACCCTGAAACAAAACCCACAGAGCGCCCACTGTTACTCAAGTTACCTGTGGTGTCTTCAAATGCCTGACCAAGCCAAGATAATCTGAGCACAGGTGATCACGCCCCCTCACCTGTCAGGTAGCTGCTGTGGGTAACCAGCAGGTAGGGAGTGTTAACTCGACCAAACACAGAATGGCCGATTCACAGAGGAACTGTTTGGTTCCCAGGGGTTAATCTCAGCTAATGCTGTTGTTACCATGACAACCAGGTACACAGACACACAGTGCTCACCTGACAGCGCAGCTCGGACTTTGTGGTCGTGGCCAACAGGAACCTGATGAACTCTTTCCGGGTCAAAGGTGAGTGATCGTCAGGAGGCTGAGAGGACTGAACACAAAATACCAATCACAGCAGAGTACGCGCACGCGCACACACGCACGCACGCACGCACGCACGCACGCACGCACACCCACCTTTATAAGGGCCTCCAGCTGTTCGGCAAGCTGCTCGATCCCAAAGAAGCGGGCTTCCTCCAGCACACCTGCACAGGTAAGAACACTGTTAGCAGGCTGTGTCTATGGGCTGAACGGGCGCTGTGAATTTATGTGGCGTACCGAGGGGGTTGATCCCCTCGTTGATGATGAGCTGTCCGTGCCGCAGGTAGTTCAGGATGGGCTCGAAGTAGTCCGGGCTGCGGTCGATCAGGTATGCGCCCTGGCGGTCACGCTTGTTCGCCCACACGTCTGAAACGTGCGCATGATTAAAGCACGCTGCACATGCACCACTTCCTGCTGAAGTGAAGCTGTGCTCACCTTTCTCTCTGAACATGTGGGCCAGCATACTCTCCGGCTCCTTACTGACTAACGTGCTCCTGAGCAAGCAAACACACACAAGATACAGATTAACAATGACCTTTAACCCTCCACGTCAGGGAGGTTCAGCTTCACAGAAACAAAATCATGAAATTTGTAATAAAGCTCAGGACAAGCTGATCAGCAGCCTCTGATCACCATCAGCAGCCTTCAGGTGAGTGACAGAATAATCTGGATATTCTGCATCGCTGTGGAACAACAGCGGCCCCAGCATGTCACTCTGCACATTACAGCACCTCCAACTCCACTTTTAAAGATTTTGACTTTGACAGCTGAGCGTCATTAAAGACTGATTATTAAGGTCATCACGAAAACAAAAACAGCCGATTTAAATCAGTGTAAAACCTGCCGTGACGACGGTTATGCTTACCGCGTCGTCGTAAAGCAGCGTCCACCGACGTTGAGAGTCAGCCAATCAGTGTGAGTCTGATCCTTATCAGGGCCTCTGGGGTCATCCTGAGGATCTGGACAGGTGAGCGCACAAGTAGCATTAGTGCAATAAACATGAGTCCAATCAGCTCTTTTACCAGCAGACACCAACAGGAAGTCTGCACAAAAGGTGGGTGGGGCTTATGTGTCAGATTAGGGACATCATTTGGATGTCAGAGTAGAAAAGAAAAAAAAAAAACAACAAACAAACAAAAAAAAAAACCCCAAAACAAAACAAATCAAATCAAATCAAATCACTTTTATTGTCACATCACATGTGCAGGCACACTGGCACAGCACATGCGAGTGAAATTCTTGTGTGCGAGCCCCACAAGCAACAGAGATGTGCAAACACAACAACACAAACGAGCAAAATACAAGAATGGCCAACCTGAAACTAATAAATATATGTACAATATATAATAGTGTATGCATTTCTGGATGTGTATACTAAATATTTTCCTACGTGTGTGTGTGTGTGTGTGTGTGTGTGTGTGTGTGTGTGTGTGTGTATACACATTTTTACAAATTAAATAGTAAAAAAAAAAAATTAAAAATTAAAAAAAAAAAAATATATATATATATATATATATATATATATATATATATATATATATATATATATATATATATATATATATATATATATATATATATATATATATATATATATATTTATTATAATAATAATAATAATAATAATAATAATAATAATAATAATAATAAAATATATAAAATATACAGAGTTGAATATGTGCAAAACAAGTGGCATTTATATACAGTATGGAGTGCATAATGTTGAAGTTCCAGTAGTGAAGCTGAGGTGTCTATGACGTGTTCAGCAGTCTGATGGCCTGGTGGAAGAAGCTGTCTCTCAGTCTGCTGGTACGGGACCGGATGCTGCAGAACCTCCTTCCTGATGGAAGCAGTCTGAACAGTTTATGGCTGGGGTGACTGGAGTCCTTGATGATCCTCCCCGCTTTCCTCAGGCAGCGCTTCCTGTAGATGTCTTGGAGGGAGGGAAGCTCACCTCCAATTATCCGTTCAGAGCACCGCACTACTCGCTGGAGAGCTTTGCAGTTGTAGGCGGTGCTGTTGCCATACCAGGTGGTGATGCATCCAGTGAGGATGCTCTCAATGGCACAGTGATAGAAGGTCCTGAGGATGCGGGGGCTCATGCCGAATCTTTTCAGTCTCCTGAGAAAGAAGAGGCGCTGCTGCGCCTTCTTCACTGTTTTGTTTGTGTGTACAAGTTCAGAGCATGTGCAGGAACTTCTGCACACTCTGAGCTCAGAGTCAAAAACACCCCAGCAGCACACCTCTGACCCCTGGGCTGCAGGTCATCACACTCACCTTCAAATGAGTCTCCCTCAGAAACGTAGAGCACATCATCGTCTCTGCACACACAAACATAGGAAACAGTGATGGTCGGGCTGTCTCAAAACAAACAAACAAACACACAAAAAAGGCAGGCATATACTTGCATATTAAATAAACATAGAAAAATAAGGTATAAATAAACAAAAGTGTGGAATCATTAAAATGATCTAAAATTAAAAAGGGATTATATCTATGTGCCCGGTTTTTATTGTCACTTGCGTCACTTTTTGCCCTCCACAGGAACATTTCACCGCTCACAGGTGGAAACACCTTGAACGCCTCTGCAGTTCCGTGGATTCACTGTTACACCTGCACAGGCCCCTCACCTAATCAGCGCGATGTCGTCGATGAGACCGCCGTTCCCGTTGTACACATTGGAGGCTCGAATGCCCAGCTTGGAGCCGGCCACACACAGCAGGTCCTCCAGCGATCCGTACACGGCCACCACCTGCGCGCTCGCGGACAAAACGCACCGTTACCGCTTCCGCCCGCCGAGAGATCCGGGGGCGTGCTGGAGCGGGAACAGGCCATTTTTGTCCCCGCCAGCACACAGACTCCCGCCTCACGGTTATAGCTTACCTTCCCGTTCGTGCACGTGCCGTTAACGAACAGCGTGACTCTCCTCATAGCGAACAGCTTCAGTCGAACCGGCCGCTCCCGCCCGGGAAAGGAGCTCCTTCGGCCACAGCAACAAGCGCTCTCCCTTTCCTCTTCCACAATCCGCTCAGACACCCAGCGAGCCAATCAGCGGGCCAGACTGGAGACCGACAGCCAATCAGTGAACAGGGGGCGGGGCCCGTGAGTTTCCGTAAAGAAACTCACGGATTGAGGGACAATTAAAGTATATTTTATCTTAAAGATTTAAAAAAAAAAAAAAAAAAAAAAGTATCCAACTAACAAATTAAAAGTAACAGAATTTATATTTAGAATCAATATTTAGAATCAAATAGAAAAAAGTGAAGCAAATAACTGAACACGAAAAATAAAACAAAGTTAGAAATGTATCAAATGATTAAAATAAAAGCAATGCAGACCTACACAATTTAAAAGTGAAAGCAGAAGCAACACCCCTCAGACACTTCGCTGATACTGGTTTGAACTTCTAAGTTTAATTCTTCAGCATGCTGCTGGAAACTGGTTGACTTTGACATTACATCATTATGACATAGTCATACAGCTGCTGCATGTGTCAGCTGCCTCCATGCCAACAGTAAAAATGTGACTGGAGGCCACCTGAGTGCAGCTTACTCCCCATCATGTTTGAGATCTGGGCCCTGTTTCAGGAAGCCGGTTTAGAAAACTCAGAATGAAAAACGATACGCAGGGTTGAGTAACCCCGAACTGTCCAACTCGGAATATTCGGTTTCAGAAAGGCTGATAACAATTAGTTCAGTCAACGCGGAGTTGCTTTAACCCCAAGTGAAGCGCGCGGACGAGGATACATAAAGCCCTGATACGCGGAGCACAGATTAAGCGAGTCACCATGGAGACGGAGGGAAAGAAGGCGCGGTCAATGTATTTTACAGCGCTTGAGGCCGAAATTCTGATGGCAGCATATGCCGATAACATGCAAATTCCGCGGAAAAAAGTAACACAGCCACAGCTGCAAAAGAAAGGGAGCATGCATGGCAAAACATAGCCGACAGAGTCAATGCGTGAGTGTTAATATAAACATTGATCTAGGGATTTCCACCCATTTAACACGTTATTTTATCATATGTTATTTTATTTGTTATTTTATACATTTTATTTTGTGATGTGATGTGAGCGCAGGTGCAACCCAACAGGCCCCAAACGTGCCTGGCAGCAAGTAAAAATGAAATATAAAAATATAGTCCAAACAGGTGAGGTGTAATTGTATTATGAGCCATAGTGCTTGGTCTGTTTGTCCGATGTAAATCAATTGCAGTTAGAGGCTACATTAATTTTCTTTCTGTAAGCACTTATTGAAATTATCTGAGCACATTACAAGTACATATTTGCTTACTCTGTATGCTCAAATGTGGCCCGTTATAGCCAACAGAAAAAAAGCGGAGGCCCGAAAAACAGGTGGGGGTCCTCCACCACCACCACCACTCACAGAGGCTGAGCAGTTGGCCCTCAGCCAAAACAGTGGGCGCCCTGTGGCCGAAGGCATCTCTGCGGGGACATCCTCTGAGTCAATAACCCCGCAAGACACAAGTGCCTACATAAGGGGTAAATTCAAAATAATACATGATGTGCATACATCCTTTCTTCACAGTCACCTTTGCAGTGCTACTCATTCATTTGATAAACTCTTTACCATAATGAATTATTTTGTAGTGAAGTTATTTTCCGACTGATTTTGCCTTCCCTCAGTCTTGGTTGTCTTTGAGAGCATAATGACAATGAAGTGTAAGGTGATTGGTATATTTGTTAATTGCCATTTGGTCCCTTGTAAGTTATAAGTGACCTGTATAAACCTCATATAATCTGTGGAGTATTACTCACAACTGCATGTTGGTCTGGCTCAACAGGAGGCTGCACCAGATGCAGTACACCACCACCATCAACTGATAGAATATGAGGTTTACAGTAGAACAGCAATGTTGTCTATTTCTTTACTACAGGAAAATAATGAAGAAACATTGACAGCTGTTACAGAGGAGGAAGCAACAGAGACACTTTATGAGGTTTACATCTTTTAATACTTTGTGTACAGGAAACACAGGCGACCAATAAAGCCAGTTGAACAAAAAATCTGTTTATTCTTCTTTCAAAATGTTGAGATGATGGGTCAAAAGAAATGATTGTGACATATGGTGTCTCTGACTGCGCTTCCATCTTGTATGTCCGTGCGAGGGTCAGGATGTTCATGGTTTGGATCACTGCTGATGTTTGGTTCAGAAGGACAGTGTTCTCCTCTAATTGTGGCAATGTTGTGAAGAATCACACATGCCACAATAATGTCACATGCCCTTTCTGGGGTGACCCTGAGTCTTTGCAGGCACTGGAACCGGGCCTTAAGCATTCCGATAGTCATTTCAATTCTGGCTCTTGTCCTGCAATTAGCCAGATTATATCGCTGCTGTGGGCCCGGTTCAGGGTCAGGGTAAGGGGTAAGCAAATAGGGTAAACATGGATACCCCCTATCACCAAGCAAGTAGCCAGTGAACTCTCCTAAGACAGAAGGATACACTTCAGTTCAAATGTCCCTGAAGCAATTGGTCTTTATATATTTTAAAGTATTCTCAACTCACCATGTCCAAATTTTGTGCTCAGTGTACATTCACAGAATATTTGTGAGTCATGGACAGAGCCTGGCCACTTGGCTTCCACATTTGTGATAATGTTGGCAGCATCATATATGATCTTCACAGTGCAGAGAACGCAAATTAGCATCCATTACTATAATGAAATAATTTGTTAGTTTGAAATGCTACAGGGAACTATGTACCTGCACATTAATGCTGTGGAAAGACTTCCTGTTCACATAGTCTCCTTCATTTACTGAAGGAGCAATGATTGGAATGTGAGTGCCATCTGTACAGCCAATCACGCCTGGGAACCCTGAAAATAAATGTACAATTTAAGTAGTAGTCCAAGTATCACCACATCATAAATTAAGTTTTGGTCATCCTGATACCTGCAATTTTGTGGCATCCCTCTTTGATAAATCTTGTGGGTCTATGACCGGGGAACACCACAAACGAGTACAGGAGACGTTTCAGTGCAACTGTAACATTCCTGACTGCCCGACAGACGGTAGCCTTGGAAACGTGCTCAGCGTCACCAATATTATACAGAAAGCTCCCGTTTGCAAGAAACCGAAGTGCAATACAAATAATATGCAATGAACTGAGAGCATGTCCGCGATGTGTCACATGCGTAATATATGGCCTGAGGATGTTATCCAAATAACTTAGAGATTGTGCTGAGAAACGGTAACGTTCGCACAGAAAATCATCAGGAAATGATAAAATGTCCAAACGCGCTCTGATCACTCTCTCCCGGCGGTGAGCTCTGCGGAGAATTTGGGCTTCACGATCTACTGGCTCTTCAAGGAAGGAGCACGCCATGTCTGACACTTCCTACTGTCAGGTTTCCGACAAAGGGGCGGAGACAGTCAGGGTTAGTTGTAGTAAACCTGCTAGGGGGCAGGTTAGCTTCACGGAGTGTGTCGTCATAGTGACTCACTGAGGCTTCATCTGAACTCGCTTTGTGAAACCGAAAACCCAGAGTTTTCGTTAACTCAGGGTATACTTAGTCAGTTTTTCCACTAAACCGGCTTCCTGAAACAGGGCCCTGAGCTCAGTGAAATCAGAAGATGGGTCACTGAGGCCATAGAGGGATGGCGTTGTCAGCCACAACCCTCAGGTAGGCTGCGAGCCCCCTCCCCCCCCGAACACAGTGCTTTCAAGTGTCACGTTAAAGTTTTGAAAGGGTCAATTTGAAGCACACAAGCTCTTTAGAGTTGCATGTGATGTAATATTACTGAGTGGAGGTTTTCATTATACCTGTATAAATAATAATAAATCAAAGGCTGTGAATAAAGATGACAGACATCCCTGATTTAAAGAAAAAGCTTTATTAAAAATAATCCATATGGAGCTGCTGACAGACTGCAATCAGAGCAATCAGCTAGTTAAAATACACCAGAAACACCATAGTCCAGTTACAGTCTAGTTCTGACCCACTGGGTTCCATAACGGTGTGAGCAGTTCAGCTTGAGGTCGTATTGCAGATCATTTGACCAGTGTGAGGCAAGACGCAGTATCAGTGTTCACACTGTCTGGTAAAGACAGTTTAAACTCCTCCAGGATTTAGTTAAAAACAATTCTGCACCATCATCTCCGCCTCTAATTGCCGCTGCCATCCCTGTGGCGCTCTGCTCTCTGAACGTCACCATAGTTGAGGATGCGCCTGCCGGCATGCATGATGAACAGCTGCTTTGTGAAGTACACCTTCAGCACACCTTTGAGCAGCACGTAAGCACTGCCACCCTGTGGAGCAGACACCAGTAAACCAGTTAGTACCACCGGCTTCTTAGCCAACCAATAATCTCAAAGCGTGTTACAGAGCACATTCTCCAATCAGAGGTCAGAGTACATTCACCAGCAAAGCGCGCTGCAGGTGAGAGGTCACAGACGGGAACAGTAGCTGCCCAGTTAGAACAGCAATGGAGGGAAACATGAGTGCGCCACAAAGCATCCTGGAGGTCAGGAACTGACGCTTCCCTCTGGGCTCATCCACGGGAATGGGGGGCAGGTACTGCTGATTATCTGTGGGGAGGGGCAGACTCACCTTTAAACAACAAGCTCTGACAGAGCAATTCCTCATGATAGCGAGCAGAGTCAAACAGTAACACTGACGTTGCAGCGACAGATGTCTAAACTAGGACAAGAACATCAGCACAGCACTCCCCTCTGACTGCCTGCAGTACTGCACATGCCATTTACAGCAAACCTTGACGGACTTTACAAGGTCATTTGTCCCGTGGCAGCAAATATGGCACAACTTAGAATTCAGTTTTATTTATAACCAGTGAATAACAAGGAAATTTTATACCATAAAGAATATAAATTCATGAGTTAATCAGCACACCTGAAAGAATATAAAAGGTCTTAAAACATTTAACTTTAAGTGAAACTGCTCATGCATCTGCACTGCGACATATTCCGGGTGTGCATGTACCTGACGGCAGCTTTGGTTCGTAGCAGCATTTCTGCCACAGCTTCAAGACGCAGTCATTCCAGCGGACGGTCTTCCCAAGAATGAGCAGTACAGGGATGGCGGGCAGGCCGGAGAGCAGGAGCACAGGCCTTGCTCCCCGTATAGCCATCATACCATTTGCCCGTCCCATAACCTGTAGAACACGAGGTGTTGAGGACTCTGCCAATGTGATGCCCTTACAAGACGTTCCCTCTGTGTACCTGCACGACAGTCACAGCGCCGTAGCTCAGAGCTGTCCAGTACGCCGTCCCAACCAGCAACCCAAGGGTCCCATATGGACCGATGGCTGTCAACGTTCTGTCCACCACTCGCAGAAAGTCCACCAGTGGGCCTGAGGAGACACAACCCAGGATCAACGTTAACCCACTACGCATTCTCCACTGACAGGACACACCACCCTTCCTACACCTGTTAAACACCATGTGTTCAGTTTCTCCCTTTGCCTGAAGGGGTAGTAGAGAGCTCCACCACACCTCTGAGGACCTATGATATGACCCTGAATAAGTTGACACTCACCCATCTGTGGGAAGATGACAGAGTACGCCACCTCACACAGCTGACATCTGATTGGCTGCTGGCTCACTCTCAGTCTAGTGTCCAGCCAGTACTGCAAGCAGGTCAGGTGCACCCACTTAGTGCTTCCTCTGCACCTGCAGGGACTCAGCCACTCAGCACCGGGGTCATCCTGCTCTGTGGCAAAACACACCCAGCAGTGCCTGAAATGAGACATGAATGAACCTCAGCTTCAAGTTCGCTCATGAAACAGTTAAAAGGTGTTAAAACACACAAGGCCTCACTGCAGCTGCACGACTTGTACACAAGACGGCACTATAGCCCCTAAATTACCCAGAGTCACCACACATGAAAGAGTTCAGCCTGAAAATGAGCCGAGCAGCAGAACAAAAATAAAATTAGAAAAAGTTAAAATTTTACAAAAATGTCTTCATAACAATTCTCAAGGAAAACAAAATGTATTAAAATTTAGAATTACAATCAGCATCTTAATTGCAACAACTGAAAGAAAGTTACTGGAACATCTGCATACACAAAAAAGTGAAAGAGTTATTTTAACTTCTTTCAGCTTTGTGGAATTAAAGTTCATTCTGAGGATAAATCTTACTTCTCAGATGGCTGCAGAGCCATGATGTTACCAGGCATAGTCTGAACCACAGCAGGCTGCTCCACTCAGTCTGGAGTTAAAGGTGACATCGTTAAACAGATAAGGGAAATTAAAAAAAAAAAGTTTAAAGAAAAAGCTGCGACTGTCAAAAGATTTAAACTTAGGCATCATTTTAATGACGCAGGAGAGAAACAGACAATGCTACAGAAATACTCAAGAAAACTGCTAACATGCATTTAACCTACATCTTAATTGTAATCGGTTGGAGTAAACTTCTTTAAACTGCAAGGGGGGAGGCAATAACACAAACCTTTAACACTTCCAAAGAAACCATCAGAGAAGCAGCACAGAGTGAAAACACGCTCTAATCAAAAACTGATGATCAGGCAAACTCCAAAAACACGGCAGTGTCAGGGCGTGACACGTTTGCAAATAATCAGAGTTCAAAACCCACACCTGCGTCTAAAAACAGACCACCATGTCCATCCATCTATATTAAACGTGCCAGCGTGAGGTGGTAGCGAGTACATTAGAAAATGAAATACAATGAAACTTAAAAAAAAAAAAAAAAAAAAGTACCGACACGGAGAATGCGTTTTGTTTATTTGGACACGGAGAAAGTACGTTCAAATTAAATGTCTGACGTTTAAAAAAGTGACAGCGGGTGAGATAAAAGCGCAAAGCCCCTTAGCCTCGGACTGCGGCTAAGCTAATGGCAGGATGTGGGTCAACGAGTGCCCAGATTTCTGACAGGGATCCGAACCACCAACCCCGAGGTCCGTCAGAACCTCACACCTATGCTCAATCACATCTCCACTGTCTGTGAGCACTCATCCAGCCAGCAGCATCACGCCTCCTCCTCCCCACTCTCCAAAACTCGTTTGAAAGCCGTTTACAGAATTCAACCTTCACTTTGTAAAAAGAGCTCTGGCGGGAAGTTACGACTATATCACACCGGAAGCAGCCTTCACACTTTTGTTTCATTAAACCTGTACTCTCTAGGAACATAAACACACTTAAGAGTTTTTATTAGTGATGGCCCGCTTGAAGCTGACGCTCCGGAGCGTGTGTCGAAAAAAACAACACACTGGTTCAGAAGCACTGTGTCGAGGCTTACTTCGTTTGGCAAAAGTCACGTGACCAGTGACGTCCGAAGCTTCATTACGCACGTAACTGCTTCGGTACCTGATTCAAACGGATATAAGGAAGTGAATCATCCACGGGATTCGTGGAGTGTGTTGATGGTGACAGATAGCGACGAGGTGATCATTCCACTGACAGATATGGAGCCAGCGAGGAAGAGAGGACGTTCTGGCGTGTGGGAATATTTTGAGTTGATTTTGCTCAATTCATTTTATCTGCCGAAGTGAAAAACTTGAAATGTCCAAAATCATGTTTTCATAATGTAAATATCATTACAGCATATGACTTTAGGAACACTTCCATGTGAATTAAAGCTAATGAAGACTACAAAAATGTATTTGACACTATACGTACATTACATTGCTACACAGTTTAGAAAATCATTTTGTTTATTGTTTTTAGGTGATAGTCTGCAGGACCCAGGAATACCTGCATATCTACCAGCTTGCAGTGTGGTTCCTGCACTCCACAGCCTCTATTTCTAAGAAAAGAAACAGACTCAGCCAGCGCACAGTAACACTAATCCTCTTTTTAAATGTAAATAACAAAAGGGCTACCTGACATAGAGCATGTTTTTACTTTGCAAGTTCTTGATTAGGGGTGGGTTTTGATTATCGCTTTTCTGATTACAATCCATGCTAAATTGAATAAAGTGATATTGATTCATTAAAATCCCGTGTCGATTTGTAAATTAACGTTATTATGCCTGAAATGCCAGCATCTCAGGTTAAACCTCACAACATGTCGTCAAACACCATGCAGCTAAAACAGTAACAGTAAGAAAGGCCACACCATAGTGCATGTTTAAATAGGGAAAGTTTATTGATCAAAATGTATTACGCAGATACGCATTACATTTTTTTCAGCCCCCAATCGAGAAAACAAAACCAATTACATGTTCAAAGCAACGGAACGGTGGCCCAATATCAGAGAGAACTCCACTCTTGAGTGAGCAGTGATAATTGAGCAGTCCGTTTTATTTTGCAGATTCAAGCTGCTCTTCAAAATTTTCACCACCAGATGTCACCGGAGAGGACTGTGTTGAAAAGCTTCGAGTAATGAACCGTTTTTCAATACAAGCTTCAGTGCTTCGGAAAGCTTCATTTGGCCATCACTAGTTTTTATAATTTAGCTAACAGCACACTAGCTACTAACCTACATATCGCGCTGGCACAATACAGCACTTCTACAAAGCTTACCTGTTAAAACAGCGCGTGCCACTGCCGTAAACCCTCCACTCACCTGAGAAATGCATACCGCTCGAGCCCAGTGTCAGCTGTGTTTTTATCATTCCCCAGGCCCCGTGGACCCGCCCACTTTGGCTTTTTTCTAGCTTTCTGATTGGCTGGATCCCGTGACACTGGTAATGCCTTGAGGGTACCCGGAAAACGTATTTAAAGCTGCATTTGTCGACTTTTAGTGCAACTACTGGACTTTTTTTTTTTATTACGAGCAACATGAAGTGTTTATCTTTTATGTTGTCACTTTCGGTGAATATATTGTCATCCTTTTTACCGACTAATAAAAATGTAGATTAAATAAAATAATTTTTAGCTGATATTATCGTTAGAAAACACTGCTAAAAACCTCTGTGTAGTAAAGCGCTTTAATTGCATTATTTGTTAAATGTGATAGTTAACTGTGATCTGCCAGCAGACCAGCAGAAACGCTGCCACTCGTTGACAGCGTATAGACATGCTGATTGGCTCTCCGTGATGCCAGTCAGGATCTCTGGAGCTTGATTGGCTGTCTGCACCGTGAGCCCGCCTCGGTGCTGTGGTTGTTGTGGACGGGGCGGCAGCAGCGGCAGAGGAGCGTCGACAGGCGTAGAGCGGAGCTGCTAACCGGCGCTGATTTTTACATGATTAAAACACTAAACGGGCACGAAGACTCACGTGGATCGATAGAAACACACCTGAAGCGCACGTGCGGTCATGGAGTCCTATGACATTTTAGCTAACCAACCGGTGGTGATTGATAATGTAAGTATGATGATGTCATTCATCCACACCCAGCCCGAGGCCGCGGGCTAACCGTTAGCCTGCCGCTATTGTGTCGGAGCTAATAGGTCGGTGCTCACCTTTCCTGGAGGTGCAGCGGGGTTCCTCTTTCCTCTATGTTCCCTCTATGACGCTGCCAGCTCGCCTCCTCTGGCCGGCTCACTTCTGCAGCTGTTAGCCGCTAGCCGGATCCGCTGCTAGCTCCGGGCAGCAGCAGGTTAGTGGAGCCGGATCCGGGGCGTGTTAGCTGTCCGTAGTGCTGTAGCGGCATCAGCTCACTCCTCCACCCGGCTCTGCTGCTAAATAACCAGCAGACAGGTTGCGGGAGTCACCCCGAAGCCCCACATGTAGTACAGCAGACGGCTGCTAGCATGTTAGCATGGCCGTGACACTGTCAATAACCGAGAGGAGCTTCATCATCACATAGAGCTAACCTTAATTCCGTCAATGAAAGTTAAAACCTGACTATATTTTTTTTATTTCTCAGTGACGTGCCCTGTGACGTGCAGCTCTCAGCTGGAGCTGTGTCTGATTTAAACGTAATGAATCCAGTGTATGTTCCACTCATGCCTCTTCACCCGCTCAGGCCATCAGTCTGAGCAAAGATGTTTCAGCTCCTGTCTCTATTGTTTTCTCATTGGATGATCTCAAGAAGCCAGCTGTCTACAAAGACTGCCTGACCTGTGAGCAGGAGTCTCAGTTTAGTGTGTTTCAGTGTGTTTAGTGTGTTTCAGGTTCAGAGACTGAAGGTTTCTCATCTTGGGCTGATTCTGTGAATTTAGGGAGGACCCCCTCCTGGGGTCATGAAAGGAGGAGCCTCACAGACCTGCAGGTTGTACAAAGAGAGCAAGTTTACAGTCACTTACTCAGACTCACTCGAAATTGGCATATTTTGTCTACAAGAAGCGGAAAGGTGGCAACCAGGAAGGCAATGCTTTGGCAGCTGTTGTATTTCAAACCAAAACCAAAGGTGGGGTGCCTAAACTCCACCGGGTGTGAGATTAATGGTGGGACGAGCTCCACCCCAAGGCTTCCACCTGCAGGGATTATTTGCGATCTAAAAGTTAAAATAAGGTTTCATGTGCATGTGTGGGTGTGAGAGTGCGCTGATGAAGAGTTCAGAAACACAAATCAATAGGTCAAAGATCAAGCCTCAAACAGTAATCACAGTGAAGCTGATAGTTGGTGCGTCTAATGAACAGTTTTCAGTTCAGTTTATTTCAGCGTTGGTACGTTTCACAGATTTTACTTGGTTGTCTTTACTCAGGTTTTACTTCACTGAGAAGGTTTTGGTATCGAGCTTTAGACCGCTGAGCTTCTCTGAGTTCTTTGTGAGACATGGTTTCAGATCTTTGGGATAATTAAGCTGCCGCTGTCGGGGTTTGGCGTCTGGCACTCCTTCCTGTTCGCTCACTCACAGCAGGAACTGAAGCTTTGTGCAGCAGAAACAACTTTTTTTTACTCGGAGGACAAAGTGTCTGTTGAAGCAGAGGAGCTGGGACTGCTTCCAGCCTCGGGCGGCATCTCATGACCTCTCAGCTTCTTTAACCCTGTGATGCTCAAACGTCATCTTTCTTTTCCTTGCAGGGGTCGGGGGTCATCAAGGCCGGCTTTGCGGGAGACCAGATCCCCAAGTACTGCTTCCCCAACTAGTAAGTTAACGGAGACTCCATGATCTCTGTTGCTGTTTAACCAAGCCTGCAGCTCACTCTCTCAGTGCTCTGTGTGTTTCATGTGCAGCGTCGGGCGTCCGAAGCATGTGCGCGTGATGGCGGGAGCCCTGGAGGGAGACCTCTTCATCGGGCCCAAGGCCGAGGTACTGCTGCTCCTCCTCACTGCCGATTAAACTACATCCCTGCTGACACTCACTGCCCTCTTATGATGCTGTTATTATTATTATTATTATCATTATCATTATCATCATCATCATTGTAATTATTATTATCATAATTATCATTTTTATTATCATTATTGTTGATGTTGTTGTTATTGTGTGGAGCTTCGATGGGCCACACCTTCATCACAAACGCTCCTTTAAAGTCGACTCTTTATTGTTCCTGCTGAGGTCGGTGCAGAGGCAATCAAACCTGAGCTTGCAGACCTTGGTGAGGCAGTGTCATCTTTACCGAAAGGCGTTTAATGTGTGAGAGCACGTAAATGTCATGTATTTAGTAACCTTATGATGGCGATTGAAGGTGATGAAGGATGTGATGTGTGGCCATGCTTGAGCTGCTCATCTCTAGCAGCTTCAGGAGGTCCAGCAGCTCTGCTCTCACTGGAGGAGGAACAGGAAGTTATTGCCCTGCAGGATCAATAAAGTTTCTTGTTTTGTATACAGGGTTTGTTTGTTTTTTTGGTTGTGTGTTTATTTTTTGTTTTGTTTTTTGTTTTGTTTTTTCCAGATAATTGTCACATGACCTTCTCACAGCATCTGCAGCTCTCTTTTTTCCATCAGATCAAAGCATGTGACTGTATCACATTTTCAGGGAATAATAAACTCTCCCCCTCCTCCTCCCGTCAGGAGCACAGGGGCCTGCTGTCGGTGCGGTACCCGATGGAGCATGGCATCGTGACCGACTGGAATGACATGGAGCGGATCTGGCAGTACGTTTACTCCAAGGAGCAGCTGCAGACATTCTCCGAGGAGGTGAGCTCCTCTCCGGCTCTCTCACTTCCACACACGAGCTTGTCGCGACACCGCTAACCCTGTGTTTTTTTTTTTTTTTTTTTTTTTTTAACCTTTCCCAGCATCCTGTGCTGCTCACAGAGGCTCCTCTGAACCCGAGCAAGAACAGGGAGAAGGCGGCTGAAGTGTTCTTCGAGACTTTCAACGTGCCGGCACTCTTCATCTCCATGCAGGCCGTGCTCAGTCTGTAAGAACTCACTTCCTGTTTGTGTCCTCCTGTTGCTGACTCAGCATTGAGCTGAGGGCTGCGTGAACCTCAGCCTCATGTTTGCTCAAGAAACAGTTAAAGGTGTTAAACACACATGAGGGCTCACTGAAGACTCTCTGCAGTTGCATGGCTCCCACACAAGGTGGCAGTATAGGCCCTAAATTACCCTGAGTCACTGCAAGCTCTCTCTCACTCAAACACACACACACACACACACACACACACACACACACACACACACACACACACACAGGGTTCTGTTCTGATTGTAGGTGTGTGTTCCTCATTTAAGGGGAGGACCCTGACCGCCATCTGTGACGGCTCACTGAGTCTTTGTGTGCTTTGAACCAATCAGATGTGACTTTGGGTCACATTATGATCTGAGCCCCTCTGTGATGGAAGGCCTTCACACACTGGGCAAGTAAAATCAGCATGAGTGTTTCTGTTCTTAAAGCAGCTGTCGAACTTCACAGAATGAATGTGTGACACTCAGAAGCTTGGAACATGCTCGATGTTTCAGAGTTTTGACCAAACGGATCGCTGCATTTGGCAACAAGTACGCTTGTAGCTCAAAGTGTACACTGGTACTGAATCTATGCTACATCAAAACCGTAAATAATCCATTTTGACGTTACAACTAGCTGCTGCTGCTGCCTCCTCAGGTGTTGTCTCAACTCTGCCAAGGAGCTCAAACTGCCCACTGTCATGAAACATGGCCAAAGCTTCGACCCTGGATCACAACAGGAAATCCTCCTGCTGCTGCCTGCATATAAACCAGAATCTGGTTCTTCCCTTTCTTGTTCAGAAATGCCAGTACCAGCTCATCATTGCTTCATGTCCACTCCGTTTTTTTTTTTGTTTGTTTGATTTTTTTCACGGTGCGCATTGTGAGATCAAATTTTCATCAAATTTTCGTCAAAAATGTTCAGATCTGAAAAACGTGCCAACCCCGGAACAGAGTCTGTGCAGGATGCAGACGGTCGATTATTAAACACGTGAAGCCTGAATTTAACATGTTGCTGGGCTGAGAAACGTCCTGATGTTAACATGACTGGATCTGATGGGGTTTTGATGGTTATCCTGTTGTGTCTGTGTGTTGATGACATTTTAATTGTCTCTCTAAGTTAGAGAAAAGTGCGTGTGATGCATGTTGCGTCGTCTGCGCGTCTGTTCACCAGACAGAATCAGAGCAGGCTAGAAGGCGTTTGCTGAGTCTCTATCATAACCGTGATGGCCTCTGTTTTCCTACAGGTACGCCACAGGCCGCACCACCGGCGTAGTGCTGGACTCGGGCGACGGCGTGACCCACGTGGTGCCCATATACGAAGGCTTCGCCATCCCACACTCTATCATGCGTGTGGACATCGCTGGGAGAGATGTGTCGCGGTACCTGCGACTGCTGCTGCGTAAGGAAGGATACAACTTCAACACGTCGGCCGAGTTTGAGGTCGTTCGCACCATTAAAGAGGTGAGGCGGTGGCGGCGCTGAAATGTGAGTCAGGTGTTATGAGCGTTTCTAATATTCTCATGTCCCTGCAGAGAGCCTGCTACCTCTCCCTGAACCCTCAGAAGGACGAGACCTTAGAGACCGAGAAGGCTCAGTACGTCCTCCCTGACGGAAGCACTTTAAATGTAAGTCCTGTTCCTACTGATTGGTCGTTCCTGTGTAGCGTTCCTCCCCATTCCCCTGACATGTGATCTCGCCGTTTTCAGATCGGCCCCGCCAGGTTCCGCGCCCCGGAGCTGCTGTTCAGACCCGACCTGATCGGAGACGAGAGCTCAGGCATCCACGAAGTCCTGGCCTACGCCATCCAGAAGTCCGACATGGACCTGCGGCGCACGCTCTTCTCCACCATCGTACTGTGTGGCGGCTCCACGCTCATCAAAGGTCAGTGCATGCACTGCAGTCCGTAAAACTTCCTGTTCGCAGCGGCGAGTAACACGGTACTGTCCTCACTCAGGCTTCGGCGAACGGTTACTGACTGAAGTGAAGAAGCTCGCACCCAAAGACGTAAAGATCAAGGTAAGCTCTGACTGGGACACACCCACAGTAACCTCTGACCTCCTTCTCCTGCTCACTGAAGTACTCGCAGCACAGGGGCATCCCGAGCCTGTTTCTCATGAAAATGCTCGGGAGGAGGAGGAGAGCAGAGATGAATACATTTAAAAGAAATATATTTATGTATTCACAAAGAAAATAAAATGCTTTGTAAACCGTGAAGAAGTCTTGGAGAGGAGGACTTGGTGAGGAGATGTCATTTAGGAGGTGTGAGTGAGGAGGTCTCAGCAGGAGGTGTCAGTGACCTCTGGTTTCTCTTTGGCAGATCTCGGCCCCCCAGGAGAGGCTGTACTCCACGTGGATTGGGTAAGTCTTTGATTCACTCGTGTGTCACTGTGTGTCTTTGTGGCTATCCCCTCTGATTGGTCCTTCCTCTGACCTCACTTCTTGATGCAGTGGCTCCATCTTAGCGTCGTTGGACACCTTTAAGAAGATGTGGGTGTCGAAGCGGGAATATGAAGAAGACAGAGCACGTGCCATCCACAGGAAGACCTTCTAGGCCAATAGCCCCTCAGAACTGTCCTCATTGCTCCCCCCCCACCATCAAACGCTAGAGGCTCCCTGACATCAGTGGGTCCCTCCTCCCCCTCCTCCTACCTACATCCACCTGCTTCTAACCCACCGTTGACCCTCCTGCTCCTCAACCTGCACACACACACCTTTATGTGTGCTCGTCTCCATATTTACCTCCTCTGACCCCCTCCCCTCCATGTTCTTCCTGCTGTCAGGTGGTGGTGACCGCACGCTCTGAACGTGACACGCACACCCACACACGCACCCACACACACATGCACACACACTCGCACACAAACACACACTTGCATGTGCACACACAGACGTGTGCGCACACACACACAGGGCTGTGGGGCGTGCTGGAGGTTGCGGGTGGAGCTGTGGATGCTCTGAGCTCCACACTGAAGCCTGTGAGGCATGATGACATCATAAACCTGAATGTTTTGTTTGCTGATGTTCAGATTTGATTTCATGTCTGTTTGTAGCTTCTCTGACATGAAGCTCTGTGCTATTAAACTGTATTATAGATCTGATCTGCACATGTATTCTGTCAGCACGGTTCATTTATCGTCGCCGCTCATGATCTTCTTTACCAATGAAATGTTTTTTAGGTGAACATGGCATCACGAGTTTGTGTGGAGGAAAATGTTCAGCAATGTCTTTATGTCGGCTTTTTGTCCGAGCTGACAGATTAAAACAAAATTTGGGAAAAGCTTCACTCAGTTTTCTTTTTCTTTGCTTTAGAATTTATTTTATCATGAAATATTTAATTACAAAGTCGTCATCATGGTAATTTATTATAAATTAATTTTTCATGAAATATTTCATCATAAAATTATCGTAAATTAATTTACCTCCAAGTAATCTATTAATTCATCAAATTCATTATCATAGTCATTTGTCTATGTGTAATCTATGATAACACAATCACAAAGGGTTTAATCATAAATTAAATCAAAAAATAAAGTCATTATAGTAATTAAAGTAAATTAAAGTAAGCCACGATCAGGTCTTCATTAAGTGATTTATTACAAAGTAATTCATCATGAATAATTATTAATAATAATAAATAAATGTAAAAGATTTTAAATCAAAGTAGTTCATCATAAAGTATGTTGATCGGTTTTTATTACCGCTAATCATTTTAAAGCTCAGTTTTTAAAACCTTACGATGTAACTACAGCTCAGTCCATGCAGCAGTATATTAACCCTTTAAGACCTACCATAGAACCAAGTCCGCCAGAGCTTATATTATATTTTTACATGCTGTAGTGCAATTTTGGGAGTATTTCAAGTTGCTATATATCAATACAACCATTATAGCCCAATTTTTAATAATATGTATGCATTAAGTGCATAGTAATTAAATAAATTGCAACAAAGTGCAATAAACTACAAAAAGTTTGAAAACCATTTTTGTTTTTTTAACATATATTTCTAGTTGAAGGAATTTAAGAGGCTTATCCCGCAAAACTGTAAATACAAAAAAGTTGCATAAAATAGTTTCCCACCACAGGAAATTTATTTTGAATGTCTTCATAGTTTCATTTTTGAAATACACCAATTTTTATATACTGCAGGAAAAACGAAAATAAATATTATAATGCAGATTTGCAAAAAAACAGCATATGCATCAAATAAACAATTTCCAACAGTGCAATTTGAGTTCTAAGTGTCCCAGAAACTATTCAGAAAAGCATAAAGTCAAACATAACTTTTAAAAATACCAGTATAGGCTCATAAGGTAAAAAACTACATTTCCGCGAAAATGACGTCACTTCCGGTTTCATATGCAAAAAAAATTATTGCGCTAGCTTACATGGTTCCGGTTCTACAGGGATTTAAAAATAGTTATGCAAAACGGAGCGTCCCCGCTTCGACCGGTTTTAAAGGGTTAATGACTAACCTCGTATTGTGGATGGATTATCTCAGTTGTTCTCCTGACTGAAGTTTAGTCCGTTTACAGCATCCTGCCATGCTATTGCATTTGTCCCTAACCATCGTGAATCCTCTTGTTAACTTTTATCAAGTGGAAAAAAGCTAGCGTTCATCCTCCGACTTCACTGTGTTTATGTTATGCTAACATAGGTGTGTCGCTAGCGATCATGTAGCACATCATTATATACCAGCTAGCCCAACTTCAGTAACCCTAAGAACGTCACTGCTGTTTAGTTTCCTCTCTTCATTTATGTTGGAAGTGATAGCAGAGCTGTACGTTTTAATTTTTTTGAAATCCCTCAGCCAGAACATGCTATATTATTTAATCTGGAGACTTCCCACGTACCACTAGAGGGAGCCCAAGTACCACCAGTGGTACACGTACCCCAGTTTGCGAACCACTGCTTTTCAGAAAGCTAATTTCCGGTGCTTGTATCTGCAATCTTGTTCTTTCTGTCACTACCCAAAGCTTGTGACTATAGATGAGGGTAGTGACGTAGGCCAATCGGTAAATTAAGAATTTCGCTTTCACGCATGGCTCTCTTCACCACAACGGACCGGTACAACATCCGCAATACTGCAGCCGGAGCACCAATGCATCAATCCCGCCCCCTTCTCCACTTACTCGTGCACAAGACCCCCGAGATACTCCTCTATTTGGGGCAGAACTCGTCCCTGACCCAGAGAGGGCACCTCAACGCACGCCTTGGGTGCGTTGAGGTGAGCCAGACTATGTCTATCCTGTATCTCTCAACTTCAAACACTAACTCAGGCTACCGGAGAGGTGACATTCCATTGGTTGTCTCGGTAACTGGGGATTGGTCCGCAGGGCCTCCACCCATGGCTGCTGCCCAGCCCACGTTGCACCCAACTCCTACGACGCCTCCTTCAGGTGATGGGCCTACAGGAAGGTGGACCCATGTCCCTTTTTTGAGCTGTGCCCAGCTAGGCTCAATGGATTAAGGCCCAGCCACCAGACTATCGTCCTCGGGCACCTTCCCTGGCCCTGGCTTCAGGGTGGGGTGAATGGTTCCCTTGGTCTTCTGTTCATGGGGTTTTTTGAATTGCTCTTTGTCTGGTCCCTCTCCCAGGACCAATTTGCAATGGGAGACCTTACCAGGGCACAAAAAGCCCCTGACAACATAGCCCCTGGGACTCCAGGGACACACAAACCCATTCACCATGATAAGGTACCGATTGATAATCCATCATAAAGTCTTAATTCTTTTTTCATAAAGTATTTCATCTTAAAGTAACTTTGACTGTACCCATGCACAGCCAGCTGGTCATGTCATGTTATACAGTGATACAGTCAGTGTTGGGAAGGTTACTTTTAAAATGTATTCCATTACAGATTACAGAATACATCAGAGGTGGGACCAAGTCATTGTTTTGCAAGTCTCAAGTAAGTCTCAAGTCTTTATCCTCAAGTCAAGTCTCAAGTAATGTCAGGCAAGTCAGAGTCGAGTCTCAAGTCACTGGTGTAAAAGTCCGAGTAAAGTCACAAGTCTGAAATTTTGAATTTCAAGTCCTTTCGAGTCTTTAAAAAAAAAAAAACGAAAAAATAATGTTGCAGTTATGCTAAATGTAAATATTAGACCATGTAATTTTTAAATCTGTGTTTTTCTCAACACATGACAAAATAGTGAACTTAGAAAATATACACAAATTGTGAAATTGCACCTCTTTAAAATGCAGCTCAATTAAACCTAGCTCCAAGAATAATTTTCACCGACAGTTCTGAGATAAGCTGCATGTTGTTCTTGGATGCGGTTGTAGGACCGGCTTTAAAATCGCATGACAAAGATATCATACATATTAAAAAAAACTGCATCACCAACGTAGCCTGGACAACATTTGCTAGTTAGATGAAGTCAGCTATCTCATCGTAGCATATTTATATGCATATTTATAATCATACGGTTCTTGGAGTGAGTGCATACACTCATGAAGTTTAGTAACTTCAGGTCACTGCAACAAGCCCAGGTACAGTTTACCGACGGATGGGTGCAGGACCTTGAAACGCACCGTGTAGAACGAAAGACCATCGTACATATCATAAGTTTACCAGTCTCACAAATTGTCTTCATAAATACACATTCGTTAACCGTTTATTAATAGGACCTTTGAGCTCAATGGTAATTAATTAGTAGTGGAAATAATTTCTGGTTCGCATTACAGAAATGTAGCAGTGACAATAATACTGTATGCTGTAATCGTACTGGGCAATTAGTGATACAAAACAACTGTTTTACCCTGTGAATAAAAGTATATGTTTTTGTCAATGTACCATAATAACAGAGGCGAAACGCAATATTGTGTCAGGACAATTCACTATTTATGCACAATAAACAAAGGAGCATAGCGCGACAATTTCTGTTCAGCGCCAGACTTGCTTGTAACCTATATCACCAATTATGTTATGAAAATGACGCATTAACTACTACAGAAGACTGACCTTCGTGTAAATGCTTGGAGCAGACTAACCTGTGAGCTGGAGTGTTCTGGGACGTTATATTTGGTCTTTGAATGGCTGCAATCCAGGCCATCCGTCGCGTCTTTGTTACTTCGGAAACATGGCTCGAACAATTTCTCTTCAGCGATGTAATCCGATAACAACCGATCTCTTTACCCGTCGGCTTCCCGTGGCTGTCATGTGACCGGCTATTGCAGTTAATAATACAACAGCTTCTTGACATTTTTGTGTTTCTTTTTATCGCTGTGTGACTGATTTTAATTGAAAGCCTGCGTGCGCTAGTACCTCTTGCCACGAGTTCCCAGAATCCTTTGCGGTTTAACCCCTGAATTACGTCACATTTTCAATCTCTATATAATATGCATGTTAAATTTTATATTTGGGGTGAAATATCAAGTCTTTTCAAGTAAACCGGTTCAAGTCCAATTCAAGTCCCAAGTCATTGGTGTAAAAGTCCAAGTCAAGTCACAAGTCTTAGAACATTTTTTCAAGTCAAGTCTAAAGTCATAAAATTAATGACTCGAGTCTGACTCGAGTCCAAGTCATGTGACTCCAGTCCACACCTCTGGAATACATGCCCCAAAATGTATTCTGTAACGTATTCCGTTACGTTACTCAATGAGAGTAACGTATTCTGAATACTTTCGATTACTTAATATATTATCATGCTGTTTACAACGAATGTACTATTGCTGTGATTTATTACTGTTACTGAAAGTCCGCGGCTCCGAACCGTAGTAAAGGGACCTCTGACTAATACCGTGGGTTCCGTGTTGGGCTCGTAGCCGAAAAATAGCTTTACTTTGTTGTGTGGGTCAACTTTGCTTGCGAGAGACAGAGAGAGGCGTTGAAAGGTTCCAACGGAACTTATTGTTTTTGTAGGAAAACATGAACACGGTGTACAGTCGAGTCTTAATAGCTTACTTACAGCTGGGCTCATCAGGCACTCTTCTTGGCTGCAGTGGTTATTATTATATTTACATGTTTCCAGCTCCCGTTTCTGCTCGATGACATCTCGTACTTTTCCTTTTTCTCCCTCTCTTGCTCACAGACACATAACAAGTATGGCAGTCCATTCTCCCTGCAGCACGGACTACACTGCCCATGATGCTACATTCTTTAGAGCTATGCTTGTAGCATTCTGCCTATTAGCTTAGCACAACAACAACAAAAAGGCGCTCTCTCACCCAGGAAACACGCAGAGAGCAAGCGTCACCCTGTAACCATGGCAACCGTAACGCTGCCGCCTGGAACAACAGAACATAGCTGTCAAACAAAACCCAAACAGTCCTGACCCGCGACAATATGAAACAGGGAAGTACCGCCGTGTAATCCATTTATTTCAACAAAGTAACTGTATTCTAAATACCATCTTTTTAAACAGTAACTGCACCGGAATACAGTTACTCATATCTTGTATTTTAAATACGTAACGGCGGTACATGTATTCCGTTACTCCCCAACACTGGATACAGTCGACCATCAGAGTGAAGTGAATCACGATTGTGATGTTTACAGAACTTTTATTTTGAAAGGTCGAATGTAAGGCGGAAGGAAGGGATTAAAAAAAGGGAAACAACGAAAAACGGTAGATTAATAAGTTAACGCTGCAGACTGTGTTGCCGCTGCAAGCCTGAGAATTAAAGAATGGAACTGAGAAATACTGAAGGTGTCATCATTAATGTTTGAGGCATGCAAACATTACATTGGCGACGAGGATGGGATGATAGTGCAAAGATCAAGATGAAGGTGATCGCAGATGCAACTCGTCGCGCCAGACCACACACACTAAGTCTGGGTGACACAGTGCTGCATCGCCAACCCAAGCACAACAAATTATCCACACCATACAATGCAAAACCCTACAAAGTGACTAAGGTTAAGGGTTCTGAAATTACAGCTACAAGGGATGGACACTCAATTGTCAGGAATGCCTCATTCTTCAAGAAAATCAGACATGGACTTGAAGATGCCCCACCTGGACGGCATGTCGACCCCGCCTTAACAGACAAGCCCAGATACCCAGTCAGATCAAACAGGCGCGCACCTATGCATCTGTCTGATTACATCAGATCTAAGACTTGAATATCTGAGTGACCAGTTAAAGGTTATGCTGCGTGTAACATGTTTGTTGTTCCTGAATCTAACACTGTAACCAGTATTATAGTGTTGAATGTTGATAGTGTTTAGTCAGAGATCTGTGCAAATACAGTGCTGTTTAAGTGATGTTTAGGTGTGGAGAAACTCAAGTAATAAGAACGTTCAGTAATTTTATTAGGTGTCGTAGTCATAGGTTCAGATTAATAATTCACCTCACTGAGCACCTAAGTTTGTTAAAGAAAAAAAAAGGAGGTGATTGTGATGTTTACAGAACTTTTATTTTGAAAGGTCGAATATAAGGAGGAAGGAAGGGATAAAAAAAAGTGAAACAACGAAAAACGGTAGATTAACAAGTTAGCGCTGCAGACTGTGTTGCCGCTGCAAGCCTGAGAATTAAAGAATGGAACTGAGAAATACTGAAGGTGTCATCATTAATGTTTGAGGCATGCAAACATTACAACGATGTCAGCAGCTGATGACCTTCTCTGTTCCCCTCAGGGAATGAAAATCAAACATTCAGTTTTTTCTTAAGGTCTGAAAGGATGAAGGGTCATCTCAGGAACTGGTACTTACTTACAATGTTTGAATTTAGCCTGACTCTGTTAAGTTGTAATTCCAAATGTCCATCTTGGAACTTTCTGACCTGTGCATTAAAAATACATTATGCATTGCATATGCATTTAAAATAAAGCCAGAGGAGTACACAAGAGAAGACAGGAATACAGAGAAGTATACAGGTGAACAGAGGAGAACACAGGAGTACACAGGAGAACTGAGGTGTACACATGGGGTACAGAGGAGAACTTAGGAGTACAGAGGTCCTGCCCCTCGTTTATCTGTTGCCTGTGCACTGTCAGGGTGTAACGGTGCAAACATATGCAAACTTCTTCGCCATACTCCCCCCTCAATGCTTCAACGTTGGCATTGTTGTCCAGGTCAAAGGTCACTTTTCACTTTCATATCAGGGTTTGGTCAATGTGCAGGGAAGGTATTGAGACTTTTACCCTGAATTTCATGTTTTCTTTAAATAAAACATGTCTGTTAGAGTTGAGTAAACAACCCCTGACTCACTTAAAGGACCCACCTCAGGGTTGGTCCTTAAGATGAGCCACAGAAATTTGTCCATGAATGGAAAACTCTAGATTTGATTTTGGCCGGTTTGGGGAAAGGCTGTCACTGCTCCACAGACCCGTTCTCTCCTGGAAGGTCCTGTGTAGTTGGGATCAGTGCTTTAAGTGGCCCAAAAGAGGTGCCGGTACTCTATTTTTTTTCCGCCTCCCCTGAGGTAACAACAACTATTGAATGGGTTTTATATACAACAGTCAACAGACAACCTTATACAAAATAATAAATCATTTTATTAGTTTGTGGATTTGCTTGAGCTAGAAAGAGCTACTGAACATAAATAAAATGTGCAAAAAGGTATTGAAATTTCTTTTTAACAAAATGCACATAAAATAAATTATAAACTAATTTGTATTTTGCTCTCTCTTGAGTCCCTGCTGGTATCAGCAGCAGCACTTGTAAAGTGTACCTGCAGAGCTTGGTAGTTCTCCCATACTACTTTCACTGTTCTCTCACTTGAAGCAACCCAACGCACTGATAAAACACGGCCTATCACAAGGAGACGTTGTCCAACATTGTGAGCACTCTCGGTTAACTCCCTTTGGTTTTTTGGTGATGCATGGTAGAGGGAGTAAAGCTGATCTAAGAATATTTTAAAGTGGTTGATTCCTCCTACCTCCTTCAAAACATCACAAACTGCCAGTTCCAGTCTGTGATTGGAACAATGCCAGACAAACAGGTAAGGGAATTTGGAACAAAGCTGCGCAGCAACTCCTGCTTTCCTCCCAAGCATCACTGAGGCTCCATCACAAGCAAATGCCAACAAATGTTCCTGTAGGTAGTGAGGGTCAAAGCCATTATTATGAAGACATCCTAACAGTGCTTCAGTGATGTCCTTTGCTGTGGTCCCCTGCAGCTCAATCAGTTCAAAAAATATTGTGTCTGGATTTTCACTGGAAATAGCTGACCGCAGGCACACGACAAGCACAGACTTTTCACTTATTGTAGTGGATTCATCAATGAGCACACACAATTTTCTTTCATTCATCACTATGTCATTGACTACCTTCTTTTTCATTTCAGCTGCAATGTGATCCAGTATATTTGCACATGAGTTATTAGAGTGCAAAACTCTGCCCATCTTGACACCATTTAAGACTTGCAACTGGACATCTATTGGCATGTCTGTAAAGGGACGCCCATGCTTGCCAATCTTATAAGCTGTTCTAAACACATTGCAAGTTGAAGCGTAGTCAGCCTTTCTCATATCTTCAATGTGTTTTTGCATTGTATTTTGTGTTGCCTTCTCTTTTATTTCAACTGCTTTCTTGTGATAAATTGAGTCTCTGTGCTCTTTTATTTTCTTTCGTAGTGAGTTTTGTTGTGCAGCCTTGTCCCTTCCAAAAGACGAGATTAAGCACCCACTCCACTCCTGCGACACTCTCTGCCCTTGCTGCATGTCCACGCGAGCACAAACTTGACTACACACACTACAACCCAACTTTTGATTTCTGCTGATCAGCCACTTGTAATTTGTGGAGAAATACCTGACTTGTGCTTGGGACCAACATTCTGGCCACTCGTGCTCGCTAACGCGGCTGTTGTCATCGGTAGAAATGGTGTCATTCTCGTCCTCGTGGTCGCAAAAAGTGCCGTCGTCCGCGGCACTAGTGCAGCTTTCATTAGCTTGCGCCTGACCTGCAGCGATATCATTCTGGCTTGGTGGGGTGTCAGCCAGCGAGTCCTCTGATTCTGACCTTGTTCTTTTACTACTCAGAGTCTGAAGCCAGGAGAGCATATTAAGTGTTCATTGTTTTTGTATTTTAACCGAGCAGCTGTTTGCGCGTTTTACACACCCTCTCCGGACCACGTTGAGTTGTTGACATGACAACGGCAAAAGCGACGCATGCGCTTTTCACTTGTAAAACACATTGGTGTATGGGTAATGTAGTCTCTGCTCTCGGTGGGACGAATTAGGAAGCGTGCTTGTGAAGGGCGCTCTGAAAAGCGGCAGCGCAGCCAAACGATTATAACAGATGTGCAAATGAGAGTACCGGTACGCTAAAAGCACGTTCTGGGCGCATGGAGAGGTGGCGGTACTCTCAAGAGCTATATTTAGAAGTGGCGGTACTGAGTACCGGCGCGCACCGGCCCACTTAAAGCACTGGTTGGGATTCATTGAACTATCAGCCATCCACCTGAGCCAGAGCTGCTGTTACTGACTGTATTAAGAGACTCGGAGCAGCACGGATATACATCAGTGAGGACTGATGTTTATTTGTTTCCTTCATACAGAGTGCAGTAAAGAGCAAAAAACGGT
Source organism: Aulonocara stuartgranti (assembly GCF_965226115.1). Lineage (NCBI taxonomy): Eukaryota > Metazoa > Chordata > Actinopteri > Cichliformes > Cichlidae > Aulonocara > Aulonocara stuartgranti. Next base: position 41,333,254 of record NC_138945.1, on the reverse strand, counting down.
GTCAGCCCACCTGCTCCCAAGTGTGTCACAATTTCGGAAGCTTTGAGAACTTGTAACAGAAGTTGTGGGTCTTCATTTTCTGTCTTCGGATTCGCCCGGGATGTTCGGATCTGAGCTGAGTGCATCTGTGACAGGAACCAATCAGACATCTGCTGATGCTGATGGAGAATCTGAAGCACTTAAGCTGAAACATGACCAGCAGGTGTCAGTGTGACATCACTGCACCTTCTCTCCATCAGTCTGGTGATATTTGTTCAGGTGTGTTTTACCTCAGGTCGGAGCTGTAAAAGTCTCGATTGACCACAAATAGAAAATAAGCAGGTCTGTGTCTCTCAAACTTCTGACTGCCTTTTTTGTTTGACACTGAGGAGAAGTAATCCAGGATCAACGTAAGGCGGAAGGTCCGACTTGTGATAGGGCTCCCACACCCAGCCTGAACACAGTCCGGCCTGTAGTACATGTGTCTGACCTGGATTCATGTTCTTATATGTAATAAAATTTAAAATAAAAAAACAGTGAATATGAGTAACATTTAGGCTAGTAAAATATTTTACAGCATTACGATTATATCCCCATAAAAGGTGAGAATATGTGAAAGAAATGATCTGCTGAGTGAAGCAGAGTGAAGATGAGTGTGAAAACTGTAACAATAATAACCCCTGGTGCGACTGATTATTGGCAATAAACAATAAAAGTATCAGTATTATGTCTCAGCTAACACGAGGAGCTTCATGTTTTGCCTCGTGTATCTGGTGGAGGTGAGTGCATGAATTATGGATGAGGTGATCATATCTGCCTTCCTCGTATGGAGCAGAGACAAGGCAGCAGGAAGTCAGCAGGTGATGGAGCGAGCAGTGCAATCAGCCTCCTGTGTCTGTGAGATATTTACAGCCTGCCCTGAAGACACTGCTCTGCTCAGCACCACGCGTCAGACCCCCACAGAGTCTCCTCAGGATGTTTCTTGATGGAGGACAAACACGCTCCACCTGTCAGTCAAAGAGGCCATGCCCCTAATGATGCAAACAGGTGAGTTCTAAAAACCTCCCTCGTTCAGGTGTTACGAAGCGGGGGCATTATCTGTCCTTCTCCATGTTTTGCTCACTTTGTGGGCTGGATCAGTGAAAGTCGCATTTCTGTCCGTGATCACCTGCCGCATCAAATCTGTGAAACAGGCTGAAAACAGGCTGAAAACGGAAGATGCCACACCTATGCTTTCATACAGGTGACCCCACCCACTGACTGTCAGCAGTACCTGCAGCTCCGTTTGCTCAGTATGTGCATAACCACACATGCGCATGAACACTTGTTTTCATATCTTAGTGAGGACATCTAATTGACATAAAGCTTTTCCTTAGCCGCTTACCCGAACCACAGCCATCAAAACACCTAACCCTAACCCTTAAAACCACATTTTGAACCTCAAAAATACCTTCAAACTTGTAGGGATGGGAGCTTTGTCCCCATAAGTGACGGTTGGTCCCCACAAGTATAGTAACATTCCAATTTTTGGTCCCCACAAAGATGTGTAAACATGATGCAAACACACACACTCACACAGACACACACACACACTTAAGCTGATCTGAAATCACTGTGGATGCTCTGGGTTACCGTAGCAACAGCTTTCCCTCCTGAGATGTCTTTGATGCGGTTATGATCTGAGCTGCCTCGCAGCGGCTAATGAGGCTGTGGGTAAAGTTTGAGCATGTGCACAGCGGGGGGCGAGAAGGTGAGATGAAGTTGGGAAGTGTGGGCTGAGTGTCGGGAACAGCCTCATCTTTTCATCTCCCTCTGTTCTCTCCTCTGCTTCTCACTTTGGAGAAAAGAGCAGTGAGCTCACAGAGCACTAATGAGCTAATGTGACAGAGACATGTTTGACTGGCTAAAGTAGCACGAATAACAGCGGTCAGTTCACCACATGGGCAGAAAGAGCCAGAGTGGTACTTCAATCCCACCAGCATTGTTTGATTCATACGTTAGACATTTAGGTTTGAACTGTTTAGGAGAGGATAAAGTGGCGGCTCTGATCTGCTAACTTCCTGCTTTGTTCCCTGTGTAAAAAGACCAGGCACATACAGAGGTATCCAGGCAGTCAGTGAGACAAAGAACCACTTGAGAGGCAGAAGGGAGACCAAAAAGCTGCATGGAAAGTCACATGAGGATCAAGAAACAAAAAAACCCAACACGTTTCTGTCCTTACCTGCGTCCTCTTCCCTTAATACTGATCTGTGTATTTATTTATTTTCGTTTTACAGCCTTGCTGTAAAACAGTAAGGCCTTGCTTTTTGTATTTACAGTGTGTTTTTTTGTGTATTTATAGTCCCGTCTAGTTTTTGGAGTTCTCACAGCTTGATGAAGCAACAGAGTGTCCTGCTTTTATTCAGTCTGATGCCTTCGTGCAGTGATAAAAGCCACAGAAGTATAATCTCAGAGATATTTTATCATTAAATGCACTTTTCCTTCAACATTTTGCATTTCTTTGAAACTTCTCATTTCTGATTTCCTTTACACATTTTGAGGCTGTGTCCATCACTGAGTACAGTTACACAGCCAGTCCTTATTTCCTCCTTACTAACAGTAGAGCAGAGGTCTGCGTTACTCTTTTTCCTGATCTTTTCTTTTCTCTGCTTCCTGTGAGTCTCACTGATCCAAACGTGAAGCACCCGTTTCAAAGAATCTCCAGTTGCCTCATTTTTCTCCACACAACAAGACGTCATCAGAGACAAAAGCTGCTGTGAATATGTCATTATATTCAGGAAATAATTAATTAAATGGCTGAAAAGCTGCAGCTACAGATGTACCACACAAAGCCACATTTCTTTGTTTGCCTGACGTAACTGAAGCTAATTAAAAGTACAGTTGGTTCTGTAAAGGAACGTCAGAACGAGACGTCAGGAGAACAATTGGACTGAACCTGCAGCTTTTATTTCAGCTAATGGAGGTCTATTACAGTTCACGCCCCTTTCTTTCAGTCTTTTCTTTTGTGAGAAAGAACAAAAGGATGTTCTGTTCTCTGTATGTGGTTCCGATCATAAAGCATAATCTTTTTTTTTTTTTAATCATGCTTTTATGTAAACGTTAAAGCTTCAGACTGCCGTGACTAGTTTGGGTAACTTCAGGGGTAATTCTGAGTTTTATGAATTACGATGCTTATTGCCAAGGTATATCGTCGTGGTAACTGATGCTGCAAACCTTACCAGCTCCAGAACAGGTTATGATGATTAGAAATCATCAGAATTCTTGAAAGATCTTTCCTCAATTTCTCAGAGATGTGCTGAAAGGGCCTTAATAAGTGTTTGTATAAGTGTGTTTGTATCTTGTTCTATTTAATCTGAACAGGCCCCTAAAAAAGTCAGTGATCACTGTCGGCTTCTCTCGGTTTTTATTATCACTATTCATTTTAAAGCTCAGTTTTTAAAACCTCACAATGTAACTACAGCCCAGCCCATGCAGCAGTATATTAATTGTATATATATATGGAGAGAGTGAGAGAGAGAGAGAGAGAGAGAGAGAGAGAGAGAGAGAGAGAGAGAGAGACTGATAGATAGATATTTTTTCGTATTCCTGCACAGTTGCTTTTGAGTTCCCTCGGAGCTGCCGTCCTTTCTTCATACTAATCCTGCCAGCTGGTCAATGATGTGTTTATTAAACTGTCTGTTTGGGTCAACAGGATCTATCCACCGTCCATGAAACCACTGCAGTTACACAAACTCCCATCATCCTCTTCTCTCTGAGTCATGGTTATCTCTCTCAGACAAGCTTTTACCTTCGGAGAGCCCTGACATTATTAGTGATGGACCTTTTCAAACCGTCCTTGACATTATCACAAATGGCCCGTTGCTTGCCCGCTTTTTGTATTTTTGATGTCAGAGTTTCAGTTTGCTGGCAGTCTGCGGGGATCAAGCTCAAGGAAAAAGCAAAGCTTTGTTGCCATGACTGCGGGTGGGGCGTGAAAGAAACTGTGAGTTATTCATCAGTGTAGAACCACGCCACGCCGATCAGTATGAGGCGGAAAACAATGATTGGTGATGGCATTTTCTGTAATGGTGATGACATTCTGTTTGTGTGAGCATGGGTGTCACTGCAGGTGGCTGTCAAAGACTGCAGAGGTGTGTGACGGAGGACATACCTACCTCATGTTTTCATGTGCTCAGAGATTCTCATGTTTTTGTTCCCAGAAAAAACTTTGTGTGAGCAGAAGAGTTCACACTTATTCATAAATAATAGATCAAAATTAGCCCAAGCTTATTCTGAGCCATGGATGAATCATAGAAAGTTTGGTGCTTGTCCTGTTTTTACTTTTGATTTCATGTTTAGGTCATCTTTGCCCTTTCTGAAAATTAACCCTCTCTCTTCATTTCCTCCTGAAGTCTCCTTTTCTGTCTTCTCGTGTTGACTTCTCTGAAAAGCTTGTCTCCTTTTGATCCGGCCCTTGTGCTGCTAACCAAGGGTCAAGTTTATTCATATAGCACCAGGTCACATCAGCAGTCACTTCCAAACAAATTATATTGTGAGGTAAAGTCCCTAAAATAATACATACAGAGAAAAACTCAACAATCACATGACCCCCTATGAGCCAGCACTTTAGCGACAGTGGGAAAGAAAAAAATCTCTTTTAAAAGGAAGAAAACTCCAGCAGAGCCAGGCTCAGGGAGGGGCGGGGCCATCTGCTGAGGGGCGGAAGACAGGACAAAGAGACACTGTGGAAGAGAGCCAGAGATTAATAACAAGTATGATTCAATGCAGAGAGATCTATTAACACATAGTGAGTGAGAAAGGTGACTGAAGAAGAAATACCCAATGCATCATGGGAATCCCCCAGCAGCCTAGACCTATTGCAACATAACTACGGGAGAATTCAGGGTCACCTGATCCAGTCCTAACTAAACAGACTGGCGACCTGTCCAGGGTGTACCCCGCCTTTCGCCCTATGACAGCTGGGATAGGCTCCAGCGCCCCCCGCGACCCTGAAAAGGATAAGCGGAAGCGAATGGATGGATGGATGGATGGACTGATCCAGTCCTAACTAAACGGTTTAGCAAAAAAGAAACTTTGAAGCCTAATCTTAAAAGTAGAGATAGTGTCTGTCTCCTGAATCCAAACTGGAAGCTGGTTCCACAGAAGAGGGGCCTGAAAACTGAAGGCTCTCCCTCCCATTCTACTTTTAAATACTCTAGGAACAACAAGTAGGCCTGCAGAGCGAGAGCGAAGTGCTCTAAATCAAATCAAATCAAATCACTTTTTATTGTCACATCACATGTGCAGGCACACTGGCACAGCACGTGTGCTAATAGGGTGATATGGTACAAAAGGTCATTAGGTTAAGATGGGGCCTGATTATTCATGACCTTGTATGTGAGGAGCAGGATTTTTTAAATTTAATTCTGGATTTAACAGGAAGCCAATGAATCTGCCAATGGTCTGACATGGGATGTGGCTGTACTGTGGAATATGTGAATGGCTTACTTGTGACAATGGTGAGCAGCACTGCAGGGGGAGCCAGACAAGGTCTGGGGTATCGACAAGTCGAGGGAGGAGCGTGCTTCCAAGTGGGGCAGTGATACGGAACAGGAGGGCAGGCAGGTGAGTGTGATCTTCTTTTTGCACAGGTAGAAAGCAGCTGATGTCCTCACTGGCGAGCAGCTGGGAGAAGCGAGTGGAGTAACGATGGAGGTAACCAGGTGAGCACGGTGAGAGAGTGTGGAAGATGAGCCAGGAAGTCTGTTACTGCAAACATAGCACAAAGTTACTATGAAAATAACTCAGGGAAAACACAAGGGATTCAGAGCTGATTTACTGCCGTTGTAAGGCAGACGATCTGGTGAAAGAGTGGAAGTGCATGCTGCTTAATACTTAATTTCTCTTTGCTACTTGGGCTGATTGGGACCGGATAATGTAATTTTGCTCTACCAGGGCCTGATATCCACATATCTAGACATTCATTTTAAATTTCAATAGAACAGTGGCAGTATAACGTAGAGCAAAATGTAGAGCAAAATTTAGTATTGTGGTCTAGACAACCCAAAATATGATGTCCCCATATGTGGATGCCAGGTCCTATGAGGTTAAGTCATTTTTTGCTAATTTTTAGTTTTGTTTGTTGTCTGTTTGGGAGCTGAAACAGTCTCTAAGGGGGTGGGGTTTTAGGGGGATAACAGGAGGCGAAAGGCTGCAGAGAGGGGTGTAAGGCTGCAACTCAGAAAAGCCAACTATGAGGTCGAAGGGTGACAGGGTGAATGAGACTCAGGAGGTTTTCACACCTATAGATGGTTTACTCTGGTCCAAATCAGCTCATGAGTTTGTAAACTTGTGTGCGAGAGTGTGTGTGTGTTTGTGTGTGAGTGCTACGATCTCTGCTCAGTCACACTGGGACTTAGCTGCTGTGTTAATAAAGTTTTTTTGAAGAGGAAGACCAAAGCTCAGTGACGGAGAGACGGGTGTCATGGTTGTGGGTTTTTGGATTCATGTTTACGACACTTTCTGTTTAAAGTGTTTCCTGTTTGGCCTCACTGCTCCTCCACTGCTTTCATTGTGTGGTGGTGGTCGGCTGAGTTTTTGATTCCTGCTGTGATCTCTAGATTATTCTTGGATAATCTGAGCCTCTGCTTTCTGTTTCTGAGATGAGTTATCTTTCGAAACTCCTGTTTGTCCTCATGTTGGTCAGCTCTGCTTCCTGTTTCCTGTTTCCCGTTGTCTCTCTTTCTTCATCTCTATCAGAAGGCTGATGAATGGGTTTCTGGCCTCAATATTGGGGACAGAGAAGCAAGGTCAGGTCAAGAAGCAGAATGTGCTGAATGATTAGCTGCTGAAGGTCAGAGTGAGGGCTGATGAATGAAGAGGTTAAAGCATGAAATAATGGTTATGGATTCTTGGCTGGCCGGCTGGGGTCAGACCGGGCGAGGCGTCACGTCAGTTATCAGGATGAATCATCGCTGCCTGTTTAGGAACACAAACATGTGCTCCATCAACATCAGCCTGAGTAATAGACAGCACTCTTAGCATCAGCTGATATGCGGCTGTCATAGCAACCCAGGAGGAGATGGTGAGGACCCAGGACCCGCGATGGAGTGCAGGCTGACCTGCTTCATCTCTGACTATTAATCACTGCTGTTTTGAGTGTTTATCCATCACAATGAAATTTACTTGAGAGTCCAATTCGGCTGTGAACCATTAGGTATCATTCTGAGGGTGGACGGTGACCTGCGACACTGACCACTCTGGAGTCAGACGGGATTGGTCCGCCCCTCCGAAAACGCTTTAGGTCCTGTTTATTGGTTGAAGTTTGAGGTTTTCTGATTGGGACTAGATAGACAGATAGATAGATTGACTAGCTCGGCCCACGTCCTCATTTTAGGTTTGACAACATTTTAGTAGGTAAAGGTGAATGCTTTGACATGAGTTGAGCTGCGGTTTGGGGAAGGCCTCAAAGGGGACTGGCGACGGCTCCCGGGCCTGGCAAATCCCCATGTACTAAATAGGAGTGAAGAAGTTAAAGAATTGAGAACAAGGAGGGAGGGAGGGTGGGACATGTAAACGAAAATGAACAGTTTGCAGAATTGGGGGGGAACCTATATAGATGACAACCAGAAAGAGCGTGTTTGGAGGCGTGGTCCCGCTCCTGAAATTCCGATACATAATCTCCAAATAATTTATTTCGAACTTGTAAATATAAGTGAAAAAACAAGAGAAAAGAAAAACTTAAAAACATCAAGTTTCATGAATATCTCTATGTCTACACAATCTTCATATTCAAAAAGGAGTAGGATGAAGTTTACACTTTTTCTGTTCCTACTGAACTTCTCAACCTGTCTCTAAGGGAGAGGCCAGCCACCCTTCAGAAGATGCTCATTTTTGCCGCTTGTATCCGTGATCTCATTCTTTCAGTCACTACCCACAGCTCGTGAACATAGGTGAGGGTAGATTAATAGGTACGTAGATTAACCGGTAAATTGAGAGCTTCGCTGTTACACTCAGCTCTCTTTTCTCCACGACAGACCCATACAGCATCCGCATCACTGCAGCCGCAGCACCAATCCTTCTGTCGATCTCTTGCTCCCTTCTCCCGTCACTCATGAATTAGACCCCAAGACACTTAAAATCCTTCACTTGGGGCAGGAACTCGTCTCTGACCCAGAGTGGGCACTCTACCCTTTTCCGGCTGAGGACCATGGCCTCAGATTTGGAGGTCCTGATTCTCATTCCCACTGCTTCACACTCGGCTGTGAACCGTTCCACTGCGAGCTGGAGGCCATCACATGATGAGCCAACAGAACCACATCATCCGCGAAAAGCAGAGATGAGATTCTGAGACCACCTGGGTCAAAGCCTTCGGCCACATGGCAACGCCTAGAAATTCTGTCCATAAAAATTATGAACAGAATCAGTGACAAAGGACAGCCCTGGTGGAGCCCATTGCCCACCAGGAACGAGTCCTACTTTTTGTTCACGATGCGGACCAAGCTCTTGCAAAGGTTGTATAAGGATTGAATGGCCTGTAGCAATGGGCCAAACACCTCATACTCCCGAAGCACCTCCCACAGGACACTCTGAGGGACACGGTCGAATGCCTTCGCCAGATCCACAAAACACATGTAGACTGGCTGGGCAAACTCCCATGCACCCTCAAGTATCCTTGAGAGGATGAAGGGGAGGTGGAGCAAATATGAACAACCTACAAATACTGCCTGCTACCACAGATGGACAGAGAGTTAAATTAGCTCTCTTAAACAAAAGATCTGTATCAAATAAAACTCATGTTCTTCGGGACTTTTTTGGTACTCAAGCTGGATGTCATGTTCCTAACTGAGACATGGCTGCACGCTGGTGAAGTGGCACCCTTGCTGGAACTTTGCCCCTCCAATGCCAGCTTCTTCAGCTCCCCCAGGTTGTCTGGGAGGGGAGGCGGGGTAGCCTCTATCATCAAAGACTGTTTTAAATGCAAACAGATACAAAGTCCTGGTGGGTTTTTTTTTTTTTTACCTCATTTGAGTCCCAACTCCTGACTTTAAGCTGTCCCGTCGTTCTAATTATAGTCATCTATCGTCCACCTAAATATAATGACTTGTTTATTTCGGAATTTTCAGACTTCTTGACATGTTTTATCGCTCACTATGAAAGAATTCTTATAGTGGGAGACTTTAATATTCATCTGTGTTGTGAGGATAAACCCCTGGTCAAAGATTTCTTAAATGTAATTGATTCCTTAAGCTTCACACAATTTCTCTCTGGGCCAACACATAAGGACCACACCCTAGACCTTGTCTTGGGCTACGGGCTGAATGTATCAATGACTGAAAATTGTGTTTTACCTATCTTAGACCACTCAGCAATTTTATTTGATATTTTAATCCCTAAATCTCCAGCTTCTGAGAGGGGAAGATTGCCCCTCAGATCATCTCGTTATATTAGCCCTGAAGCATTGCTTGGAGTTAAATTACATCTACCTGATGTGTCGGACCCTATTTTTACCCAGGAGTTATGTGTGGACACCTTGACTGCGAATCTTAATAATACACTTCTTGAACTACTGGACTCTGTTGCTCCCGTAAAGAAGTTAAAATGTCAAAAAAGGAACCCTATGCCTTGGCTAAATGAGGAGCTCTTGAACTTGAGAAGAAATTGTAGAAAAGCAGAGTGTCACTGGAGATCTTCCAGACTAGAAGTATTTCTCCAGGCTTGGAAGGACTCATTGTCTTCTCTTCAATCAGCGATGTCGAAAGCGAAAGCAAATTATTTCTCAAATCTCATCATGAGTCATAAACATAACTCAAAACTCCTTTTCAACACAGTGTCGCAACTTACAGAGAGTAAGTCAACGCTCTGCTGTTCTAATTTGATAGCTCATGACTTTCTTATGTTTTTCAGAGACAAGGCTGAAACACTTAGAAATCAGGTAACTCCCTCCTCTGTCACGGTTTGTGGAGACAGACCGATGGCGCAACAGTCCAGGATCTAACAACTCAGGGGGACGACCACGGAAAAAGTGGTGGCGGCTGAGGAGGTCCGGAGGGCAGCCACGTGGAAAACTGCGGCGATTCCGGCAACAACTTTCAGGAGGCCTGCCATGGGCACGGCGGTTGCTAAAGAGGTCAGGGGGCCGCCCACGCCGGCGAAGACGTCCAGCCAGTGGCCCGGAAAGTGGCCGGCGAAGGCCCAGTTGCGGACGTAGCTTGGCAGGCGCTGGTGGTGGCACTGCAGCGGCATGACCAGGCGAGGCAGGACCAGGCGACGCAGAAGCTGAGGCCGCGGCTGGACCAGGCGAAGCAGAAGCTGAGGCCGCGGCTGGACCAGGCGACCGTGAGGCAGCCGCAGGTGGTGGCTGGACGGGCTCCTTGGGCCCTCCAGCTGACGTGGCAAGAGGCTGGCTGCGTTCACATGACATCTTACAGTTATCAGTCCAGAAGCAAACAGGTGTTAGATGTCCATAGGCAGAGACCAGCTCATTCACTTCAAGACTCATGTTGGCTGTCATAATAGGCTCTAAAACAGAAAGCCCTGTTTCTACATTCCTCCTTTCAGCCTCAATCAATGACATATCATTATGGCCCAGATAAGCTGGGTCAGCCACAGGGAAAACAAGGATTACAATATTACCCACAAAAACATGACTTAAACCTTCATGGATAAGCTCCTGGGCAAACATGAAATATTCAGGTATGGATCTGGTCCATGAGAACTGACCAGCATGATAGCGGTAAGTGGTACATTGACTTGGAACCACGCTTGAGGTGGACTGTAACTCAAGGGTGTTATGTAGAGTGTATGGTGAAATGGGTACGGATAATGCTGTGCTAGCACCCATAGCTGAGACAGGTGACATTTCAGGCTGTGTGCTGGTGGTAACATTATCCTTGGAACTCAAAACCTTGTCTAATGTGCTCACAGAAACACAGGAGAATTGTGTCAAGTTAACTCCGTGAGGGGACACCACATGTTCATTAACAGTAGAATTGTATCCCCTGGTCTCAGCCTCAATCTTCTGATTGGAGGTGGCAGTGCTGGAGGTAAACAGTCCAAAAACACCCTGCTCACGATTGTGAGGAAAACAGAATTCAGGTTGGGACATCTCACAGTTCATGTTACCCTGATCTGAATCCATGTTGTCATCTTTCAGTTCCAACGTGAGTTCATGATCAGCATTCTCAGTTTTAAGTTCATTGAAAATAGGAGCAGCAGGCAAAACATGATCACACATCATCTCACACTCAGTCCTTTTATACCTTACGTCATGACCCTCCTCTAAAAAATCCTTACTTGCTATGAAAGCACAGGGACCTACTTTAAGTAGCTCGTTGGTGAGCAGAGCAGGAAGGGAGGCGTTAGCCACAGGTAACTCAGTCTTTGATGGGACCCCAGGCACATTAAAGGACACAGGAGAAAACGCCTCCCCCCTCCCCCCACACAATCAGCATTTAGGTCTGTGGAGGTCTCTTTCAATCTAAGTGTAGCGTCAGAGGTCCCTGCAAGATTACTAGGTTTGTCCATGGTTGTTTTTGGGAAAAAATCTCTAGGCTGTGGCTCGGTTAGCACTGCATTACTCAGCCTACAGTTAGCACTGAAACAGTATTTTCATTTTCGCTATAAGAAAAACACAAAACGGTCGGCTCAGAGGCTGGACAGTCAAACTCCTGTTCGGGTGGCGGTGACAAGAACACAGGCAGAAACTCTCCAGTGCTGGAATTTACCGTCTGTGTGGGTCTTACTCCTTGTTCGTGGAAGCCAGACAAAACAACCACACCATTCACAGTACTAGAGTCAGCCATCTTGACACTATGTGTCTCTTTTAACTTTGACCCTTGAATCTGTAATTCTGCATCTAGTTCATCTTCTAAGGTTTCAATGGAGGCTGGTGATGAAAGACTGCATTCACTCACCTCCGGTCGTCGCGCAGCGCGACGGGGACGCGAACGCCGTTTCTTCTTGATTGTAGTTTCCGATGAACCAGACAGCGGTGCCTCATGAGTGCCAGGCGGCGTCGCAGAGGCTGGGGAACTGGGTGCTGATGGAGCGTTAGGTGAGAGTTCCTGGACGCTCAGGGGACCCCTGAGAGCCAGGCGAGTTCCCCGGAAGATCTCTTCATAGTTAGGAGCGACCCACGGCTTCAACTGGAGCTCTTCCTCCAGTTGAGCGCATGCAGCGCGCTGCCGCTCCTTGAGGTTGAAATTCATGACCTCCACAGCATCCTCGTGTTGCTCAGTGGAGGGCGAGCAATGAGCGACGGCGACGTGAACGCCGCTTCCTTTTTGAAGTGGTCGTGGACGAAACTTGAATTTCTATGGCGACCGGCTCCTCGTCTTCCGACCACATCCGTCCCAGATACGAAGCGGGAGACGGGTAGGTCAGTCGAGGCGGCGAGGGTGAACGACTGAGCTGTGATAGCGAACTGGAAACCGGTGAGCTGAGGGGTGGCGCCGGCGCAGAAGAGTGTGGCGCCGTGGTGAACTTCAGCGTGCCGACTCACACGCTCACAGCAGGCGGAGGGGAGGCTGCGCGGCCGCGGGGCTGTGGTGATGCAGCCCACACACCGGGCCGCGCAGCCTCCCGTGGACGGGGTTGGAGGATGGTGCGGAGGTGCGGAGGTAGCCCCCTCTGATCTTGCTCCGAGATCAGAGGGGGTAGCGCTTCCCATAACCAGGGAAAAACCTTGACGCTTACCCGCAACGAGTGAAGTAACTCCTCCCTCTCCTCCTCTCTAGAGCTTTGCCTCCACTGGCAGCATAACGACTCCACTGCCTGGATTACGTCTCTACTATGTGTCACTGGGTCCGACATGGTTCGCGTTGTACTGTCACGGTTTGTGGAGACAGACCGTGCGGAGATGTGTGTGGTGGACCCAGGTGCGAACACAAGTGAGGATACGGGAGTGAACTTAAACAAAAGCGAGCCTTTTATTGTGGCTGATGATCATGAAAGAAACAAACAAGAATGAGGGCAGCACAAGAGCAGTAACTAAACAGGAACCTAAACTGGGAACAAACTATGGTAAGGCTATGGCTGGGGATACAAAAGACTGGGCATGGAACCACGGAGGGTGGGAACACAGACGACGCAACACAGACTAAATACACATGAAGGATGATTAGGGGAAGTGGCCACACATGGGAGCACAGCTGACACACATGAACCTAATGACGGGACAGGAGAAGTGAAACTGAATACACTGACATTGAATACAGACTTTCAAAGTAAAACAGAAAACATGGAGATTAGACATGACATGAACTTGAAAAACAAAGAAAACTTGGACATGAAACATGGCAGAATGTAACTAGATAAACCAAAATGAAACTAGACTAAAAAGAATAACAAAACACCAAGAAACTCAGAATACTGGGTCACATGACCCAGGGCCATGACATCCTCAAGCTGTTCATTAGACTACTCGGCTGCTTTGCCTGTTGGTGTTGATAAACTGTTCTCTGACTTCAAGGTTATTTCTCTGTCTGGATTAACTAAGGTTGTAAAAGCAGCTCGATGTACAACCTGTTCTTTGGATCCTCTACCAGCCTGGGCTATAAAGGAACTGTGGTCAGCATTAGGACCCTACATTCTGTTTCTTTTAAATACTTCATTGACAACTGGAGTCTTCCCTGAATGTTTTAAATCAGCTGTGGTAGTGCCTATCTTGAAAAAGCCTGGACTGGATGTTGACATGGTCGCAAACTATAGACCCATCTCACATCTGTCTTTTTTATCTAAAGTCTTTGAAAAAGTGGTTTTTAAGCAGCTCACTGAGCATTTGTCAACAAGCAATCTGTTCGAACCATTTCAGTCTGCTTTTAGACCAAATCACCCCACAGAAACAGCTTTAGTAAAAGTGGTACATGTAAATGATCTGCTGGTAAATGCAGGCAATGATCGCACTTCAGTTTTATTACTGCTGGATCTAAGTGCTGCGTTTGACACTGTGGATCACTGCATTTTATTAGATAGGCTTGAACATTTTATTGGAATTACAGGAAATGTTTTATCATGGCTGAGATCTTACCTGTCTGGGAGGTCTCAGACTGATAGTTTTAAAAATGATCTCTCCGAGACTTGTGCAGTGAGGCATGGGGTCCCTCAGGGCTCTGTACTTGGACCATTGCTGTTTTCTATGTACCTGCTGCCTCTTCTTCTACGTTCTTTTAATGTAACCTTTCATTGTTACGCTGATGACCTGCAGCTTTATGTTCCTTTAACCATTGAAAATTGTGCTGAAGTCTTTAAACTAGAATCTTGTCTATCTGCAATTAAGGGCTGGTTATCAGATAATTTCTTGCTCCTAAATATTGATTTCAGCACTTGTCCCAAAATTTCATCTTGAAAATTGATGACAGTGTCATAAATTGCAGGAACAAGGTAAAAAACTTGGGCGTGTGGTTCGACATGGTGCTCTCCTTTGAATCTCATGTAAAAGAGATAACAAAGACCGCCTTTTATCATTTGAGGAACATAGCCAGAATCAGACAAGGTTTGTCAAGCGACACTGCAGAGGTTCTTGTCCATGCATTTGTGTCCTCACGTATTGATTATTGTAACGCTCTTCTTTCTGGGCTACCAAAGAAAGGTTTTAGAGGTCTACAGATGGTGCAAAATGCAGCTGCTCGCATTTTAACAAGAACTGGGAAATTTGAGCACATTAGCCCTGTACTGAACTCTCTTCATTGGCTACCTTGTCAGGTTCGAGCAGATTTTAAGGTCCTGCTGCTCATCTACAAGGCTTTAAACGGATTGGCACCTTCATACCTCTCCGACCTTTTACATCTTTACGTTCCATCCCGTGCTCTTCGATCTCAGGACTCTGGCCTTCTAAAGGTTCCTAGAGCCAGAAAAAAGACAATTGGAGAGCGTGCTTTTTCTTTTCGTGCCCCGTTTCTGTGGAACACCCTCCCTCAAGATATTAGGCAGGCATGCTCTGTGGAGGTTTTTAAAACTAAGCTGAAGACACATTTGTTCACCCCATCTTACATGTCTTAATTCTATGGCTTTTAGTTTTTAAATTTTTATTATTTTTAACTTGTATTGTGTCTTTTACCTGTATTGCTATGTATCGCTTTTATTTTATTTATCTCTTTAGTTGTACAGCACTTTGTTTGTAAACTTTATAAATAAAGTTATTATTACAGGGAATGCAGAATTATTAGGCAAGTTGTATTTTTGAGGAATAATTTTATTATTGAACAACAACCATGTTCTCAATGAACCCAAAAAACTCATTAATATCAAAGCTGAATGTTTTTGGAAGTAGTTTTTAGTTTGTTTTTAGTTTGAGCTATTTTAGGGGGATATCTGTGTGTGCAGGTGACTATTACTGTGCATAATTATTAGGCAACTTAACAAAAACCAAATATATACCCATTTCAATTATTTATTTTTACCAGTGAAACCAATATAACATCTCCACATTCACAAATATACATTTCTGACTTTCAAAAACAAAACAAAAACAAATCAGCGACCAATATAGCCACCTTTCTTTGCAAGGACACTCAAAAGCCTGCCATCCATGGATTCTGTCAGTGTTTTGATCTGTTCACCATCAACATTGCGTGCAGCAGCAACCACAGCCTCCCAGACACTGTTCAGAGAGGTGTACTGTTTTCCCTCCTTGTAAATCTCACATTTGATGATGGCCCACAGGTTCTCAATGGGGTTCAGATCAGGTGAACAAGGAGGCCATGTCATTAGTTTTTCTTCTTTTATACCCTTTCTTGCCAGCCACGCTGTGGAGTACTTGGACGCGTGTGATGGAGCATTGTCCTGCATGAAAATCATGTTTTTCTTGAAGGATGCAGACTTCTTCCTGTACCACTGCTTGAAGAAGGTGTCTTCCAGAAACTGGCAGTAGGACTGGGAGTTGAGCTTGACTCCATCCTCAACCCGAAAAGGCCCCACAAGCTCATCTTTGATGATACCAGCCCAAACCAGTACTACACCTCCACCTTGCTGGCGTCTGAGTCGGACTGGAGCTCTCTGCCCTTTACCAATCCAGCCACGGGCCCATCCATCTGGCCCATCAAGACTCACTCTCATTTCATCAGTCCATAAAACCTTAGAAAAACCAGTCTTGAGATATTTCTTGGCCCAGTCTTGACGTTTCAGCTTGTGTGTCTTGTTCAGTGGTGGTCGTCTTTCAGCCTTTCTTACCTTGGCCATGTCTCTGAGTATTGCACACCTTGTGCTTTTGGGCACTCCAGTGATGTTGCAGCTCTGAAATATGGCCAAACTGGTGTCAAGTGGCATCTTGGCAGCTGCACGCTTGACTTTTCTCAGTTCATGGGCAGTTATTTTGCGCCTTGGTTTTTCCACACGCTTCTTGCGACCCTGTTGACTATTTTGAATGAAACGCTTGATTGTTCGATGATCACGCTTCAGAAGCTTTGCAATTTTGAGACTGCTGCATCCCTCTGCAAGATATCTCACTATTTTTGACTTTTCTGAGCCTGTCAAGTCCTTCTTTTGACCCATTTTGCCAAAGGAAAGGACGTTGCCTAATAATTATGCACACCTGATATAGGGTGTTGATGTCATTAGACCACACCCCTTCTCATTACAGAGATGCACATCACCTAATATGCTTAATTGGTAGTAGGCTTTCGAGCCTATACAGCTTGGAGTAAGACAACATGCATGAAGAGGATGATGTGGACAAAATACTCATTTGCCTAATAATTCTGCACTCCCTGTATTATTATTATTATTATTATCTCCATGCAACATTGTAGAAGTGTGTCAACCAGGACAGCCCTACAACATCCAGAGCCTTCAGGAACTCACGGTAGACCTCATACACCCCAGGGGCTCTGCCACCAAGAAATTATTTAATTGCCTCAGTGACCTCCCCCCCACGGAGAGTGGGAGGTCATCCCTCTTGTCCCCAGACTCTGCTTCCTCCACGGAAGATGTGCTAGTGGGATTAAGGAGGTCCTTGAAGTATTCCTTCCACCGCCTGACAATTTTCTTAGTCAAAGTCAGCAGCGCTCCACCTGCACTGTACACAGTGCAGGTGGAGCACCGCTTTCACCTCCTGAGTTGCCTGACGGTTTGCCAGAATCTCTTCGAGGTAGTCCAAAAGTCTTTTTCCATGGCCTTTCCGAACTCCTCCCACACCTGAGTTTTTGCTTCAGCTACTGCCTGCGCCATGTTTCGCTTGGCCCGTTGATACCTATTAGCTGACTCTGAGGTCCCACAGGCTAACCAAGCCCGATAGGACTCCTTCAGCCTGGTGGCTCCCTTCACCTCTGATTTTCACCATTTGGCTCAGGGGTTACCACCACGTCAGGCACCAACCACCTTGTGGCCACAGCTCAGTGCAGCGTTTTTGGCAATGGAGTAGCTGAACATTTGAACTCAAAGTCCCTAGTCTCCCTTGGAATGCTGTTGAAGCTCTGCCGGAGGTGTTCACTGAAGATCTCACAGACTTGGGCCTCTGCCAGGCGTTCCCAGTGCACCCTTAGTATACATTTAGGCACGCCAGGTCTTTCCAGCGTCCTCTCCTGCCACTGATCAAACTCACCACCAGGTGGTGATCAGTTGACAGCTCAGTCCCTCTCTTTACCTGAACATCCAGAACATATCCTTAGGTCTCATGATACAATTACAAAATTGATAATCGACCTGCGGCCTAGAGCATCCTGGTGCCATGTGCACTTATGGACACTCTTATGTTCGAACATGGTGTTTGTTATGTCCAAACTGTGGTTTGCAGAGAAGTCCAACAATAAAACACTGCTTGGGTTCAGATCTGGGAGGCTATTCCTCCCAGTAACGCCCCTCCAGGTCTCACTGTCATTGCATTGAAGTCTCCCAGTAGCACAACAGAGTCCCCAGGTGGAGCACCCTCCAGCACCCCACCCAGGGACTCCAAGAAAGCTGAGTATTCTGAACTGCCACTCAGTGCATACGCGTCAGGACATGTACCCCTACCTGAAGGCGCAGGATACAAACCCTCTCGTCGCCTCTCGCCAAGGGCAAGGGAGTCCAGCCCCTCTCAAGGAGAAGGGCTCCAGAGCCCAAGAAGTGCGTTGAGGTGAGCCTGACTATATCTAGCTGGTACCTCTCAACCAGACGCTCACTCAGGCTCCTTCCCCAAAAGAGAGGTGACATTCCATGTCCCAATTGCCAATCTTGGTAGCTGGGGATCAGTCATCCAGGGCCTCCGCTCCTGGCCTCCGCCCGGCACACAATGCACCTGACTCCCTACACCGCCTCCTGTGGGTGGTGGGCCTGCAAGAAGATGGGCCCATGTCTCTTTTTCAGGCTGTGCTAGGTCGGGCGCCATGGACTTAGGCCCGGCCATGAGAGGCTCGCCAGGCCTGGGGAATATTGAGAATATTCAATTTAATAAAAAGTGGATTAGTTGGTTCTCTTGAAGTGGTTTTATTTATAATCCTTTATTGCTCTTTTGTTGCATAATGTAAGTTTGATTTATGCAATCCTTAACCTTGTAGAGAATTGGCAGAGACTTTAATTTAAGTAATGTGGGGAATCCAGGATATATTGTGATGTATTATCACACCAAGGAATTTTCTTGGTTTAGGTTAGTTCTCACCTGTACCACCTTAAAGACTGAATGTCTTTGCTTTGAAGTGGTAGGCTGTGACTGGAGTTTTGGGTCACAGCACATTCATTCATGGACAAACACACCAGTCGCTGGTTTCTACGACCCTGCTGAGGCCTCAGTTCTAATGTCTCAGCTGCCTCCAGAATGACCACATGGTCTGGGGAGGCCTACGGGAGCATCACTCACAGGCTGGGGACACACAGTGTCACGCTGTGGCATTAGGAAATAACAGCTTATTATATGAGCACATTTATTACATACATCAGTGTCAGTACTGATCAGCAGATACAACAACCAAAAAGGATTTGATTATCAGTGTGAATGAGGAACAGCAGAGCAAAGTAGACGTGATTAAGGCCGTCGGGAGGCTTCTATTTATTTTTCTAATGAGAGATTATTACATCGGATCACTGCAGTCCTGGGGCGCACACAGGGCAGCACAGGAAATTGGTTTACAGGTAAAAATCTCTGAAGTTTCTATTAAAGCTGCTCGATTTTATCTGCAGACTGATTCAGTGCAGCTGTCCCATCAGTCCTCATTAAAAGTTTCATAATCAGCTCAGCAGTCTGCATCATAAATATTTGTCAGTGTGAGCTCTGTACGAGGATGCTTGCAGCCATTTCGAGGTTTCCTCCATCATTTGCAAAACTTTACTATCTGAGTTCACAACAGCCAGAGACATATTTTATTCTCCTGATCCTGAGCAGGAGTCGCTGCTGCATCATAGCTTCACTGTTAACTAACTGCACAGTTCATGGAAACCTGCTGGTTTCATTCAGTTAGTTGTTCTCCACCCGTCCATCCACCTGGCAACCTCCCTTTGCCTGAGCCTCACAGCTTCATCAGTCCAGCAGATCTCCACATGAAACTTTCAGGCCTGAAACACTCGGTTCAGCTCTGTTAGAAACTGAACTTAGATCAGTTTAATGTTCACAGTCTGAGTGGACAAACCCACTCACTTATACACTTATACCCACTTTTACAGTGCCAAATCACAACAGCAGCCGCCTCAAGAATCATGCTATATTTAACTCTCATGCCTGCAACTCACCTGCTTCACCTGACAGGCTGGACTGATCAAAGAGCTTCAGGTCCTCGCAGTTTTTATAAATCCTGTTAGGATGTCTCTGCGTTCTTTCATAACCTTTAATATAAACAGTGTTGGGGAGGAACGAGAAACATGTACCGGCGTTAAGTATTTAACATACAAAATCTGAGTAACTGTAATCTGTTACAGTTACTTTTTAAATGGGTGGTAATCAGAATACAGTTACTTTGATGAAATAAATAGAATACACGGTGGTCATTTCATGTTTCATATGTTAGGCTCTCTCCCTCTCTATGCCTTTTCCAGTTTTGATGATTAAATGCAGTCTTAGTCAAGAATGCATGTCTTCCGACACCAAATTCCGACACCACTTCATAAGAAGAATGAGATGGATGAAACTTCAGTATCTTTGATGTACTATTGCTGTGTGATTTTTATTACTATTAATGAAGGCTACTCACCACAGAACTAACTTTGTTAGCTGATGTTAGCTGATGTTAGACTGCAGACTGTTAGGCCATTTCTCAATGCTCAAGTACGCGAGCCCATTCTCGCAGGTCCCGACTTCGTAAGTTCAGACGAGAGTCCGGAGAATCCACCGCGATTGTTCTACAATTGGAATGGCAGTGTACTTGATGACATCACAGCTCTGAAGTTCACTGTTTTTACCATCCCCTCTTAATTTAACTGTGATTAATATTTGCAATGAAAATGACACATGACATAAAAAATTACACATGAGGTAGTAGATTTCTTTAAGAAGAAGAAAAAAAAGCTCATTTAAAAAAAGTATCTTAAGCACTTTGGCAAAATTAGCTTTTACGTATCATCTACCACTGCTGCTCCTTTTGCGGCGGTGGCCATTCCCACCCTGCCTGCCTCCACAACCCCACCAAGCTATGACGAGCTCTGTCAGCCTCCACACCCATCCAAATTCCGGCACTAGAAGACGCCTTAAATGAAAAAAAAAAAATCACCCTAACCCGTTAGTACATGGGGTTCTGCCCGGCCCGAGAGCCGTCGCCAGTCCCCTTCAAGGCCTTCCCCAAACCGCAGCACTATTCACACTTCCTCATCCCTCATTGCCCATCATCACTAAGGAAGTGGTCCCTGCTAGTGAAATAATAATGAAAACCAAAACCACTGAGTCCACAGACTCAGGACCATGAAACTACTGTTACTCATTTTATATTAAGATTTAAAAATCTAGTTGGTATTGCTATAGCGAGTAACCTTCAGTAATAGTAATAAATCACACAGCAATAATACATTTGTACCATTTGCAATAACTTAAACGACTCCGGCTGTTCCTTGTCTCAATGCCGCTATCTTCACTGCTGCTCCTTTTGCGGCGGCGGCCATTCCCACCCCGCATGCCCCCACAACCCCACCATGCCATGACGAGCTCTGTCAGCCTCCACACCCATCCACATTCCGGCACTAGAAGATGCCTTATATGAAAAAAAAAAAATCACCCTAACTCAGACTTTATCAACTTCTTAGTAAAAGGTTTCTCACAAAGCTTCCACCGAGGGATCGTCGCCCAGCCATCGGTTTCTTGCACTCGCAAAAACCTGCAGTCAAAGAACCAAAACAAAACAAGAGAAAGAAAGAAGAAGAACAAAAAAAAGAAAAAGAAAAGAGAGAGTGAGATAAAAGAGAGAGAAAAGAAGAAAGAGAGAAAAAAATAGATGGTTCACCTCCTTGATGACTTCCTAGTAATCCCCCCCTCCCACGTCACCACCAGCTCACAGATTATCAACCCCGAGGGCAGTCTTCTCCGAACTCGGCGTCCCTTTGTCGGAAGAGAAAACGGAGGGACCTTCAACATCCCTGGAGTTCCTCAGGATAACCCTTGACACTGAACGTTTCCAGGCCTCCCTGCCCATCGAAAAGCTCAATTCTCCATCCAAAACATTTTGCACCACTTGCGCCAAACGACAGCTGCTCTCCCTGTTGGGACACTTAAACTTATCTCTCACTTGCTTTCACTCGCTGCACCCAAACCGTCACTCCTTAACTCCGCCATGCTGGATAGCTCTTCCAGGGCCGAACTGCGTTTCTGCCAACTTCTGCTCACTAACTGGAATGGCATCACCTTCTTCTACAACGATCAGCTGTCCCACCCCGACGGCGTTCAGCTCTTCATAGATGCCGCCCCTTCTGTCGGCTTTGGGGGCTATTATGGCCGAAGACATTCATAGCCTTGGCGCCCTACGCAGAGGCAGCTCCGACTCCAGTTCCTCCATTTTCAGCTACAACGTTCGAGACCTAAACCCCAGCATCGCAGAACTTATCAGCATCTCCCAAGAAGCGATTATAAATAGCCTTGCAGCAAGCACATTGTCCTCATATTGGACAGTTTGGAACATGTTCCGTTCATTCCATCCCTCAGTGGCATCAACTTCTTTATCAAACTGCTCACAGGTTCACCATGCTTAACCATTACGTCATCCCAGATATCACCACTCACCAAAGGTTTCCAGCGTTAGTCACCTGCCACGACCCTACACCGCTAACTTCAGATCTTCTACATCGCTGCATTTCTACCCTCCGGCTGAAGTATAGCAACTACTTCCTGGCACGCACACTCAAACCCATGTTCCTACTCGCCTTCTTTGGCTTCTTACGCTGTTCCGAATTCACCTCCTCATCTTTGAAGTCCCATTCGACTCTTCACCTGTGCTTTAGTGACATCCACCCAGTCTCCAAAGACTGCCTCATTTTCATCCTCAAACGAAGCAAAACCAGTCAATCGGGCAGCCCCACGCCTATATACTATTTCAAAATAAACTCACCATCGCCAGTCCCCTTCAAGGCTTTCCCCAAACCGCAGCACTATTCACACTTCCTCATCCCTCATTGCCCATCATCACTAAGGAAGTGGTCCCTGCTAGTGACATAATACCAAAACCACTGAGTCCACAGACTCAGGACCATGATACTACTGTTACTCATTTTATATTAAGATTTAAAAATCTAGTTGGTATTGGTATAGCGAGTAACCTTCAGTAATAGTAATAAATCACACAACAATAGTACATTTGTTATTACAGTTGTAAAAAGCATGAAAATATATATCTAGTAATCCAAAGTATTCAGAATACGTTAATCTCATTGAGTAACTTAATGGAATACATTGCAAAATACATTTTGGGCCATGTATTCTGTAATCTGTAGAGGAATACATTTTAAAAGTAACCTTCCCAACACTGAATATAACATCATAAATTTTGCACTTGTGGCTCTTACATTAAACGTGACGCTCACTCACTGCTTTGAGGTATTTTTGTCCTTGACTCTCAGACCTTTAACACCACTTCTCGTTTTATCTGGACTGTGTCGCACCTGTCCAGTCTCACTGACCAATCACAGCACCTCCAGCACCACCATGTGACCCCTGAGAGACTGCTGGTGGTCAAAGATATGGGTGTATTCAGTAGAGGTCACATGATCAGGCAGTTGAAATCTCAGCTGTCTGTCCTGCAGATGCTGCCTGGATGTTTTCTAAAGTCCAAACTCCTCCTGCTTCTCCCTCAGACCTTCGTCACTGCTTCTCCATCCAAAACATTTTGCACTGTTAGCTTGCCTGAGTGCAGAGGAAAGCTGCCTGAATGGCAGTCGTGAGCAGCTGGAAGTGTCTGCACAGCTAGACGAGGATGTTATGCAGATGTTGTGGCAGCGTGTGGGTCAGCAGGACCCTGTGCTTAAGAACAGCTGTTTTTTCAAATAAGATATACAACAAATGGCATGAATGTGCAGGTAATCCTTTCCTTCCAGAGAATGACCAGCAGCTCGCTCCCATATTTCCTGCGTTACCACAGTAGCAGATGAGACTGTAGTTTTGTTTAAATTCAAATCTTTCATAAGTTCATGTTAGCAGCAGATTTCTTTCACCTGCAGCAGGTGTTTCTGTGACGAGCCTCCATGATCAGAGGATTTTTATCACCTTCAACCATTCACGAGGTGTGAGGCAGCAGTGGTCCTGCTGAGGTCTGAGTTGGTAGGTTTTCGGCGAGATATAGTCAGTGAGATACACTCTGTGGAAGTGTGTGTGTGTGTGTGTGTGTGTGTGTGTGTGTGTGTGTGTGTGTGTGTGTGTGTGTGTGTGTGCACCCTGCAGTCATCACACAGCTTCTTCATGCTGGGAGTTTTTGGGTGAGGAGCTCTCACAAACCTGAAACCTCAATTACTCTATGCTTGGTGTGAAACACTGAAGGATTCATCTTCAGGAGATCTCAGGGACACATATACATGTTTCTTCAAGCTGAGCTCACACAGCAGTTCCACCTCTTCATGTTCTGCTCATCCTTCTCTGAGGTGAGGTTGTGGTGATGTCACAGCAGCTCCCGGACTCTACATACATGTTTGTGGAGGTGATATTACTCCACACATGACTCGTGGGCCCTGATGTCACCAGAGCTGTATGTGTGTAAAAACCAAAACCAACCAAATGTGATTGATTGATTGATCGATCAATCGGTTGGTCAGTTGATCCGTTGGTCGGTTGATTGATGGGATGTTTGGTTGGGTGATTGATTTGTTGGTTGGTTGGTTCAAGCTGAATGAACTCAGATATTCTCTGAAAAGCATCAGGGTAGAGTAGAAACTACAGGAGGAGGGAGTTCAGCTGTATTACCACAGCAGGAGGTAAATAATTAACAATGTGGAGTCCAGACGAGGCTGTTTCATCAGCTCCCCTCCATGTACAGACATAAGTCCTGCCCCTTCAGAGAAAGTAAATGCTATTTCCTCCTCATGTCAGAGGGCGGTAGGCTGATTTCCCTCCTGTGCATCACAATCAGCAGCTTTAACAAACTTGTGAGGGCAGCGGGACTTTAACAACTGTGAGCCGGCCCACCGACCTGGTGCAATCACTCTGCTTTCTGATGCACATCAGAGTGTTTTTAACCCTTGTTCCTCCCCCAGTTCAGCGTAAGTGTCCTGAACTCACTGCCCAGCTGACATCATTCCAACAGCCACACAGATCCCAGCTCACTGCAGACCCCTGGCCGCTTGGCTCCAGTTTAATTATCACACACCTCACATTACTTACTGCTTTGTTTGTCATAGCTGTGATGAATCTTTGATGACTCAGTTTGATTTTCCTACCACTCCTTTAAAATGAAGTGCTGTCCTTTAAACAATTCACCAGAACGTGTGTGTTCTGGCATGAAGAATATCACAGAATGGACCACAGAACCACTGCTCCGGGCCCCGATCACATGTCTGAAGAGCTTTCAGGTGCAAAACAGAGGGGGAGGAGGTGAAGTAGGGTGGATGTGACCACAGGGAAGTTTAAGGACCCTCAAGCACAGAAGTCTGAGTTTGACTGAACTTCAGTTTGGATTACTGAGCAACACCACAGAAAAAAGGGCAGCTTTCATGGAGCTGATGGATGATATCCAGTCAAAATGGTGTGGACAGAAGAAAAATGAATCGTTCCTCTCAGCAGAGGAAAGATTTAGGGTGGAGGAACAAGAAGAAGGGCAGGCTGAGCAATGTGAAAGTAATTGTGGTGCACAGTTTGGACTCTGTCCTTGTTTTTGGTTCAAGATTTGGATGCTGATTGATGCTGAAGGTCAGAAGTCAAACAACGACTCATTAGTGCCCTGGAGAAGCGGAGGAACACTCTGACCCCTGCTCGTTTTTTTCCAGAGACTTTCAAACTCTTTATAACAGTAAAGGCCTCTGAGCCAGTCAGAGCGAAGCCAAGCAGCAGTCCTGTCTGGTGTCGCTGTGAGTCGAGTTTCTCACGCTGGTACCTGATTTGGGTTTACATGAGCCAAGAATAACAGGCTTTTTATGAAAACACTGATGGTGTACCTGCAGTCGCCGGAAATGCCAACATGCGTTAGCCACTGTGCTTCTTATTCTTTGTATTTAATGAATGTACTGGACAGCTGCTGCCTCTAGGCCAGGACTCAGGTGGGAAATCCACCGCCACTTCGTTTAACACCTGCAATCCATTGAGGGCAGGCGAGGGAAACAAAGACAGGAAACAATGGGGGTGGGGGGATTATGCAAAACCATATCAGAGAGATGAGTAGCAACACAAATGACTGGATATTTAGCCTGTGAAGCAGGGTTCTCATACAGTTGCTCAGTCTCTGCACCTGTTAGCGTGCTGGACGATCTGTGTGTCTAACCCTAACCCTTACCTGTCCTGCATTTCTCCTGCTCTCTGACACTCTCTGTGCAATGCTCCATCAGTTTAGAGTCTTTCTCCCCTCGTGGAGGTGGAGCCTGGTTTTCTCTCTGTGCTCTCTGCAGAAAAACATCCTTTTTATTTTCACAGAGAAATTCCTCCTGATCTTCACACAGACATCAGTGGGAGGTCCTATTCTTCTTCTCTTTCATTAATCTGCAGCTCTCAGTGGGAGCACTCACAGACTGCAGAGCTCAGAGATGCTCCTGACTCCACCATCCGTGCAAAGCATGAGGAAAACACCAAAGCTGCCTCAGTGCACGGAGTAATCTGAATAAAGAAATAAAACATTTAGTTTGTTTCACATCTTCATTGTTTCCTTTTTAACTGACTTATTTACAGAAATGAAATCATTGTTTGAAAAATCTTTGATTCTTTGATTCATATTTGATCACAGACGCTGTAAAATATGATGAACCCACCATGAGAAGCCATTAAAAGGTGGGAAGTAACAAAGTACAGATACTTTATAGTTTAGCAGACAGGTACAACAGGTATGTCAGATATAACAGGTATATCAGAGGTCCAGAGGATGGGACCAGGACCACCAGGAGTTACCCAGAATGCACTGTGCTTAAAACAGCCATGGTTGTCTGACGGGTTTTAAAGACTGACTGTTTAAAAAAAAAAAAGATGCTTAATCTTCACTCAGGCTTCCTGTGTTGTTGTTTCCACAGTGATGTAACCACAGCAACAAGAATCAATGATAATTTATGACTTGAGCCTCATTTCCGTATCTGAGCTTCTTCTGCAAGTGAAACCGTTGCAGACCCAGCCAAAGATAATCTGACCACCACTTCCTGCAAATGTTTCACAATAAAAGCCTTGCCAATAATTGACAGGACCTTTAATATGAAATAGATACAGGAAATGTTGAGCCTGTGAACCTTAAAACTTCAACTGACCAATTACCTGACAGCTCAATGTTCCCGTGGCAACCTGCAGGAGGTCAGATACAAGCCAATTCAAATGGTTTGTTTTCCCAGAGCTGCACTCTCCTCTTGATGGATCTTCCTCAGCCGGTCCAGCTGGGCTGGGTGTTGTTACTTCCTGTGTTCCTGCAGGTAATCAGCTGAGACACCTGGGATGCATCAGCTCCCTGGTGCCTCCCTTGCTTATAAGAGGGGACTGGGTGCTGAAAGGCATTGTTGTTGGTGGTGTGTGCCACTCACGGCTGACAGCTGGAAAGCTGAAGCCGTAAGTGTAACGAACAAGCAACCGTGATAAAATGTTAAAGAGTGTTGAAACATGGTGGAGTCCATCATTGTTGTCACCTCCTGAATCCCAGGTGGTGGCATGGTGGAATCACAAGAATAAACCAGATACTTGCACAAATAAACCACATATTGTGAGAATGGTCTTCTAAACATATTAAACACATTGTAGTCCTTTTAAAAGGAATTCTACAACATTTTCTAAGTACTTCATCATTATTTTACATATTAACATGGATTTCAACATTTTTAATATTTCAACACATTTTAATAACTTATAGTTTAACCTGGTTACAAACAAATAAGGTTATTAATTCAAATAAATAAACTAGGTAAAGAAAAACGTACTCAGTCCAAAGTTACTCAGCTGGAAATTTTGCTTCTCAGTGTGGAAGGACAAAACAATATGGTTTGAAAATGCCATTTCACTGCTTTCCTCCTCTCTCAGTCGGCATGTTCATGGTGCCCACATTTTCTTCTGGAATATGTTGAGCAAACCTGGAGAAGCTTCAGCTCAAGAGATCATTATTGGCATTGCTGTCATTTGTTACTGTTAGGATGCCTGGGTCGTCGACCCAGGGTTTTTGAGTTTATAATATTATGTATACTTTCTAGTTTTTGGTTTCTTTGAGTTCTGTCTTATGGCTTATGTCTTTGTCTTCTTTAGTTGCTCTGTCTCCCCTATCACCTGCATCCCCTTGTCTAGTTCGCGTATATATGTATCTTAAGTTCCTATATCCCCGTGTTCAGTCAGTGTTTGTGTCTGCCCTGTTCCCACGTCTCTGTTCCCTTTGTTATAGTGCCTGCCCGTGAGTCTGTGTTATGTTTCCTGTTTTACTTTGAAAATCCATGTCTGTTGTTAATGTGTCTGGTTTTGCTTCCCCTTGTCTCGTTAGGCCTGATTTGCCCCAGCTGTGTTTCCCTCCTGTTACCCATTCCCTGATTGCTCCCTCTGTGTATTTAAGCCCTGTGTTTCTTAGTGTCTGTGTCGCGATCTACCGTGTATTTTGCTGTGTGTTTTGTCAATCTGCCGGTGTTAGTTTATTTTTGACCTTTTTCCCCCAGTTATGTTATGTTTGAGTTCAGCATTAAAGCTGTTTTGGTTTAAGTTCTGTCTCCGGAGTCTGCACCTTGGGTCCTATTCCTGTCTGCACACAGCCACACCTAACAGAAGATCGCGACCAGAACATGGACCCTGCAGACTCTTTTTCCTTTGAGTTCAACGGCGAGATGGAGCGGCTGGTGCGCCTGCTCGACCGCATCGCCCAGTCCCCGGATTTAAGGACCATGGCAGTGGGGCTGAGCGCGGTGGAGGCCATCATTCGGCATAATCCCCAGCTTAGCCAGTTTGCTAAGGACACTGAGTTGGGGAACACCATAACTGCCTGGAGAGAGCAAGTCAGGGCTAGTGAGCTTGCTCTCTCCCTCACTACATCTTCCCCACCGCTGCCGCAGGACAACGCACATTCTGCCTCATCGCCACTGCAGGCTTCCTCCCCTTCCTCACGCCAGCTGGGACCTTGTTCGCCTGTCCGTTCGCCTGCCTTTTTCCTGGCGGCTGTGTGGTCGGAGGATGAGGAGGTCTCCGTTTCTCCACCGGTTCCTGTTCCCTCGTCAAAAAGGAAGCGACGCCACCGTCGCTCCTCTCCTCGGTCATCCGTTCAGCTTCCTGTCTCCGCTGGAGGGTCCGAGGAACCGCTTCAGCCACCTGTCTCCGCTGGAGGGTCCGAGGAACCGCTTCAGCCACCTGTCTCCGCTGGAGGGGCCGAGGAACCGCTTCAGCCGTCTCTTCCTGCTGGAGGGGCCGAGGAACCGCTTCAGCCGTCTCTTCCTGCTGGAGGGGCCGAGGAACCGCTTCAGCCGTCTCTTCCTGCTGGAGGGGCCGAGGAACCGCTTCAGCCGTCTCTTCCTGCTGGAGGGGCCGAGGAACCGCTTCAGCCGTCTCTTCCTGCTGGAGGGGCCGAGGAACCGCTTCAGCCACCTGTCTCCGCTGGAGGGGCCGAGGAACCGCTTCAGCCACCTGTCTCCGCTGGAGGGGCCGAGGAACCGCTTCAGCCGTCTCTTCCTGCTGGAGGGGCCGAGGAACCGCTTCAGCCGTCTCTTCCTGCTGGAGGGGCCGAGGAACCGCTTCAGCCGTCTCTTCCTGCTGGAGGGGCCGAGGAACCGCTTCAGCCGTCTCTTCCTGCTGGAGGGGCCGAGGAGCCCGTTCAGCCTCACGCCTCGTCAGCTGGAGGGGCCGAGGAGCCCGTTCAGCCTTCTGCCTCGTCAGCTGGAGGGCCCGAGGAGCCCGTTCAGCCTTCTGCCTCGTCAGCTGGAGGGCCCGAGGAGCCCGTTCAGCCTTCTGCCACGTCAGCTGGAGGGCCCGAGGAGCCCGTCCAGCCGCCATTAGCCTCTGCCTCGGCTACGCCTGGTCCAGCTTCGGCTTGTGCTTCGCCTGGTCCGGCCTCAGCTTCTGCAGCTCCGCCTGGTCCGGCCTCCGAGTCTGCAGCTCCGCCTGGTCCGGCCTCCGAGTCTGCAGCTCCGCCTGGTCCGGCCTCCGAGTGTTCAGCTTTGTCTGCTCCTGAGGTCTCCAATCTGTCGGTTCCTGCACGTCCCGTCCGGCCTGCACGTCCCGTCCGGCCTGCACGTCCTGCTCGTCCTGTCCGACCTGCACATCCTGTCCGGCCTGCACGTTCTGTCCGGCCGATGACTGGACGTTGTTGCCGTCATGGACAGTCCTCGGAACTACGCCGCCGTCATGGACGGCCCCCTGAACTACTCCGTCACCAGTGCCTCCCGCCCGGCCGGCCTCCTGACCTGCTCGGTCGCCGTCGGTGCCCCCCGCCTGGCCGGCCTCCTGATTTGCTCCGTCGCCACCGGTGCCTTCCGCCTGGCCGGCCTCCTGAACTGTTTTCTGGGCTCTTGGACCATCAGCCTCCGGGCCGCCCCCTTGAACTTTTTTGAGACTATTGCCTGGGCCTCTGCGCCTTTCGTGAGCTCTTTTGTTTGTTTGCTTTTGGACTTTGCCTGGGCCTTGGTGCTGTTGTTTTGGACTTTGTTTCTGTGTTTTGTTCTGTTGCTTTCCGGGCTCCAGTGTTTGCACTTTTTTTTTTTTTTGTTTTGTTGTTTCTGGCTCCTTGTTTTGTTTCGAGCCCTCCATCCTGTTTCCCCCGCCGCCCACCCTGGTTGGGTTGTTTTTGTTTTTTTGATTTTGATGTTTTGGTTTGGGCTGTCTGGAAGCCAGCCCTTAAGGGGTGGGGGGGGGGGGGGGGTACTGTTAGGATGCCTGGGTCGTCGACCCAGGGTTTTTGAGTTTATAATATTATGTATGCTTTCTAGTTTTTGGTTTCTTTGAGTTCTGTCTTATGGCTTATGTCTTTGTCTTCTTTAGTTGCTCTGTCTCCCCTATCACCTGCATCCCCTTGTCTAGTTCGCGTATATATGTATCTTAAGTTCCTATATCCCCGTGTTCAGTCAGTGTTTGTGTCTGCCCTGTTCCCACGTCTCTGTTCCCTTTGTTATAGTGCCTGCCCGTGAGTCTGTGTTATGTTTCCTGTTTTACTTTGAAAATCCATGTCTGTTGTTAATGTGTCTGGTTTTGCTTCCCCTTGTCTCGTTAGGCCTGATTTGCCCCAGCTGTGTTTCCCTCCTGTTACCCATTCCCTGATTGCTCCCTCTGTGTATTTAAGCCCTGTGTTTCTTAGTGTCTGTGTCGCGATCTACCGTTTATTTTGCTGTGTGTTTTGTCAATCCGCCGGTGTTAGTTTATTTTTGACCTTTTTTCCCCAGTTATGTTATGTTTGAGTTCAGCATTAAAGCTGTTTTGGTTTAAGTTCTGTCTCCGGAGTCTGCACCTTGGGTCCTATTCCTGTCTGCACACAGCCACACCTAACAGTTACGTGATACACTGATTTGGTGAGTAAATGTTTTCTTTTATTCAAACTGTTTTTGTGCCTTCTCTCAGTTTAACACCAGGGCCCTGTTTCAGGAAGCCGGTTTGGAAAACTCAGAGTGAAAAACGACACTCACGGTTGAGTAACCCCGAACTGTCCAACTCGGAATATTCCGTTTCAGAAAGGCTGATAACAATTAGTTCAGTCAACGCGGAGTTGCTTTAACCCCAAGTGAAGCGCGCGGACGAGGATACATAAAGCCCTGATAAGCGGAGCACAGATTAAGCGAGTCACCATGGAGACGGAGGGAAAGAAGGCGCGGTCAATGTATTTCACAGCGCTTGAGGCCGAAATTCTGATGGCAGCATATGCCGATAACATGCAAATTCCGCGGAAAAAAGTAACACAGCCACAGCTGCAAAAGCATGCATGGCAAAACATAGTCGACAGAGTCAATGCGTGAGTGTTAATTTAAACATTGATCGAGGGATTTCCACCCATTTAACACGTTATTTTATCATATGTTATTTTGTTATTTTATACATTTTATTTTGTGATGTGATGTGAGCGCAGGTGCAACCCAACAGGCCCCAAACGTGCCTGGCAGCAAGTAAAAATGAAATATAAAAATATAGTCCAAACAGGTAAGGTGTAATTGTATTATGAGCCATAGTGCTTGGTCTGTTTGTCCCATGTAAATCAATTGCAGTTAGAGGCTACATTAATTTTCTTTCTGTAAGCACTTATTGAAATTATCTGAGCACATTACAAGTACATATTTGCTTACTCTGTATGCTCAAATGTGGCCCGTTATAGCCAACAGAAAAAAAGCAGAGGCCCGAAAAACAGGTGGGGGTCCTCCACCACCACCACTCACAGAGGCTGAGCAGTTGGCCCTCAGCCAAAACAGTGGGCGCCCTGTGGCCGAAGGCATCTCTGCGGGGACATCCTCTGAGTCAATAACCCCGCAAGACACAAGTGCCTACATAAGGGGTAAATTCAAAATAATACATGATGTGCATACATCCTTTCTTCACAGTCACCTTTGCAGTGCGACACATTCATTTGATAAACTCTTTACCATAATGAATTATTTTGTAGTGAAGTTATTTTCCGACTGATTTTGCCTTCCCTCAGCCTTGGTTGTCTTTGAGAGCATAATGACAATGAAGTGTAAGGTGCTTGGTATGTTTGTTAATTGCCATTTGGTCCCTTGTAAGTTATAAGTGACCTGTATAAACCTCATATTCTATCAGTTGATGGTGTACTGCATCTGGTGCAGCCTCCTGTTGAGCCAGACCAACATGCAGTTGTGAGTAATACTCCACAGATTATATGAGTTTACAGTAGAACAGCAATGTTGTCTATTTCTTTACTACAGGAAAATAATGAAGAAACATTGACAGCTGTTACAGAGGAGGAAGCAACAGAGACACTTTATGAGGTTTACATCTTTTAATACTTTGTGTACAGGAAATACAGGCGACCAATAAAGCCAGTTGAACAAAAAATCTGTTTATTCTTCTTTCAACATGTTGAGGTGATGGGTCAAAAGAAATGATTGTGACATATGGTGTCTCTGACTGCTCTTCCATCTTGTATGTCCGTGGGAGGGTCAGGATGTTCATGGTTTGGATCACTGCTGATGTTTGGTTCAGAAGGACAGTGTTCTCCTCTAATTGTGGCAATGTTGTGAAGAATCACACATGCCACAATAATGTCACATGCCCTTTCTGGGGTGACCCTGAGTCTTTGCAGGCACTGGAACCGGGCCTTAAGCATTCCGATAGTCATTTCAATTCTGGCTCTTGTCCTGCAATTAGCCAGATTATATCGCTGCTGTGGGCCCGGTTCAGGGTCAGGGTAAGGGGTAAGCAAATAGGGTAAACATGGATACCCCCTATCACCAAGCAAGTAGCCAGTGAACTCTCCTAAGACAGAAGGGTACACTTCAGTTCAAATGTCCCTGAAGCGATTGGTCTTTATATATTTTAAAGTATTCTCAACTCACCATGTCCAAATTTTGTGCTCAGTGTACATTCACGGAATATTTGTGAGTCATGGACAGAGCCTGGCCACTTGGCTTCCACATTTGTGATAATGTTGGCAGCATCACATATGATCTTCACAGTGCAGAGAACACAAATTAGCATCCATTACTATAATGAAATAATTTGTTAGTTTGAAATGCTACAGGGAACTATGTACCTGTACATTAATGCTGTGGAAAGACTTCCTGTTCACATAGTCTCCTTCATTTACTGAAGGAGCAATGATTGGAATGTGAGTGCCATCTGTACAGCCAATCACGCCTGGGAACCGTGAAAATAAATGTAAAATTTAAGTAGTAGTCCAAGTATCACCACATCATAAATTAAGTTTTGTTCATCCTGATACCTGCAATTTTGTGGCATCCCTCTTTGATAAATCTTGTGGGTCTGTGACCGGGGAACACCACAGACGAGTACAGGAGACGTTTCAGTGCAACTGTAACATTCCTGACTGCCCGACAGACGGTAGCCTTGGAAACGTGCTCAGCGTCACCAATATTATACAGAAAGCTCCCGTTTGCAAGAAACCGAAGTGCAATACAAATAATATGCAATGAACTGAGAGCATGTCCGCGATGTGTCACATGCGTAATATATGGCCTGAGGATGTTATCCAAATAAATTATAGATTGTGCTGAGAAACGGTAACGTTCGCACAGAAAATCATCAGGAAATGATAAAATGTCCAAACGCGCTCTGATCACTCTCTCCCGGCGGAGAGCTCTGCGGAGAATTTGGGCTTCACGATCTACTGGCTCTTCAAGGAAGTGGCACGCCATGTCCGACACTTCCTACTGTCAGGTTTCCGACAAAGGGGCGGAGACAGTCAGGGTTAGTTGTAGTAAACCTGCTAGGGGGCAGGTTAGCTTCACGGAGTGTGTCGTCATAGTGACTCACTCAGGCTGCAGCTGAACTCGCTTTGTGAAACCGAAAACCCAGAGTTTTCGTTAACTCAGGGTATACTTACTCAGTTTTTCCACTAAACCGGCTTCCTGAAACAGGGCCCAGGTTTATAAACTTGCCAGCTAGCCAGTGTTAGACTAGCTTTTGTGTTACCAATGGGTGCATGCTGCTGCCTCTTGGCTCATGTTACTTAAAAATTAACACCACAGTTTTAAAAGTCTAATACAAAAATCTCTCCGTGAAATTTTCTGTTGATTATTTGAAATAGAAAAATGAGCCCAGACGTGACTTTTTCGGAAGGTGCAGTCGTTAAAGGTGGGGGCTTGTTTTCAATCCATATGAACTCCTATAACATATGAACTGTATTTATTTTAATGCTTTGTGGTTGCTTTTAAACATCTGTGACATCTATTAATGTCAAATCTAGCCTTTCTTTGATTTAATGAACATTTCTGGTTAATTACATTTTTATTATTATTATTATTATTATTATATAATTATAATAGTTTTTTTGTTGTGTTTAGACGGGTTTTATTGTGAAAGTCCAAAACCATAAACCAGAATAGTGGCCTGTTAAACTGTTAAAGCTTAGGTTGGCTTTATAGTTGAAAATAAAATAATTTAGCTTGTCCGTCTAAACAAATAAGTTGAATTACACAGTTGAATCATAAGAAACATTTTGGGGTTGGCTATGTTACTTATAAACTAGTGCTGTCAGAGTTAATCTCATTAAAATGACGTTAACCACATTAATGTGGCAAATCTCCGTTAGCGAGTTAACACAGATCGCCCCGTGTGAATGGCTGCATGGCGCTAATGTGTTAACGAGCTAACTGCGTTAACTTAAGTTTACACTTAAGTTTCAGAAGAGCTACCCCGTCAGGCCAGGGCTCTGCAGTCTATTCACACCTACAGGCCAGTGGATACTCTGTCAATGATGAGGATGTGCACATCCTGGACAGGGAGGAACGCTGGTTTGAGCGCGGAGTCAAGGAAGCCATGTACGTGGAAGGGGAAAGACCATTTCTGAATCGAGGAGGGGGCCTAAGGATACATCTTTCGCCATCTCACAGCCATTCCCCAACTCTCTGTGAATGGTACTCATGGCCATTGATCAGTGGTTGTTGATCAATGGTCATGAGAATTTGCATAATCATGATGAAGAAACTGACCTCCCAGCCCATTGTTCCTTCAGTGGGCTGGTTTCAGTCATTATGCAAATGTGCTGTTTATAAGATTGGGCAAACCTGCAGTCAGCTGAGACTGAAGAAGTCACTTGGATGAGTGAGGAAACGTTTCTCCCACAAAACGCTACATCCAGATGAACAGAATCAACTTTTGGAGATTTACACTTAAGTTAAATTAGCTTAAGTTTAAACTTAAGTTTCAACCCCACGTTGCTTTCTGGATTTTATACTTATTTATTTTACTGGCTACATAAAATCAAAATTCACATGTTTTATGTAACTAAAATGTTTAATTATCTGGGCTAAAGAAAATAAAGTTATAGACTATAATATTTTATATGCATATTACAGGATGTAACACTAGCATGAGTAAAAACATGGCTTTGATTTTGCCACACCATTTGATTTCCATGCTACCCTAGGAAATTTTCACTAGATCCGCCCCTGCCAGGGCTCAAACTACCGACCCTCCAATTAATAGATAGCCTTCTCTACCTCCTGACCTACAGCCACCCCGTGTGCTAGCATGCCAATGCTAAGCTTTGTGTGCCTCAAGTTTATATTGTAATTATGAGACAGTGTTTCAGGTCATTTTATGGAGTAATGTAAATATCAACACTTCACTGAGTTCTTTTGATTCCTCAGAGGCATCTGATGGAAGACAAAACATTGCTCAGTAGACCATTTAACCCTTTATTTCTCTTTTATATTACTTCTAGACGGGAGATGCGTCCTGCATGACACATTGCCGCGGATCTCAAAATGGTGGTGTACCCCTAACAGTTTTATTACAGACGCTCTCTCATTCTAGTCTAAACAACAGTGTCTCTGTAACTTTCCACTAGAGATGGTCCCCTCGTATCTACTTTTCCCAGGCAAGCGTGAGTGAGAGTCTACAGCTTTCTACTCCCCAAGGACACATGGTCTCATGCCTTTATTTTTCAGGGCTGTGTCCACTTAATACTACACTATATAACTTTATAACACTTATTAATAAAAAGGGAGGCACTGCAAATTATTTAATCCCAACGGTAATGAGAAAGTAAGCTATTGCAGAAGTGTAACTAATTACTTCCCTGCCAAGTAATTAAGTAATATGGTGCATTACTTTAGGAAAGGTGATGGATTACTTAACGTCCCCAGCACTGTAGATGGGTTGAAACTGACTGTGGTGTGTGGAGTGAGTGTTTTACTGACGGGGTGGGTAAAGGAAACACGCCTTCAGATCATGTGTTCCAGTTTTTCAGAATAAAGTTTGTGTATTTGTCAGGGTAGTAAAATGTGGGATTAATCCATGAAATGACTGCATGGATGCCGTGAATGTTCGGCTTCCCCCTCAGCATCTGGTCCTGGTGTTTGGATGCTGAGGGCCCCCTCAGACTCAGGCCTCCTTAAACGTGTTTACGACCCTGGGTAAAGCTGCTCTGTTGTCACTGCTCCCTCCCTCCCTCTGACTCCGCACTGGTTGGAGCTCCTCCTGCTCACAGGCGCCTCTCCGCAGATGGGTGACTGCTCCACTTCTCCCGCTCTTCTCCTCCCAAACACGGCGGCAGCTTCTTTCAGCTGTGTACCGCAGGCAGCAGCAGCCCCTGCGCCGAGCACAGAGGCAGGACTGACGGGAACCGCGCTCCAGGTGTAAGCTCAGCTCAGGTGAGGATCTTTGACGCTTTGTGTCTCTGTGCAGGACTGCAGCTGCGTCCATTTAAATGTGAGTCATGTGAACGTGTTGGCATTTCGCGCGTGCACCCAGAGAAGTGATCTCAGAGATGTGCTGTGTGTTCACCTTCCGATCAAAGCGTGAGACATAAAGGCTCACGTGCACGGACAGAAATTAATCTCAAAAGTTAAAATATGGAAGACCGAAAGTGCCCCCAAAAATCATGACGTCAACAAATTACTGATTAAAATGGTTAAAATGCTTTTACAGGCACCAGAAACCACACT
Organism: Aulonocara stuartgranti; assembly: GCF_965226115.1. NCBI lineage: Eukaryota > Metazoa > Chordata > Actinopteri > Cichliformes > Cichlidae > Aulonocara > Aulonocara stuartgranti. The sequence continues at coordinate 41,296,282 of NC_138945.1, read as the reverse complement.
GAAAATAACCATAACATCCACTGTAAAATGTGACACAAATGAAGAATAAAGTTTATGTAGTGACATCCCTGTAGTTCACTCACTGAAGGAGGAAACAGACAAACTAATTAATTAATTAATAGTGAGCAAACAGTGACTACAGTACAAAACAGACATTTTTCATAATGAATAAATTATTAAAATAGAAGGTTAAAGGGAAGGTAAAACAACATCGCTTCAGTCCCATTTCATACATTCAGTGCCTGCACTTCATTTCTGCCTTTGTTCTTTGGTGTGTATTTTATAAGATTTAAAAATGTATTTAATATTTACTGGCATCAGCATCCTTGTCATAATAGTCAGTTGGAGAGGATATTAAATGGCTCAAACAATAATTATTTATTTATTATACATGTAAATATGCGACACGTTGATAGGCTTCTTTCTCTTTTTTGTCTCTTAATGATGACATTTAATTTTATGTGTTTGTGTGCCGAACGCATTTGTGCTTCCACATTAAAGGCATTGATGTCTGTGGAGTGCTTCCCACATCTTGTTAACATAATCAGCATCATTTTAATCATCAGTTCAATGTCACGGTTTGATTTCAAGAGAACGCTGGACCTGTGTGAGGAAATGAAACAGCGACCAGACTGATCCACACGTTTGTTCTGCACACTTCATTCAGTTTTATTTATACAACGCCAAATTACAACAGCGCTCCCCACAGGGCACTTTGCACTGTAAAGACTGCAATCATACAGAGAACACAGAGAAAACCCTGACAGTCATGTGACCTCCTATGAGCCTATGACCGCCTACCTCACTCTGCTTTTCTTCCACACTCTTCAGTTTAAAAACAGTCACACTTCTTATTTACATGAAGCCGAGGTTCGAAACACCCTTGGTTCAGGTGGGTGAAGCTGGAGGGTGGTGTCAGGCTTCTGTCTTCAGGCTGGAAGCGATTGGTAAAGTCCTGCCTGTCAGGGCAGCAGACTCCAAGAGGGACGGGGAGCGTGAAGCTCCGGCTGGCTTGGACTCGTTGACGTCTTTCTGCACTTTTCTAAGTTTGTAGCATCAGTAGCAGAACAGCACCACTGTAGAGTCCATAATAATCACAGCTGGAAGGTGATCCTGGACTTTAAATGACTTTTGACCTGCTCCCACCAGAGCTGACACCTGTCCCACCTGCTGATCTGACCCTGAAGGTTTACCCAGAATGCACGCTGTGAGTGATCAGAAACGGGTCAAAGTGCTGCAGGTCGTTCCGACTCGGACAGATGATAACACATTTGTTCAGAGACCAGGTTCAGTCCTCAAACTGAGTATTTAACCCTTTAAAACCGGTCAGCGCGGACACGCTCCGTTTTGCGCAACTACTTTTAAATCCTTGTAGCACTGCAACCACGTGAGCTAGCGCAATAATTTTTTTTGCATATGAAACCGGAGGAGTTGTACTTACATCTAGGTCACAGTTTCCTTCCACATATAGCTTTGCAAAAACTGCATAAAAAGCACTTGCAGCAACAAAAACATAATATTCCAGAAACGCGCTTTGCCGATCCGATCAGCTGTTCGTAACACTTCCTACATTAGAATAGACGTCAGCGTGAGCTATCGCATGTCCTCCATTACCTGCCCAAAACCGGAAGTGACGTCATTTTCGCGGAAATGTAGTTTTTTACCATCAGGGCCTTATGAGCCTATACTGGTGTTTTTTAAAAGTTATGTTTGACTTTATGACTTTCTGTGTCGTTTCTGGGATGCTCAGGACTCATATTGCACTGCTGGAAATAGTTTATTTTGATGCATATGCTGCTTTTTTGCAAATTTGCATTATAATATTTATTTTTCGTTTTTCCTGCAGTGTATAAAAATTGGTGTATTTCAAAAATAAAAATATGAAGACACTCAAAATAAATTTCCTGTGGTGGGAAACTATTTTGTGCAACTTTTTTGTATTTACAGTTTTGAGGGATAAGCCTCTTATATTTCTCTAACTAGAAATATATGTTAAAAAAACAAAAACAATTTTCAATTTTTTTGTAGTTTATTGCACTTTCTTGCAATTTAGGTAATTTCTATGCACTTAATGCATGCATATTATTAAAATTTGGGCTATAATGGTTGTATTGATGTATAGCAACTCGAAATGCTCCCAAAAATGGCACTACAACATGTAAAAATATAATATAAGCTCTGGCAGACTTGGTTCTATGGTAGGTCTTAAAGGGTTAACTGATCTGGGTTCAGTTTCTATCAGAGCTGAACCGAGTGTTTCAGGCCTGAAAGTTTGATGTGGAGATCTGCTGGACTGATGAAGCTGCGAGGCTCAGACAGAGGGAGGCTGCCGAGCGGATGGACGGGTGGAGAACAACGGACTGACTGCCGTTAAACTCCTTGCTGTGAATGAGGACTTGTAATCCACTCTACCACAGTATTGTACACTGTATTCAAGTCTACAACATTAGGGGCGTGGCCTCTTTCACTGACAGGTGGATGGTGACACAGGCGGCTGTAGCTGCTAGCTGTCTGCTAACAGGATCTCTGGACTGTGTTTCTGTTGTTGGAGAATTTTAGAGTAATATTAATGACATCATGGGACCAATAATATGACTGCTGTGAGGTTACTGTACTAACAGAGCGTTCAAGAAGGTGGAGCTCCATGTCAGATTTAAATTCTAGGGTTTTATGTGGATGTTACTGAGCACTCAGTAGTGATGGTCTTTGGGTTTTATGATTTCAGTTTCTGATCATCTGTTCAGAGTCTGTGAGTACTTTAGTTTCCTTGGTTTTTCACATTTTACTTTGGTAGTTTTTGTCTGCTATGTCTAGGTTGAACTTTTACTTACTGTTCAGCAGTGGCTCATTCATTTCCTGTTTGCCCGTCCACCGATCGGCCCTTGGTGTGTATGAATAGTCCTGTCCTCCTGTCAATCATCCGCATGTGCTCTTTGAGTTCAGTTTCTGTGTTTTCAGATTTCTCTTCTTTGGACTGTTTAAGTAAAAAGGTTCATGTTTGAATTTCAGTCCTGGTCCTGCAAACATGAACAGTAAGGTGTGTGTGTGTGTGTTTTGCAGTTTTTGCAGCATTATCCTTACAGCTGTGGATCGCCTGTTTGTCCCATTGAGCTGCATCCGTCTTCTTGGCGAGCATTCACCATGTTAGGAACTTCAGCTGCTCGGTCGCTGCAACAGACTCTATTTGACCTTTGAACTGCAGCACAGCAGTGATTATGAATGAAGGAAGACCTTAAACATGGCATCAGACTGACAAAGCGGAAACAAACATCCAGGACGCGGTGTGACGCCTGGCTTCACCTGAGCTCATGAAGCTCAGCAATGAGCGTTTGCACTTGATCTCCACGACTTCCTGTTCCTGTCTCGGAGCTCCTGTCCCTATGAAGAGTTTGGAGCTGACCAAATGATTTGATTTGGATCGAAAAGCAAAACGAAAGACAGACTATGTAAATGATTTTAACAGTTTTCCTACAGGGAAGGATGTGACATCACAGTGATGCAGTGAGTTTATCACAGAAGTGAATTCTCCAGAAATAAATTGAAAGAATCTGTTCTGCACACAGCGATAGAGTCAGGGCAGCCTGAGCGTCAGCGAGTGCTCTGAGCGTTACATCCTCCTGTCAGCTGACATCAGCGTCAGCTTGGCCCGCTGGACTGGTGTTTTACGCCGGCCCACGGCCACTCACCGATGACACAAAGAAAACAGGCATGAAATCTGTTAGAAGCCACAGTCTGCTCACTGCTGAGTCACTCAGGGCTGCTCAGGAACATCTGAGCCCCCCGAGCTCCTCAGACCTGCAGCTGTCTGAGGTCTACGGAAATTTGTGGTTCTCAGCTGAATGTGCTGTGGTGATTTGTCTGTTCTGCTTTTATTTTGGAGGTCAGGTTCAAATGTGGTGTAGAGAGGACCTGAACACTGGAGGCTTATCATTGGCTTATTTGAAAGTCCAGAGGATAAAGTCCAAACTACAACTGCATGTCCTCAACAAAAGACAGCTGTGAAACATGATTCAGAGGAAATATCACAGAAAAAAACAACTCTAACGAGAAGCTCAAAACACTAAAGAAACCAAACTCGCCAAAAAACCAGGAAGTATCAACCAGGAAGTGAAATCCAGGAAGTGAAAATGTCTTCTAGTTACATTTTCAGAAAAGCAGACTTCCTGTTATCCTGCCATGTGACTGGTGACAGGTGAGCTTCCATGACTTCGTTGTCATGGTCGGTCTGTTGGGGTGCTGTCACAGCTGGGGGATCTTCTCGTTCTCTTGTAAGTAAAAGTGATCGTTTCTCAGCCGGCCATCTTTACATCAGTGAAATGTCGCTGAACGATGATGTGGTGGCATCAACATCGCCTCAATAAAACACAATTGTGTTTACAGACATCTTCAGTGAAAAACACGTGAAACATGCCTCGCACTCCTGATTCACTCACTAATGGTTTTAGTGATGAGATCCCCCATGGGTGTTCTGTCCGGCTCTGGAGGATCTGTCTTTGGTTTCTGAGGATTTATGCCTCCGGGATAACACCTGATGTAGATCACCTCACCGTGAGGTGTCTGTGAGAGCTGAGCCACATGCTGTGAGTCAGTGGAACATGGCACTTGATGGAAACACCATTAATCATCCTGCCCCTCGTCCCTCGGTAACCAGGATGCCATCGGGCTTGTTAATCACGCCGTCGTCCCAAAATGAGAAGCTGAAGAAAATAAAAACGGTCTTCAAAGTCTGAACACCTGCGTGGATTTCAGCATGATAGAGGTGTGTCTGCTATCCAACAGGGGGCGCCTGCTTTGATTTATTTTTAATTTCTAAGTGATTAAGATGAATCATCACGTCTTGATGCATTATCCAGGTAAGTAAATCCCTAAAAGTTGATTCTGTTCAGTGATCACTCTTACTGTGTGCACGCTGAGCTGTTGAGAGTAGGATCGTTCGTTCGGGATGAGAACATCTCTGGAATCATTTTCATCATCATGCTAATTGTATTTATCTCACAGCTGCTGGAGGAAGTGAGCAGATTAGCTCCTTCCTGCTGCCTTTAGGGGTGTAATGGTCACCCTCGCCACCCCTCAGCCTAAACCAAGACGTAATTACAGCAGTGAATGAGAAAGCAGTGGGCTGTCTTTGTGTCTTTTAGCATCCCTGTTCCTGAATTGTTCTGTTATAAAAGCATTAGAGGGGCTGGACCAACGGGTGTTGGCTCTGATGGAATTGGGCTTGACTAGAAATCTTCTGTTGGGGGGGATTACCAACAGAGTGCCGTGCTGATTCTCAGCCATGAGCACGACCCGCGGGCTGCAGGACATGTTCACCTACTCATCACCGGTATGTGGAACCTCCACTTGTCTGTCCATCCATTCATCCATTTGGTGCTGCAGAGCTCTCAATTCAGCTCAATTCAGTTTTATTTATATAGCACCAAATCACAGCAACAGCTGCCTCAAGGTACTTTATATTGTAAGGTAGACCCTACAATAATACATACAGAGAAAAACCCAACAATCATGACGCCCTATGAGCAAGCACTTTGGCTACAGTGGGAAGGAAAAACTCCCCTTCAAAAAGAAGAAACCTCCGGTAGAACCAGGCTCAGGAAGGGGCAGCCAACTGCTGCGACCGGTTGGGGTGAAAAGAAGGAAGACAAGATAAATACATTCTGTGAAAGAGAGACAGAGATTAATAACAACTAATGATTCAATGCAGAGAGGTCTATTAATGCATAGTGAGTGAGAAAGGTGACCTAAGAAGAAATACTCAATGCATTATGGGAATCCCCCAGCAACCTAAACCTACTGCAGCATAACTAAAGGAAGGATTCAGGGTCACCTGCCTTTTAAGCGTAATCTAAAACTAACTCTTTCGCGCTACGTCCACACCTACATGGGTATTTTTGAAAACGCAGCTGTTTCGTCCACGCGTAAACGGCGTTTCGAATCACCGAAAACTAAGATTTTTTTAAAACTCATTTTTTGCGTTTACGTGTGGACGAGGAATACAAAGTTCGTCATGCAACGTCAAAGGTATGTGCCTTTTTTCACGTCAGCTGTGCGCCACGTCATTGCTTACATGAGAGGAATTGCAGAATGGCAGATAGTCAGATTAACAGTATTTTGTCTCTATCTTCAGGTTTTACACACTTGCATATAAACACGCAGTTACTGTCCCTCTATTTAGAAAGGCAGAGGCATCACGGTGTGATTATTTTACATGTAGTTGTTTTTTTTCCTGTGTAATAATATTCAACATTGCTATCAATACATTTTTCAAAAAAATGCCTCTCTGTGGAAAATGGGTTTAAAAACATAAACAACTGTGGGATACTGTTTGTCCGTGATTTGAAGAGCCCAGCGCTGCTCCCGATGAAGGGAAAACCAATTCTGCAGGGAGACCTACCTCGGCACTTGTGCAGGTGAAAGCAAAGGTAAGATTTGCTTCACCATATTTTCTAGTCTTTGGCTTAGAATGAAGTTGGTTTGGAAACATATTCAGCGATGCTTCATCTCCTGCTTTGCATTTGTGTAGGTGCCCCGCTCTAGCAGTGTCCAAGAGTTGTTGGTTTTTTTTTTTTTCCCTTTTCATGCTGCCCCCCCCCCCCCCCCCCCCCCCAATGGCTCTGCACCCCCCTAGGGGGCGGGCCCCACACTTTGGGAAGGTCTGTATCAACTGAAGGCTTTTCAGAGAGTTTTTAGGACATCCTAGTAGCAGGGAATTACAGTAGAAGTAATAAATGCATGAACTGGTCAAAAATGACTCCAGGGTTTCTCATGGTGTTATTGGAGGCCAAGGTAATGCCATCTAAAGTAAGAGTTTGTTTAGATACCATATTTCTAAGATTTTCAGGGCCGAGTCCAATAACCTCAGTTTTATCTGAATTTAGAAGCAGAAAATTAGAGGTCATCCAGGTCTTTAAAACTTTCCTGCAGTTTAACTAATTGGTGTGTGTTATCTGGCTTCATGGATAGATAAAGTTGGGTGTCATAAGTATAGCAGTGTATGTATGTGTGCTAGACCTTCTGATGATACTGCCTAAGGGAAGCATGTATAATGTAAACAGAATTGGTCCTAGCACCTACAGCGTGCTCTAATCATTCTAATAGAATATTATGGTCAACAGTATTGAACACTGCACTGAGGTCTAGCAGGACAAGCACAGGGATGAGTCCACTGTCAGAGGCCATAAGAAGATCATTTGTAACCTTCACTAAAGGTGTTTCTGTGCTGTGATGAGCTCTGAAACCTGACTGACACTTTTCAAATAAGAAAGTCTGCGGGTCTCCGTGTAATCGGTTTACTGTTCCAATACTTTTAGCCCTCACTGTACTTCCATCTGTGACTTCATCAAACATGTAAGAATAACCAGGAAGTGTGAGTACGCCATCTGTAATAGTGTGGTGAGCACATGAGCAGAGATTTCCTCCTCTTTGTGTGTCCTTGAATTGCATCCCGCCCTTCCCTTCCCAGCTTCATATTCATTATGAGAAGTTTTTCCCCTTAGCTTTAAAGACACTTTCAATCCTAACAGACATTAAACCTGAAGGATCATTTCACCCCCACTGACCGCCCGGTCATGCCAACAATCTGAGCTCTGCGACGTGGCGGAGACAGACAGCTCGCCGGCCCGCAGGCACCACCGTCTGCATACATGCAAACTCGATGGCACGAAGCTGGCGCTAAGACGAAAGCGTCAGCCCTCTGGAATCATCTGCCACATCGAACTGATATCAAACATCAGGATGTGACCTCTGTGATGGCTGTCCTCACCCGCCTCCGCACAAAGGAAACCTTCATAGCTTAATCCAGCTCAGATTTCATGGCTCTGCTGCATGGCTGTTCCACTTCCACACTCAGAGAAACACAAGTTATTTATATCCGTGCAGCCAGAACACACTCTTCCAGCAGAAAGCAGCCGCAGAGCGCCGAGAGCTCCCAGCCAACACGAACGTCTCAGTGCTGAACATTCGAAGCTCAAACACATTCAAGTTGTTGGTTTAATGTGTGCGTGCTCCCCCTCTGCTGCACAGACCACAAACATGACGGGCTCGACGCTGTGCTGCAGGTGACCTCCTTCCTGCAAGACGTTCCCTCTCACATCGACACACAGTGAGCTGCAGCTTCTGCAACTGTTCTGGTATTTTTTTCCCATGATGAGAGCAACAAACCAAACAGAACCTGCAGTTCCTCTGACGTCCAGCAGAGGCAGCAGTGAGACCGTCCTCATAGACTTCCATGTTAAAACAAACCTGTTTGGTCTCTGTAGATAATTTAAACCTTCATTATATTCGTTTAAGGAAGATATTTTTGTAACTCACCTGTTTGCATTACGAGGAGTGTGGCCTCTCTGACTGACAGGTGGATGATGACACAGGTGCTGTAGCTGCAAGCTGTCTGCTAGCTTCACCTGAACTGGACCTTTGGACCATGATTGTGCTTTTAGACATCATGTGACTAATAATATCGCTGCTGTGAGGTTACTGTACTAACAGACCATCTCAAAGAAATTCTAGGATCCTCATTGGATGTTACTGATTAGCTGGTGTCTATCTGATAGCTAATTATTAACTGATAACTCAGCACCTTCTGGTTGAACTATGGTCATGGCGTGGCTGTAAGCTGTACTAACCAGTGACATAGAACATGAAGATAAATAATCTCAGTCACCCAAACCTGTCATGCACATTTTGAATATTTTACAGAATGTCAGCCCTAAAAAACGTTGATATTTTTTCCAGCGTTTTTGATTCTCACCACTTCTTTAGTTCGTGAAATGTTTGGAATTGATGAACAAATTTCAGCTGTTTTTATGGAGATCATCACTCCTATAACAAACAGATTAAGTCTTCAGACTGTGACGCCTGCAGTGGTAGTAAAACTGATCTGGGTTCAGTTTCTCACAAAGCTTTGTGTTTTTTAACCCAGAGTTTCATGTGGAGATCTGCTGGACTGATGAAGCTCAAACATGCAGCAAAAAGCCCAAAATGTGGACCTATGCAAGTGTACCTGAAGGGTCTGTGAGGCTGAACATGTTCACAGTGTGAAGGGGACATAATGCATCATTGATTAAACAAAGAGCAGCTGACTGTGATTAGTGTCTGATGGAACAACCCTGTTGCACAGCTTTCCTCTGCAGCCCACAGATTACACTGTGCACATTCAGTAAACTCAAAGAGTCTGAGTGCTCTGATTCTCTGCGCAGCTGCCGCTCGGTCAGGTCGGCTTAGGTAATGTGTTCTGAGGAAAGAGAAAAGGAAGAAGAAATGAAATATCAAAGATCAGCAAGGTCATCGGGGGTAAATGGGCAACTGCAGGCGGAGTAGCAGCACCTCCACGTCTTCACAGATTCTGGTCATGCACTTCATAACTTCACCGAAGGTTCAGGCATGCGCTCAGAAACAGCACATGCATGGCCCGAGTGGAATTCTGGTTCTCCTTAAATTCACCACGATGATGTCACCCCGATCTTCCATCATGCTTTAAAAAGTGCACACTATGAGCGTCTCAGGCTGTCCTAAACTTGAGCCCCATCAGCTTCACGCCTGCAGGAGTCCAGCTGAAGTAGCTGAAGTACTAACAGCAGCCAGATGAACCCACTTGTGCCTTTTTCTGGACTGAGTTACCCAACATGTTTGATCCTGTGTGTGGACAGAAGAACCAGAGCCACCAGGCTTCTTTTATCTCCATGGACCAGCTCTTCATAGTCACATGAAGGCATGTGTGATGGAGATGGTGATCAGGTTGAAATTTTACTGCAGAATCTGCTCTGAATCTGTGCTGTGGGATACGACAGAGCCGCCTCTCACACTGTTCCCATTAACAGTGTTTCATAGAGGAGTTCAAAGCAGTGGGTGAACGTCAGCCTGTCGGCTGCAGAAAGTGAGCTGTCAGTCACAGATGGGAAGATGTGGGAGGAAGGAAGTTCAGACATTGTTCAGCCATCTGACGAGTGTGTTGGAGGACTTGTTTTAAGTTGGCACTCAAATCAACACGCTTTCATTTATGGGTAGAAATGAGGCAGAAATTTATCATAAAGCCTGAAAAATCTAATTTCAGTTGCTGTAGGAAATTTGAACCAGAGCTGAAAGATGCAGTCTTTTATTTTGAATCCCTTTTTCCTTTCAGAGTTGGAGCCATTAAGCTCTGCTTTTGCACTGAAAAACTGCTGGACTCTTACTGTGAAAACAGAGTCCAGCAAGCTGTTCTGCAATTAACTTCAATTCAGTTTCATTTATACTTAGTTCATTTACATTTATATATATTTATATAAATCACAATATTAATACTGTGAGGTAAAGATACTACAATAATACAGAGAAACTCCAGCAGTCACATGATTCTCCCCACCCACATCTAAAAAACCCTCCCTTTTAACAGGAAGAAAAGTCAGACAGAACCAGGCTCAGAGAGAGGTGGCCATTTTTTCACATCCATGACAGACTGTGTGGGAAACATGGATGCAGCCACCACAATGCCACTGGATTCTGGACTCTGTGACCTGAAGCCTTAGGCCCGGGGTGGCCAACTCCGGGCCTCAAGAGCTGGTGTCCTGCAGGTTTTAGATGGGTCCTTGATCCAACACAGCTGATTTAAATGGCTAAATTACCTCCTCAACATGTCTTGAAGTTCTCCAGAGGCCTGGTAATGAACTAATCATTTGATTCAGGTGTATTGACCCAGGGTGATATCTAAAACCTGCAGGACACCGGCTCTCGAGGCCTGGAGTTGGCCACCCCAGTCTTAGGCTGTGTCGAAATTCAGGGGCCACATCCTTCGGAGGTCACATTTGTAGGCCGATTACATGGTGACAAAGGCTGTCCAAATTCGAAGGTTGCTCCAAATGTGGCCCAGAAATGCGTCCTCCTTTTCCCCAGATTTGAAGCATGGGCCGGGTGTATCGTTCGTGGCCCACCATATCCCAGGATTCATTGCGAATAAGGGTTGAAGAAAATCTTTTGAGAAAAACGGCAGGTGGTTGAAGTGAAGCAATCCAGAAATAAACTTTTAAAAGTAAGTACTGGTTTTTTTTTTTGTTTTTTTTTTATCTCATTAAAAATATCCAGCGGAACAAATTTAGCATAATGAAAAGTCTTAAAAAATTCAATGTAGCTAACATTCGGTTGTTTTAGGACAAACCAACCAAAAGTCTGGCCCGTGAGCTGTGGTAAGGAAGCAGACTCAACCATGCTGTGCTGAAGTTTATGGTTAAATGAGCTCTCATCCTGTATAAACCACTAATAAATAAGACAGGCAATAAATGGAGAAGTCCTCCTCCTGTGTCTGTGCTGTTTGTCATGCTTATATCATACAATTTGAGCATGTCACTTTTGTTATAAAGCCCAACATTTCTGCAGGATCATATGTCCTGTTTCTCCTTTCTCTTTTTTTCCCTCTTAAATTTCTCTTTAATTGTCCCACACAGGGAAATTTGATTGTAACAGCAGCCAGAAAGACACATATACAAACAAACAGGACACAGAACAGAAACATACACAATTTTCTTTCTTACATATTTACATCAAGGACAATGGTTACTATAAACGGAGTAGTGTACAGTTATTAAATTAAATAAAATTAACTACAGATAAGAAGCAAACCCAGGTTGTGGTGCGAATCGGTTGATTAAATTATTGCAGTTACAGCGCAGATGTAAACATCTATGATTGTTGGGAGCAGTTTTGATTGTACAGTCTGACAGCTGACAGTCTGACAGCTGCAGGGAGGAAACACTCCTTCATGCATTGGTGCATGAAGGATTTTAAATGATTGTGTGATTTAAATACATAAAATATGTCCATGTGATTCTATTAGAAAACTTTGTTTTCATCTTGCAAGTTAACAGATATTTGATAAACTTCTCCTGCTTTTGTTGTTAACTGCCATGGCTGATTTTCTTCTGCAAGCGTCCAGAGTAAGGAGAGACTGAGAAGGGACAGAGGCTCTTCATCCCTGATGAAACACCAGCACAGGTTCAGCAGTGTGTGAGGAAGAGGAGGAGAAAAAGGAGCCAGCAGCAGCTGAGAGATGAAGAGGAGAACAGGGGGAGAACAGGCAGCTGTTCTCTGTACATGAAGGATGGCTGAAAATATTTAAAACAGTTTTCAGATATTTGCTTCGTGTATTTGCAACACAAACTATAACAGCTGCATATAGGGAACCACTGACTGATGTTTATCCTGCAGGACAGGATCTGACAGGGAAAGAAGAGAAAATAAAAGTAACCATAGACAACTTTGATAATGATCTGATTTATCCAGAATGTATTTAGTCAAAATATTGTTTTCATCACAATGGGATTGTACTGGTTTCAGTGGGAAAAGTATGCAAGTAAGAGGTTCAAAGAGCTGTGAAAAGCTGTACATTCATAAAGTATGTATGTAAAATACAATATTTTATAACGATGTTGTTTCTGTGTCATCTCTATTTCTTGAGACTCTTTTACCCAAATATCGGCCTCTTTAATGCTCTGATATCTTCAACATCTTAAATTATATTGCCCAGTTTTCTCATCAATAAAAGAATATTTACTGCATCAGTCTGATTTCCATTTTATGTGAAATGTACAAGGATCAAATCTTTGTAGTTAATTTTTGGGATTTTTTGGGATATTGCCCTTTAATATAACTAAAGATTTCAGCCAGTGGTCACTGTATATTAATATTTGTCTGTTAGACAGTCACAAGTTATAAATGATATGAAATAGAAATATATATACCTTGAATTTTAACTGAAATATAATATTTGAGACAACTGAGTTAAATTTCACCTCTGAGGATTTTTTTTTTTTTCAAAAAATGAAGTATATATAGTAAAATATCAATAATGGAAATCATTTTACATTTATACCATCAAAATGAAATGAGACATTTCAAGAGCTACACTAGCAAACTATTTTACTAGCTAAACTTAGCATAATTGGCTCAGCACATGGCTGTAATGTTCACCCAGATACATCACACGGAGCTGAAACAACACAATTTTCTTCAGTAAAAGTAAAAAAAATGACATAAAATAAAGATTTTCTCTATTTCTGTCAAACCACAGCTGTAGCTGGTTTTGGACACATGTAGTAGCATACCAGCTGAGCAGACAGTGGGCGGAGTCAAGTTGAGACATTGCAAAATTCATTGTTGGAACATTAACAGTAACCTTGTCGGGTTTTCTGATAACCTCCTGCATGAAATCCGCAGAGACCTGTGGGCACTGTCTTTGCCGAACTGACATCCAGCAGATGTCAGAGGAACTGATTGATCTGGGTTGCACCTTTTGGATGTTTTCAGCTCTTGGGTCTCTGTTGGGCTTTTTCTATATGACCAACTACATTTTGCAGCCAGACGAGTCGCCCCCTGCTGGCCATTAGACAGAATGACCGAACACCTGCCTGGAGACAGAAGATTTGTTGTCAGGCGATGATGTAGTAAACATGCCATGTTTTGTGATGTTTTTCTGCACAGCAGAGGAAACACATTGTTTCCAGATGTTACTGGTGTCTCGTCAACATCTGTCAAGCTGCTGTCCTGTGTTGGAGCTTTACGTGTGCATATTTTAAAAACAGTGTGGATCTCTGAGTGTTCTTGTGCAGGAGCGAGGGAGCAGCAGATATGGAGCTGTGTGATGGCTGCCATGACAAGCGGGTGGCTGCTGCGAGTGAGTCAGAGCGTGGCTGTGCACAAACACCTGTGAGTGTGTCTCATTTGGTGGCAGTTCAGTCCCTCAGGGCTGATGAAGGCTGTCAGTGGAGGGCGAAATGAAAGAGTGGGCGAGGCAGACAGCTGATGGTGTCGATGTGCATGTGATCAGAGGATGCGCGCTGCCTGCAGCAGCTGATGGTCTAAAAGCTGTATCTTAATTAAACCGTTAAGTCAGCACGTCGCAGATAAGTGAGAACACGGGTCGTTAAAACGATACTGAGTGTGGGTGTGTGTATAGTTTGTGCACATGTGTAAGAACATTACATATATCATACATGACAGTTCAAACTCTGATATTCTTTAAAACCACAGAGGGCTACAGTGTATCAGCAGCTGATCTCAGCTTATAGTTGTTAGCATCAGAACCTTTCTAGACTCCCTGCTCCACAGGGGGTGCTCTCGAGCTGCTCCGGAATGAGAGGGGCTTTGTGGAGCTGCAGAACAGAGCGGATCATCATTGTTTTCTGTCATCTGATCAGTATCTCTGAAATTAGAAATATCCTGTCTCAGATTGACACTGAAAAAGTAGTTCATGCATTTAGTACTTCTAGGCTAGACTACTATGATTCGTTATTATCAGGATGTCCAAACAACTCCCTGGAAATCCTTCAGTTAATCCAAAATGCTGCAGCAAGAGTACTGACAGGGACTAGAAAGAGAGAGCAGATTTCTCCTATACTGACTTCCCTCCATTGGCTCCCTGTTAAATCCAGAATTGAATTTAAAATCCTGCTCTTTTCATACAAGAATAATCAATAAATAATTAGGCCCCATCTTATCTTAAAGACCTTATAGTACTGTATCACCCCATTAGAGCACTTCACTCGCAGACTGTTAGTTGTTGTTTCTAGAGTATTTAAAAGTAGAATGGGAGGCAGAGCCTTCAGCTTTCCATCCCCTCTACTGTAGAACCAGCTTCTAGTTTGGATTCAGGAGACAGACACTATCTCTACTTTTAAAATTAGGCTTTAAAGTTTCTTTTTTACTAAAGCATATAGTTAGGGCTGTATCAGGTGACCCTGAGTCCTTTCCTTAGTTATGCTGTTATTGGTCGGTCAGTGCACATAGCTGCCCGTCCCTGAGACTGGTTTTGCCGGAGGGTTCTTCTTGTGATTCGATGCCATACAAATAAAACTGAATTAAATTAAATCGTTGCATGAGTTATGGTGAGAGCAAACTACAGTCTGATGATTTGGAAGGTCTGACTGTTGGAGAGCTGAGCTAGGATTTGTTTTTTTTCTGCTACTTGTGCACATGGAGCGACTGTCGGGCTGTGAGGAGTGTTTTTAGGCTTCCTGTTTGAAGTGCAGCCCTCACGCTGCAACGTTTTAGCAAACGCCGACAGTCAGATAGTTGGAGAGTGGTTTTTCTGCCGAGTGTGTCCCAGTGAGCTGGGCTGCATAATGTGCCATTACACCCATGCTGGCAGTGTACGCTAACGAGTGTCTCTGGACGATGGAGTGCAGCTCAGCATGAGATAGCAGCATGTGCTGATGTATTCATTCACTCCTCCTCTTCACCTTTCTCCTCCTCTGCCTGTCCGCTGAGAGCTCCTCATCTCCATCTTATTACTCGCTGCTGTTTTGTGTTCTTTGCAGAAAACGCTGCTGCAGAGCTGATCCCCGGGGAAAGAAACACAGGACGCCATATTTGATTCCATCATCCAACTCCTCACAGCACGTAGCTGGGTGCTGTTCTCCTCCTCCTCCTCCTCTTCCTCCTCGCCCCTCATTGTGTTCTGATCCTCTTTATTGTTGGAAGTTGAGTCGCCACCGCTGGGTTGCCCGCTCCCTACTTCCTCCTCCTCTCCCTTCCTGCCATGTCCAACGACAGCGGCGTCCTCCACGTCTGGGAGGCCTCCGATTGGGCAGACACCTCTCAGTGCCCTCCCTCAGTAGGCGGGGCAACATTCCTCATCGTGGCATACAGCGCTGTCATTGCCATTGGGTTGCTAGGCAACGCAGGTCTGGTGTTCATCATTGCCCGGCAACAGGAGTTGCGCAACGTCACCAACATCCTGATCGCCAACCTGTCGTGCTCCGACATCCTTATGTGCATCGTTTGTCTGCCCGTCACCATCATCTACACGCTGATGGATCGTTGGGTGCTGGGGGAGGCCCTGTGCAAGGTCAGTGTGCCGTGCACGCTCACCGCTGCTGGGACAACAGCACTCACCAGTGTGCAATCATCACCTTTTCCTTCAAAAACAATAAAGAGACGACAGTGAGAAGCTGTCTGCAGGGCTGTGTTGTCAGCCTGAGCACAGTTTCACACCGAGCCTGCAGCTCCTTCCTCCTGGAGTCAGCTGCAGGAGTATCTGAAGGAGCTGCTCTTCTTCAGGCAGCTGTAAAGGACTTGAATACCTGAATATTATACGCTTCATTTCTGGCACTAGATGCTTACTTTTACTAAGATAATCATTCTTTGTTGACATGGAGTTTCTAAGTTATGATTGTTTCTTTTATTTTAACTACTGTAAGTGCTGCTAGCTTATGACTGCACTGCTGAACACTGAATTAATGAGTGTTCAGAACACAGGACGTGCTTTTAAAAGAGATTTTAAATCTCAAGTGTGTTTTTCCTGGTTAAATAAAAAATAAAACCATAACCTTCACATTGGCAGAACCTCACTCTGGGCCACCGGCCTGATAAGCTACCACTGAGGCACCTTAGACAGGAACGGTCCAGGCTCACTGGCCAGCACTTTCCAGTGACTTTCAAAATAAGAGTCATCCAGCATTGTCAGACAGATGTAAAATTAAAAACGAGCCGGGGGGGCAATCCAGGTGCTGACTCTGCCCACCCTGAACATGGATTGCATACTCCTTTTATCCTCCAAAGTTGTGTTGATAAATGAAGACCGTTAGCTTTCCACTGCTTAGTGATGCAGATGAGTCAGGTACGCAGGTGAGACCAGAGGATGATACAAGCCTGTGTTTGTGCTTCCTCTGGAAGCATGTCTATGGGAGCAGAGGGATAAGTGGTGGTCTGCTCCACACAGGAACGTAATGCTTCTCAGTCTGAGTGACCGACCACCTGAAAGCCTGAGCAGCCTCTGGCTTCACAGATAACAGATCGGTTTTAATTACAAGTTTGTGTCACCTCATTTAATAAAAATCTGAAATTAGACAGCAAACAGCAGCAACTCAGAGCCGCTGACGTTACAGATCTAGAAGTTCAGTAGCACCAGATCTGATGGAGCAGAGATGAAGAACAATGCTGACACGGAAGTGAGAGCCATCCATGGCAGTGTTTCATGTGCCCAGCAGGCCGAGCAGCACTTTACCTGCAGACCAGGTACCGCCTGCCCTGCTCACCTGTAGGTGTGTTCATTCACATTTTAAAAGAGAAAAAAAAACTTGCCTTCATTTGCTCACTGTGAGGTCATCATGAAGCTGTCAGCTGATGTAACAGGGGAAACTGAATACATTTGGATGAATGGATAAAAGTGTGATGTCACAGCGTGAAGGTGGAGCTGGTCATGACCATGGGGCCGCGCTCTCACAGTGTACCGCGAGCTCGATAACCACACCTTCAGTTTGTCCTCTGCTGTGTTTCGTGCCCGTCCAGGTGACGCCCTTTGTTCAGTGCATGTCGGTGACAGTGTCGGTCTTCTCCCTGGTGTTGATCGCTTTGGAGCGCCATCAGCTGATCCTCCATCCCACTGGCTGGTCCCCCGCCGCGGGACACTCCTATCTGGCTGTGGGGCTGACATGGCTGGTTGCCTGCTTCATTTCACTGCCTTTCCTCTCCTTCAACATCCTCACCAATGACCCATTCCAGAACATCAGCCTCCCTGCCAACCCCTTCAGGTGAGATCTGGGATACAGGTGTTTCTTAGCTTCAGTCCAGAGATGCTGTTTCATTTTAAACTGAAGCTGAGCTGAGCTATGAGGACACATAACTGATTTTCTCAAAGCCCAGAGTTTATTTTTATTCTTTGGAAATGTTCGGTATTTGTCACACAGCCCAAAACGCCTTGGGCTTGTTTTGCATTTAGCTAAAAGCAGCGTAGCCCTAAGATGTTCAGCAGCAGAACTCATCAGGGGAATAAAGTCTGCTGCAGCACAATAAATGAACCTGAATGTGTCTCAATCCGACCGTCTGGACATTAGCCTGTCAGAAATACTTAATGAACACTTTAAGAAAGACCTTTTATCCTCGGAGGTTCCTGTACCAACTGAAGTCTTTAGAACCGGTTCAGGGCCATCAGAGTCACTGAAGGAGGTGTTTATTTACAGTTCTGATTTTGTGGAAGAAGAATGTCAGCATTTGTTGGAGTTTCTTTAAATTCCGCTCTGGTGCCTGGTGATAGAGACGCAGAGAGTGTTTCATCCACAGAGCCTGACGCTGTCTGAGACTTCAGGGTTCATATCTGGATACTGAAGAGTTTGTATTTACTTCATTTAACAAGAAAACTGAAGATGCATTTCTGTTGGCTCAGACAGTCAGGGAACAGCACTGTATCTGCTTATCAGCACATCTAAAACCTGAAAACGTTAATGCAAGAAGGTGAGTGGACCTGCCGATTTCAGACTCTGATAACAGGACTGAGACAAAGACAGCTTTGCTCTAAGGTCAGAGAGAGTATGATTTAGATATGAAGGGACCTGGTTTTATTGATTCTGGTGTGCAAGCAGGTAAAAATTCAAAAAAAGCCACTAATGTAGTACCAGTAAACCCCTGTACATCCTCAGTACGTTCCCAAACATGTATGTTCCAGAGAAGCAAGCGGTTCATACGAGGTTCAGTCAACAAACTGAAAAAGCCTCTTTTTCAGAGCCTTCCTCTCATGAACCTCTGGGCAGTTTCATCTGTTAGTTTCTGATCTCTAAGTGAAAATTCTGTTACATATTTATACCTCTGAGATTAGCGCTGGATGCCAAGCAGGTGAAAATGCCATCAAATGGGTCAGACATAGACTTAGACTTAGAGCTTTTTATTGTCATTGTGCAGTTTCTTGCACAGCGAAATTGGGTAAACTTCTGGGTCAGGAGTGAAGTAATGTTCAGAACTGTCACCAGAGGTTGGACACCAGCCTCAGTAAAGTTGTGCTCAGTGGGATATTACATCGAGGCACAGATGTTTTGGGATATTGCTTAGTGCAGAAGTTACATGAAATCTTCAACTTCCTAAATCAGTGCTTCTAAAAGTTAAATAAGTGTTTCCGTTTTCATTATCCATGTCTGTCTTGTTTAAGGGATCATTTGATCTGTATGGAGCTGTGGCCGTCAGACAAGCATCGCCTAGCCTACACGACCTCGCTGCTTATCTTCCAGTACTGCCTGCCCCTTCTGCTGGTGCTCCTCTGCTACCTCCGGATCTTTCTACGCCTGAGACGTCGCAGGTCACACAGCTTTCCGTTCACTCACTCTGTGATAACTCGGTTCATCCACATCATCTTTAACTGTTCGTGTTATCGTGTCAGATTAGAGCTCTGTGTGGACACTGTGTGTGGTTACGCTGTGAGTTAATGCTTCTTGAGGTTTGCTGTGACATTTCCTGGTGGATTGTCTGATGATGGATGTCATGCTGTGTTGTGCAGGGACATGCTGGAGCGCAGCAGGAGGACTCGAGGAGCCCAGAGGATAAACGTAATGCTGCTAGCCATCGTCATAGCCTTTGCTCTGTGCTGGCTGCCACTGAATGTCTTCAACACTCTGTTTGATTGGCACCACCAGGCCCTCCCAGACTGTCAGCACGACACAGTCTTCTCTGCCTGTCACCTGACGGCGATGGCCTCTACCTGCATTAACCCCATCGTTTACGGCTTCCTCAACAGCAACTTCCAGAGGGAGCTGAAGTTGACACTGCAACGCTGCCAGTGCGGCAACCGGGCTACAGAGAGCTACGAGAGCTTCCCCCTATCCACCGTGGGCAGTGAGGGCATGACCAAAGCAACGTCACTCAACAGGATGGGCTCGATGTGCATCCCCTCACCAAGACCTGAGATTGGTTCAGCAATACTTGCCAAGACATTACCAGCTGCCACCTAAAATCAAGGATTATGAGAACTGTCTTCTGACAGGTGGTTCATCAGCGGTTCACAGCTGGAGGCAGTGTGCTAACAGCTGGCTGGGATGGCTGTGTAATCAAATGCTGCTTCATCTTGGCTTGGGTTCCATCACTTCACTGCCAGAGATAAACAGCTGATTTGACCTGTCACCAAATGTTTGGTGACAGGAATGAATGAAGAGGCTGAACGATGCTGCTTTGAGTCCCGAACACGAGCAGGAATCCTTGTTTAGAGTAACTCTACTGAGTGACAGAAGAGAGAGGAGGCAGGAGAGCTGGTAGCAGGGACTTTTCAGTAAGACACGCCCCTTAGTTACTATAACTAGGGCTATTAGTTTTAGCTTTTCTCGAATGTTGTTTGAGTGCTGCAACCAGCCATTCTACAGCATGTCAAAATGGCAACATTCTAACGACATTCTAGTGTCATAGACACAGTGGTGGGTTCTGTTGGTCAGTCTGTTGGTTGGACAGTCTGTCCACCAACAGACTGACTGACAGAACAAGCAGCTAACCAAAAGACCATACAACCAACAGACTAACAAACCAGCTGACCAAAAGACCATACAACCAACAGACCAACCAATGGACGGAGCAGCTGATCCACAGACCGTCCACCCGACAGACCGACAAGCTGACCTACAGACTGTCCACCCAACAGACCAACACACTGACCAGCTGACCGACAGACCATCCACCCAACAGACCGAACAACAGACCAAAAAGCTGACCCACAGACGGTCTAACCAACAGATGGACTGACCAATAGACCGACCAGCTGTTCAAAAGATCGTCCAACCAAAGACTTTGGTGTTGAAAGAAGTGAAATCAGCTCACCTAACAGAGTGTCAGCAGCTGCAGCGCCATATTTTCTTCACATTTCTACAGACAGAACCAGTGGCCCCTCCCACTCTGCAATGAAGCAGGGGATGTTGGTGGAACCAGGTTACACTGCTTTGAAGTTTGTTTTGTGCAAAGAGCTCAGCAGGAGCACAGACTGTTACTGCTGCTGAAAAATGTACTAAAAACTGAAGGAAACTAACAAAATCAAGTTTAAAAAATGGTTCTATTACCGAAGCCAATGTGAGATCTCTGGCTATCTCTGCCAACATTTACTGCCAAAATTCTTTTGCAGTTCTTCAGTTTACTTTCAGACACAAATTATTTAGTGTTGCACACAGGTGTTGATTTGATGAGATGAAATGACGACTGTGACTGACAGTTGTATAAAATCACCTAGCAATCGGGTTAACATTTGAGACCATTTTAAGTAGCTGAGTAAAAGCTGTAAAAGTTAGTAGTAGGTCCCAGGTAAAGTGTCAGCATTTTTATTAATCCTTTATTTATCCAGGTAAAAAATCTCATTGAGATTAAAAATCTCATTTCCAAGAGAGACCTGGCATCATAGCAACAAAATAGGTATGTGGTATGTGACTTTTTCTATCTTGAACAGCACAGAAATAAAACCAGAGCTCTGTCACAGCATGCCAGTGTTGCAGGCTGTTTTGAAGCAGTTAAAGTAGATCTGTCCCGTTCTCTCTTATTGTCTGTCACATATATCCTTTTCATTTTAAACATCACCAAAATTTCAAATATTGTGCTCAGAGTATGTAGAAATAATCACTGAGGCTGTGCACAGCTCTAAATTAATTTAGCCTTATTCTGTGCTGAATGAAAAGAAATGTTTCACACTCAGTTTGTAGCAGCTTCACACACTCTTACAATATTCTACTGTTCATGTCAGATGTACTGTTATAGTTACAGTTACTATTACACTTACAGTTATCCATCCCTGTCTTTCTTCCTTTTTGTTAAAGCATAATTTTTATTTCTTATATCTCTAAAATCTCCTCCTGTCTTTTGCAGATGGAAAATAATGCAGTTTTTGGGATTCTTTCCAGTACGGGTTTTCAATTTGATCAACATTTGAGCAATTTTAGAAGCTATAAATTTTCCATACATCCGAATGATAACAAATGTTAAAAGACCCAGTTTCTAATCTCCTTCTTAAAAAATAAAACCTATCTGGCTGTGCATGTTTGTTCTCTCTGTGGAGTCATTTCTGTTTTAAACTCATTTCGTTTTTGGTTCAAATGACCAAACGTGGGACCAAACTCTTCTTTCTCATATAACTGGGGATGAGTTTCCTCTGTCAGCTTCTTCATGCCATTTAAGTGAGAAAGGTGTAGTCTGTGTGGGGCTGTTGGGTAATGTAGTGCAGAATGTTTTCATTAAAAACACTAAGTTTAAAGTTGAAAAGTGTCTTTGTTGTTCTTTCCTTCTCAGGCAAGAAACTTTTGTGGGATCCTGCCCATAGAAAACATAGAACACTTTTTGCCAATCTCCCTTCAAGACCTTCTGCACCTCTGAATGGCTGTCAATATGCTTCTTCTTCTTAAAGGGCTTCATATAAATCCCAATATTACTACCAGAAGAGCATGAGAAGAGTCTTGAAGGTCTTGACTGCCCAAATTAAAAACAGGAAAGGTTTCATTCTAGCTCACATACCTTCTTCCTGTTCCAGGATTAGTTCAAGAAAATGCTGAATTTCTCAAAACTGCGGTTTTCCTCAACATAACAATCCAGGTGGATGTTTTCAGATTTTTACAGAATGGATTTTGGAAGAGGAAGCGAGCTGCTCGCTAGCAACACTAACACTAACCTAACAGTAACAACACAATCTGCACCCAGATGGATTGGTCCAGAGGGAATGAGAGTGGATGGCTGGCAGAACTGGATGGGGTAATGATTGATTGAAGAGGCTTTTTACAGGTTAGAGTTATTAGTATTTGCTCTTTTAACTGCTCAGGCATCAGTCTCTATGGCTGAAGAACACTGCAGTTCTTCTGCTGTCCAGCAGAGGCAGCAGGGTTTACAGTCTGATACACAAACGTTATAGATAATTTCCTCCTTCATAACAGCTGTATGGTTGGAAGCTTTTTATAACTCACTTGTTTAATGTGTTTATTGTTAGGGGCATTGCCAGTTGTGCGAATTTTTCTAATTACAAGTCATATTTATGTTCATGTCTTATTTTTTTAAGCTGAGCTGCAGTCTGTGCACAAGACAAATAAATTCAAAACTTGACTTTTTTCCCCAGAGACAGTGTTAGAAAAATATCTGTGTAATCTGATGACTGATAAATAATGAAGTCATTAGCTGTAAAGTTCCAGACTGTGGCCACACTGGTGACCATTCTTATGTTTTGATCTAAGTTGAACTTGTAACCTGCAGTGAAATCAAAGCGCACAGCTCCCTCAGAATGCTCACACCTCTGCTCGGTGGATCTCAGAGAGAAGAAATGAGCCAGGTCTCCTGCTGAGCGGGCCCCTTCAGGAGGCCGAGGAGGTGGCATTGGAGGCTAGAGAGCTCTCTCGTTTATCCCCACACAGCTCACTGCTGTGCAGTCAGGCTGCTGCCATCAGACACTGAAGGAAACCTGCACAGGTGAGCTCACCTGAAGTTCACATAGTGACCACCGGTGTCAGTAACAACAGTGATGTCCTGGAAGCTGTGCAGAACTCTTTAACATTTGCATCTTAAACCTTTTTTTAAGTGAACAGCACAGACAGCAGGAAGACCCCAAACACCACAAGAAAGGGAGCGCGCACACACACAAACACTTTCACAAACACAGACAGACACATACACACACATGTTGGTATTACAGCAGCACCGGAGCGAAGAGAGCGGCTGTATCCCAATTCAGGTTCTGCAGCGTTAAAGTAAGCAGCCTTAACGGTCCCCAAGGGCCGCGAACTCAAAGAACGCTAAGGCCGGAAGTGCGAGGCTTGTAGGCTTGTGAAATGGGACGGTCTAGCCTCCGTCGCGCTGCCCAGGTTGCCTAGCAACCATGATACTAACTGCTGGAAACATTTCATACAGCTTTGTATGACAGAAATGAAGGAGAATATATTTTGTTCATTTGTTTCTACAAGCGCTTTGTGTGATTTGATAAGTATCTGAGGCTGAGACCACAGGACTGTAAACATAATTGTTGGGCTTCATTTCTGTGCTGAACAGTCATTTTAAGATTAGCTAGTAAATAACAATTAGCTAATGTTGTTCATGAGACTAAAATCATCTCACTTTGGTAATGTAACTATAATATGGTCAATATTATAGTTATTATATTAATCATTATTAGTTATTACAGCAATGAGTTTGAACTCTGTGTCAAATACTGAGCTTCAGTAAAGATTCAAGTTGCATTTATTTATATTTCCTGTCACCTTAAATCTTCACTCAAAGACACTCAAGTATCTTTGACAGTGTATATATAGATGTATCATATAGTAGGGCTGCACGATTTTGCATAAAATGAGAATCACGATTTTTTGGCTTAGAATTGAGATCACGATTCTCTCACGATTTTCTTTTCCAGTATAAATATTTATTGTATACAGTATGAATTCCAGTATAATAATTCCAGTATACAGTATAAATTCCAGTACACAGCAAATTCAAAAGTGTTAAATGTTTTGGTGTTAATAGTCTTCTTGCAAAAGTAGAGTTAATTTTACTCTAAGCAGAGTCACATTCTTTTAATGTAACTCTGAGGTGTAAAATGATAGTAGTTAAAATCGAGTGTTAAAAATGAGTGTTTCTCTGTCAAATCTGGAGGTGTTACAATGGAAACATTAACTCTTGACCTCTTAACTCTGAACTCCTACAGGGGCTATGACACCAACAGAGTAAATTCACAGACTCCGCCCCCAGCACGGCTCCAATCGAAGCTGAAGTGAAGCCGTTTCAGAACATTTTGCTCTACATATTTGAGTTGTTTGCCATGCTTGGTAAGTCATTTTTTCAATGATTGTTTCAATTATTATTATGAGCTTTTACTTCTGTGGCTCTTTGGAGTTGAGACAAAGCTGTGTGAAAGGCATTAGCCATGTTGCTCGCTGATAGCATAATATTCTGTTTTAGCTAGCTGAAAGGTATTGTTTGCGGGCAAATACCACAGCCTTGAAAAAAAAGCTTGCATGTGAATTTTCAGTCAAACCTTTGGTCAAATACACCTAAAACAATGTCTAGAATGTGAAATGTTGGTATAATGGTGCTACTTGAAGCCTGAAAACGATCGCCCATAAAAAAAAACAAACGAGCAAACAGCAGTAGCTGACGTCCTGACTGGATTCTACGTTAGCATTTAGATCCCTCCAGAGTTTTGTGCACACGGTTTAGGTAAAAATGAAAAAGGTTGAGGTTTTACATTTAGTTCAGTATTACCTGTTTCCTGTGTCCTTGTCTTTTGGGAAAATACTTTACACAAGTAATGGCTCAAAGAGGATTCCTTTTTTTTTTTTTTTTTTACTGTGCTGCAATTGTTTACTGGATTATTTGTGCCATTAATTAATGTCAACTAATTTTTATTCAATCTCCGCACAGGATATGCTTGTGAAGATGGAATATGGGGGAGAGCAGAAGTGCGTTGAAGTTCCACAAAGGGATGAATGAAGGACATGCATATTGTATTGAAGAAATAAGTGATGAGAATGCTGTTATTTGCATTTACCATGTCAGACCTTTTGATAAACAAAATTCTAATGAAAGTGAGAACATGTATATTTCCAGTATAAATATTTATTGCACTTATTAACTGCACATCAACTTCGTAACAGTTGAGACTGAACATAAAAACAATAAATAAACATAAAAACAACAAATGTCTCAGGTTTTGTTGTTGCCGCAAAATGTTGTACTGCTTGAAATTCCGTCTCCACCGTTGCTCGACACTGCGTGTATAGAGCAGGTAGTGCAACAATAGAAAAATAGTTGCGGGACGGCACTGTGTAGCGTTTGTCTAGGGTGTTGATCATTTTCCTAAATCCCTCGTTTTGCACAGTGTTGATGGGAGCCATATCTTTGGTCAGGTGATAAGTGATAGCCTCCGTAATTTCTTTGTGCCTGCGGAAGTTCGACGTGTATAGGGAAGCGCTGTATAAGGTTTCCGTTATTGATGTTTGGGTGGTTGACCGGGACGGATTTTTTCCTGTCACTTTCTCGTCATCCCTGACGTGCTCTCCGTTGTTTTTTCCCTGCTAATTTTAGCATCACACGGCACAGGTTCTGTATCACGTGGTATAAGGCTCCGCCCTTGTTATTTGTTGAGCAGGAAGAGTGAGCACTTGTTTTCATGCAGATTACGTCCCGGATCAAAATGCGGTACAGTCGTCGTCATCTTTTTTTTTTTTTTTTTTTTTTTTTAAATCGTTGTTATTTGGAAATGAGATCGCACGTAAGTATGAATCGAGATCGTGATTTTCTAACGATTAATCGTGAAGCCCTATCATATAGAAGAGACAAATATTGTTCTTTCAGTATATTGGCATTACTAAATTTGGCTCAATACTTACATATATGTGTAAAAAGCAAAATGTACGAGCTGTGAAAACTGTGTCTGATAGAATGAAGAGTGGACTGATATATAAAATATTCCTTTAATGGGTGAGAAAATCAGACCATGTCATAACTGCTTTAAGTCATACAGAATAGATATCAGAGCCTTAAACAGGCTGACTTCTGCTAAATGGGTCAAACTGGGCAGAAAGTACACAAACACATATGATGTAACACTATAGATCAACTTACCTCAGAATATATAAAGCATATAAACAATTACAGCAATATGATGCAACAAACACAGCAGTGCAACTGATCCAAAATACTCAAAGCTTCATAGAACTGAAACAAACATTTATTTTTAGCTCCATTGTGCTGCTGATACATACTTTAGGTTTCTGAATATTAAACTTGTTGCTGCCTTTCATAGTGTGTAACTTGAAGGCCCT
Organism: Aulonocara stuartgranti; assembly: GCF_965226115.1. Lineage (NCBI taxonomy): Eukaryota > Metazoa > Chordata > Actinopteri > Cichliformes > Cichlidae > Aulonocara > Aulonocara stuartgranti. Next base: position 41,269,793 of record NC_138945.1, on the reverse strand, counting down.
GAGTACTTTCTCCCACACTGAAAACACTGGAATGATCAAATTATTTTAACATTACCTAATAAGACTGATTCAGGACAGACAATTAGTTATAACTTTCCTAGCAGTCCTTCACAAACAGGGAACAGTCTATCTATTCTCTCCATCTGTCAGCTGCTGCTGGCTCTTCCTCCTCTTCCTCACACACTGCTGAGTTTGTCCTGGTGGATCATCAGGGGTGCAAAGCCTCACAGATGATGTGCCGCAGTGTGTCCCTCAGTCTGTCCTCACTCTGGACACTTGCAGTTGGGACACGTGGAAATCAAATGTGTGATAAGCTGCAGGATTCAAACACAAGTGTAACTTATAAATACATGTTCATACTTTTATTACACAATCAGAGAGAAAGAAACAGAGAGAGAGTGCAGGACAGACAGACAGGTGTCTCAGGTGTATACACTGCTACAAACAGGAGGATTTAGTGTTTGTGTTATTACGAGTGCTAAACAAGAAGAGTTCCCAGATGGTACAGTGGACACATGTGTGACTGCTGTGATTAAAGCATCTTTCTTTCAGCTTAACGAGTGAACCGTCAGCTCGTTCAAACACACGTTAACTGACTTTAATTATCCATAAAATCGTCACATTCTCTGTAAGATTAAAGTTAACTATTGAACGGTGTATATTTTGAAGTAGAGGCTTTAAAACCAAGTAAACACTGAAAGTACAAACATCACTAATTGTAGAAAACCCCTGTGATTTGTGCATATAGACTGTTCCACGGACCCCCTCTAACCACTGCTAAGATGGTACATTCCTCCCATCCTTTGTTTGTGTTTGCGCTGGTTCACCGTGATAGCGCTGGTGGAGCTGGGCTGTTGAACTGAACATGTGTCGTGTGTGTGCGTGAATGATAAGTAAGTGCCTTGTATTTGTTTGTTCTATGGTTGTAACTTATCATACACTTGCCTATGTACATTGTGTGATGCCTTTATAGAGTTTTCCAGCGGTTTGTGTAGCCACGAGACACTGTATATTCACGCTGATTTGACCAAAATGGCGCTACCCTTGTGAACTGAGCTGCCCAAAGTAAAGATGGAGTCTATCCCTGTGCAGCAGCACATTTGTGTCCACCAGGGGGTGGTGTTTAGTCATTTCTGTTCAACCCTTTCTGTATTATTTAGACCAACTTAGTTGACTTTAATTGTTTGCTAATTGTAATTTCTGTTATTTTACAGAACCACACATACACATACATATACTCACACGAATTCACTTCTGGAGATGTTTTGGATTAAAGGCAGAGGTGTGGACTTGATTCGAGTCATTAATTTTATGACTTTAGACTTGACTTGAAAAAATGTTCTAAGACTTGTGACTTGACTTGGACTTTTACACCAATGACTTGGGACTTGAATTGGACTTGAACCGGTTTACTTGAAAAGACTTGATATTTTACCCCAAATATAAAATTTTACATGCATATTATATAGAGATTGAAAATGTGACGTCATTCACGGGTAGAACCGCAAAGGATTCTGGGAACTCGTGGCAAGCGGTACTAGCGCACGCAGGCTTTCAATTAAAATCAGTTATACAGCGATAAAAAGAAACACAAAAATGTCAAGAAGCTGTTGTATTATTAACTGCAATAGCCGGTCGCATGACAGCCACGGGAAGCCGACGGGTAAAGAGATCGGTTGTTATCGGATTACGTCGTTAAAGAGAAATTGTTCGAACCATGTTTCCGAAGTAACAAAGAGGCGACGGATGGCCTGGATTGCAGCCATTCAAAGAGCAAATATAACATCCCAGAACACTCCAGCTCACAGGTTAGTCTGCTCCAAGCATTTACACAAAGGTCAGTCTGCTGTTGTAGTTAATACGTCATTTTTCTTAACATAATTGGTGATATAGGTTACAAGCAAGTCTGGCGCTGAACAGAAATTGTCGCGCTATGCTCCTTTGTTTATTGTGCATAAATAGTGAATTGTCCTGACACAATATTGCGTTTCGCTTCTGTTATTACCATGGTACATTGACAAAAACATATACTTTTATTCACAGGGTAAAACAGTTGTTTTGTATCACTAATTGTCCAATGCGATTACAGCATACAATATTATTGTCACTGTTACATTTCTGTAACGCGTACCAGAAATTATTTCCACTGCTAATTAATTACCATTGAGCTCAAAGGTTATATTAATAAACTGTTAACGAATGTGTATTTATGACGACGATTTGTGAGACTGGTAAACTTATGATACGTACGATGGTCTTTACTTTCTACACGGTGCATTTCAAGGTCCTGTACCCATCCGTCGGTAAACTGTACCTGGGCTTGTTGCAGTGACCGGAAGTTACTAAACTTCATGAGTGTATGCACTCACTCCAAGAACGTATAATTATAAATATGCATATAAATATGCTACAATGAGATAGCTGACTTCATCTAACTAGCAAATGTTGTCCAGGCTACGTTGGTGATGCAGTTTTTTTTAATGTGTATGTCCTACAACCGCATCCAAGAACAACATGCAGCTTATCTCAGAACTGTCGGTGAAAATTATTCTTGGAGCTAGGTTTAATTGAGCTGCATTTTAAAGAGGTGCAATTTCACAATTTGTGTATATTTTCTAAGTTCACTATTTTGTCATGTGTTGAGAAAAACACAGGTTTAAAAATTACATGGTCTAATATTTACATTTAGCATAACTGCAACATGCTTTTTTTCGGGGTTTTTTAAAGACTCAAAAGGACTTGAAATTCAAAATTTCAGACTTGTGACTTTACTCGGACTTTTACACCAGTGACTTGAGACTCGACTCTGACTTGCCTGACATTACTTGAGACTTGACTTGAGACTTGAGGATAAAGACTTGAGACTTAATTGAGACTTGCAAAACAATGACTTGGTCCCACCTCTGATTAAAGGAACCCTAATTCTCATTGCTGTGGACCCTCTCTTTCATCATATAAGTCACCTGTGCCTTCTGACCGAGGATAGGAAAATCCTGCTGTAATTTGCCAGTTTATTAAGCACACACATGTCCAGTTCACTAATGTCACATAACTTTGCCGACATGTGGCCAACAGTAATGTTTTAATGTTCTTCATTATTAAACATTTGCATATAAATAAGTGACATATTATTCCGTACTTAAGTTACTCTTCGTCCGCCCCTCTTCCGCCGTTTTTTTCGGCAAAATTATCCACTCCCACTGCCGCGCTATACATTCTGGGATATGTTGGGCCACGAAGTCTACACCGCCACATCCTTAAAATTCAGGGAAATGAAGGACGCATTTGAAGGCCGCATTTCGAGCAGCCTTTGAATTGGGACAGCCTTCGTCGCGTCGCTGTGACGTAATCGGCCTTAAAATGCAGCCTTTAAGGCTGCAGACCCTCGTTCTAAACTTAGTTCTGTTCGGAGACTTAATATTGGCGGTATTATAACTGATGACCTCTGAAAAGTCTCCACCTGTTGCTCCAATTTTTATAAATATTTATACAAGTCAGAGTTTGATGAGAGTGCTGCTCTGAACTTTATGGAAAAAATCCCTGATGTGCAAACAGTTAAAGAAGATCAGATGAGTTTCTGTGATAGGCCGATATCTATTAGTGAAGTGCTACCTGCTATTCCACGTCTTAAACGTAATAAATCCCCAGGAACCGATGGCTTAACCTCTGAATTTTACATTACTTTTGCAGATCAACTGGCTCCATTTCTTCTTAATGTATACATTGAAAGTCTTATAAATCAGTCTCTTCCCCCCACTTTATCACAAGGTCTGTTAACCCTAATCCCAAAGCCAAAGAAAGATCCCACTTATATGGACAATTGGAGGCCAATTTGCCTCCTTAATAATGATTATAAAATCCTAGCTCAGATCTTTGCCAAAAGATTGCTGTTTTGAATGATATTATTGATGAAACTCAGTCTGGCTTTATGGCTAACAAACACATATCCAACAACATTAGACTTGTTTTTGACCTAATTGATTATGCAGATTTGTGTAGGGCTGATAGGTTTATCTTATTTGTAGATTTCTGCAAAGCGTTTGATACGATTGAACATGGTTTTATTTTTCAGGCTTTGGACAAATTTGGCTTTGGCCCTTATTTTCAGAATGCAATTAAAACAATGTACAAAAATGTAAATTGCTCCATCAAACTACAAGCAGGTACATCAGTTAGGTTTAACTTGAACCGTGGTATCAGGCAAGGCTGCCCCATCTCCCCATACTTATTTCTCATCTGCTCAACTCCTCTCTGATTATCTTAAACGCAGTCCTCTGAAAGGTATAAGAATTGCGGATGAAGAAATATTCATTAGGCAACTTGCTGATGATACCACTCTCTTTTTAAAAAATGCTTCACAGGTGCAGATGGCTATTAACACAATTAATGCCTTTTCTTTAGCTTCAGGACTCCACCTAAACATTGGCGAATGTGAACTGCTTGCCCTTAGAAATTGTACCAGTCTATCTATCGCTGGCATCCCAGTGAAAGAGTCTGTCACTTACCTTGGTATCGTCATTACAGTTTTTTACAGCCGCTAGGACACATGTCACAATACTTAGGTCACTTTTGCAAAACTCTTCACACAATTCTCCTAACTGACCTTCAGCTTGGCAAAGCAGTTCATTTCACATTCAAAATGCACTACAACTACCAAAACACTTTATTCAGGTCTCAAATAAACTCATTCTTCCAGAACACTAGCAAAGGTTGACAGCCGACAAACACACTTTGTCACCCACAAAACAATGACCTAAAAAACACTAACAACATGTAGCATGACACAGTGTTTTCTTGTGTAAAACAAGGACACATCTCTGTTTATAATTTCAATATATGTTACTGGAATGAATCAGACATCATGCAGAATTTGTTAATATTTGTTTATGTATTTTTATTTTTTTGCACTAAGTAATCCCAAAATACAAGAATTTGTATACACACCATCCACTGATACACATACAATAGTAATGCTAATCTACTCGGCCTTCTCCATTTGGCCACAGGTTCTCATCCACATCACATCTTATGTCATCTAGGCCAACACACCTAGGAAATAATCTTCTGGCATACCAGAATTGAAGGAGTTGAAAAATTGAAGGAGTAACACCTGTGTAGATGTTCATCTACAATGAGAATCAGCTGTGGCTGGTTAAACTGCATTTTTAGATTTAAAATATGTTTCAATAAAATATTGCTGTTGAATTTTGCTGTCTTTTTAAGTTTTGCATTGTGTTATTGTTTTGGCCATAAGTTTAACAGTTTTGAAAACAGTATGTAAGCACATGCAAAATGTCCTGTCCGTACAAAGATTTTTGGCAGTTGTTGTGTCTGAGTGAGAAGATAATTCATGAAATTTGAGAGATGTAGTCATTGAATGCATTTTGTGCCAAAACAATGATAACTGGTCCTCAGTTTAGCCCACATAGACTTCTGTTGTGCTCACTGTGTGAGGAGTTTTGCAAAAGTGACCTAAGTATTGAGAAATGTGTCCTAGCGTCTGTAAAAAACTGTAATAAAAATCAATCCACCAGGTGCTCCCTTAATTTCACTCCAATTTTGGACAAAACACAACAAAAGCTTAATGCTTGGCTGCAGCAGGATTTATCCATTAAAGGGAGAGTTTTACTCATGAAAGCAGAGGGTTTATCTCTAACTTGTGCTTTGTCTCTTGATGTAAATAAAGAAACCCTGGAAGATATTGACAGATTTATTTATAATTTCATATGGAAGAATAGAATTCATTATATTAAAAGATCAGTTTTATCCAACTCATACCAACATGGTGGAGTAAACTTTCTTGACTTCTCCTCATTAAGCAGTGTGTTTAAAATAAACTGTATTAAACAATTTTTCAGGAACCCAACCTCAATTTGGAACTTAATTCCCAATTATATTTTCTCAAAAATTGGTGGTCTTAACTTTCTGTCACGGCGAGTGAGATGAGCCGTGTGGAAAATAAAGGAGGATCCAAATGCAGGCACTTGTAAAGGTGTGATGGTGGTTTATTAAACACAAAATAAAAATGGACAAAAGGCGAACCGAACAAGGACTAAACTAGACTGGGGACAAACTGACTACAGAACACGAACCCGAACCCGAACATGAATGAAAGCGAGCAGAAACACTTGGCGGTTGACAGCAGGGAAACACACAGATGAAGCAGGGTGGAATACACAGACGGACCAGCAACTACAATGACAGAGGACACGACTTAAATACACACAGAGAAACGCAGGGGAATTACACACAGGTGGTGGACACAGCTGGGAATAATCAACAAGACGAGACAGAGGTAAAACTGAACACACTCACATGAGACGCAGACCTTCACAATAAAACAGGAAACGAGAACACTACACCAAGACGCCGACCTGACACTGAGACAGACAGAATGACACATGGAACCTGAACTAAACTAAACGTGAGATACAACCGAGAACAAATCCTTAAACATGAATAAACAGAAACATAGAATTCTAATAATAATAATCATTTTAATAATAATACTCATAGCGCCCAAAACCACAACAAACACTCAAAAATAAACTAATCAATCAAAATTCAAAATACTGGGTCGAAACTGACCCAGAACCATGACACTTTCTTTTGCTTTGTAATTACAATATCAATAAAATCCCTTTAAAACTATCCAACTTTCATAAACAAATGCTTCTTTCCTGGTCATTGATTTATAAACACAACTTTTCTCCACATAGATACTATATTTGGAACAATAGAGACATTTTATACAAACATAAGTCTGTGTTTTTAAGTAATTGGTTTGATAATGGGATTCATCGTGTTGCACAACTTATAAATCCTGTTGGAGGTTTACTCTCTTACTCAGATTTTTTGAATACATATGGTCTTCCTGTTCCACCAAAGGAATATGCCATAGTGTTTGATGCTATCCCTGCTGGGGTCTTAATGTTGTTTGGAAATCCTGTTGTTAATGATTTGATACCACTGTATCCTGCTATTACTTATGTCGGTCAGGTGTGTTTCCCCTCTGTAAAGAGGAAAAACAACCGTGAAATACGAACTCCGTTTCAAAAAGACAGAACTTGTGTCCCAACGGCTGTCGCCTACTGGAATAACTGATACCAGGACCTGGAATGGGAGAAGATTTGGACCTTACCGTCAAAATTTCTATTAAATAACAAAGTAAAGGAAATATCTTTTAAAGTAATTCATCGTTTTTACCCAACCAGATCTTTTCTTGTACGTTATAAAAAGGACATTGATGTTAACTATACATTTTGTAATTGTGTGAAGGAAGATATTTCTCATTTATTTTGGTCATGCTTATACACAAATCTTTTCTGGCAAGAATTTTGTGTTTTTGTTGTTTCCTTTATCTTTTCTGAGTTCTCTTTTTGTTACGAGAAAATATTGTTTGGTTTCTTTAAGTACCACATGCACAGGGCAAACAAATTTTATTTGATTAATTTATTGATATTATTGGCTAAATTTCATATACATAAGTTGAAATTTTCTAACGCAAAACCATCCTTTCAGTGCTTTTTAAATGAAACCAAACAATATGTTAAAACCATACAACATTCTCAAAATGTAAAGCTGTCAAAACCATAAACTTATGTTCCCTGTTCAATATCATGTGATTCTTTAATAGACTGTGTCTATTTTGCTCTTTTATACGAACCCCCTGACATTGTGTTTGCTATTTTGTATTTGTATATCTGTATTTTGTGCTTTGTCAATAAAGCGTATTTAAAAAAAAAAAAAAAAAAAAGAAGGCTGCAGACCCTGAACTGGGATACAACCAGTGTGTGTGTGTGTGTGTGTGTGTGTGTGCGCGCACCATTACAGGTAACCAAGGAAACAGCAGATGTATGGAGACGATGCTGCTTGTTTGCACAGGCAGGAGGAGAGAAGGGTTTTTTTTTTTTTATGTGTATGTGTGTATGGAGCCCTGTCTTTGCCCCTCAACAATAAAATGTAACTATTAATCTCAATTTTGCTAAAGAAAAGGATCTGGCTTGCATCAGTCACATGACTACCATTAACCAATGCTCGCCCTTGAGGGCAGAGCGCGTTCGTTACGAGCAGATTGCCTGTAGTGATGGGATTTCCGGCTCTTTTTAGAGAACCGGCTCTTTCGGCTCGACTCACTAAAAAGAGCCAGCTCTTTCAGCTCCGAACCGGCTCCTCAGGTTGTTTTAATTAATTTATTATTAACAATAATATAAAATTATACACAAAAGGAATTACTAATGTAAAAAAAAGTGGTTTTATTTATATATGTTTATATATATAAATATATGCGGTGGCCACTAGAGACAAAACACGTACAAACTCCAAAACACATTTCTAGTTTTAACTGAACTTCCAAAACAGAGCTACCTAGATCACTTAAATTACACAACTAAAAGCATGTGTGTATTGTTTGTGTATTTATACACAAGCACTCATATATATTCAAATAATTTAAAAAAAATGTTCATTTACCTGTTACTACCACACACCAAATCTGGTCGTTGGTACTTCCTGGCTTGTGTAGCCACTACACTGCGCCTAGCATCCTGGAGCACTTCTGTTGTCTTTTGTACGCGTTTTGGAGTTTTTACATGCTTTGTCTCTAGGGTACCGTAAATATACTTTTATTTATTCACTCCACATAAAATGTAATAAATAAATCATATAATACAAAAACCAACTATTTATATTTTAACTTTTAACTATTTAAATTTTCAGCTTTTTCCTTTTAAACAATTTTAAAGTGAAACAACACAAAACACTGCAAACCACAACACAATTAAATAGAAATTATAATATGAAAACAAAAAGAACATGCATATTCTGTGTCATATGGACCTGCATGAATAAACTTTCTGAATCCTTTATCATCCGCAACTGATTATAGTTGTGGATGATTACTATACCTTTCTAATGTGACGTTGTTGTCCCTGGCTCTCTTTCTCTCTCTCTCTTCCTGCCGCTCTGTTCCTGTGCTGAGAGTGTAACTACCGTCCCTTCCCCCTCCTCCCAGCGCAAAGCACAAGGCTTGCGTGCGTAGTGAAGCGGAAAAAAGTGCGATAGAGAGGGTGAGAGAAAGAAAAAGAAAAAAACCCACGGCTCGCGATAAGGAGCCGGCTCGCGTCGTTCACGTCAAAGATCGGGCTCTAAGAGCCGTTTCGTTCGCGACCGACCCATCACTAATTGCCTGCCAAAAGCTGATTTCCAAAGTTTCCGTGTGTTTTTTTTATGTGTAATATTGTTCCGTATGTTGCTAAATAGACTTTGGTGAACAGGTATTACAAAGGGGTTATATATAAAATTTAAAAAATTACCTGTTTCTGTAACTGTGTTATTGTACTTAAAATATGTTTACAGAACTATTTTTTTGCATTTGTTGCAATTTCAGCTGTCCTCGTGGCCAGATTACTCTTAAAAGAGACATTTTCAAAGTCAACAAGAATAAAGGATACATAAAAGTCAGTGCCAAAAACTGATTGCGGCTTCTACCTTGTTACAGGAATGTTGTTTGTTGCTCAAGATGACTTGGTATCATTCATGAGGGATACATTTGACATATGTTTCACATATTATAGACCAACAAGTTATTTATAGCAGTTTAAATACAAGCAGTCAGTTTTTGGCAAATACCGGAAACCACTTTTTGGCAGACAACCACTTTTTGGCACAACACCTGGAATGAGCTCGCAAAGTACATGCGCATTTTCTACAGGCTAGGTGGTGGAGGAGAAGCAGGCAAATTAATTGGAAGGTGCAGACTGAAACAAAAACAGTAAGTAGGGTGTACAGCGCACACTATAGTCTATAAAAACTAATGAACTGAAATAAATGAACGTGCTGTTTGTGCAACAGCGTGACAAACATACATGTCCTTTTATGAACTGCACAAGTAGTGGTGGTCATTAACTGCTAGCTAACTGGGTAGGGGTGTTACAAGGGGGTCTGTAGCTCTGTCCACCGTTTTAGGAAACATGTTTTGTTTTAAAGTAAGTTACAGGACTTTTCCCTTCTTTTCTGGAGGACTTTTATTTCACTAAAAACGATCTAATATGGATATCCACATAATTATGGATTATTATAATTATGATTTTCAAAAAAACCCCACTGTTTTTAAAGAAAATATATTAGGTAACAGATGATATTAGGTTTATATTTCAAATTAGATAAAATGCTGATTTTACAGCAGTAAAATTATTGTATCTCTACAGTTTAAACATTTAATAAGCACTGCATGTGCATGTGTGTGTGTTTTATGTGTATAGATTTTTAAAAATTATTACTAACAATATAAAAAATATTCCAGACATGCCTCGTAAGGAGAGGAGAAAGAAACAGCTACAAGATTCTGTCTGGTTTCATTTGGAACAAAAAAAACCCTAGAATACGCAAGACATATCTTCAAAGACCGAAAAAGATGGGGGGGATGGCTTTACCAAACCTTATGTTCTATTATTGGGCATGTAATATTCGTATTCTCAGGTACTGGCTACAGGGGGAAGGCATGAATAATGCCCCGGCCCGGCTGAGTTTGGAGACTTCTTCTTGTGCCTCATCCTCTTTACCAGCCCTGATTTATGCCCAAAAGCAGCCTCCGAGTGCAGGTTCTTATAATAACTCTATTGTCAAAGTTACCTTGAAAATATGGTATCAATTTCGTCGTTATTTTAAGTTGACCTTTTTTTCCCTTCAGTCACCCATTTTGAAAAATCCCTCTTTTCAGCCTTCATTAGTTGATGGTGCTTTTTATTTGTGGGCCTCCTTGGGTATCAGGTCTTTTTCTGATCTGTACATTCAGAATACATTTGCCTCCTTTGAACAGCTCTCATTGAAATTTGGCCTTCCAAAAAGTCACTTTTTTCGCTACTTACAAATCCGGAGTTTTGTTAAGGAGAAATCCTCTCAGTTCCCATCTAGACCTCCTTATCATGACTTTGATAACCTTCTATCGCCTCCCCCTTCATCACAGGGCCTGATCTCTTGTTTGTATGGGAGAATATGTTCCTTTGGCAACTCCTCAACCTCGGCTATTAAAATGGCATGGGAGCAGGATTTGGGGTGTGTGATTCAGGATGACTCTTGGGATAAAATTCTTTACCGGGTCCATGGCTCCTCATTATGTGCCAAACACGGGCTGATTCAATGTAAGATTTTGCACCGTGTACACTGGACTAAAGTCAGACTAGCTCAAATATACCCCAACCTTAGCCCTGATTGCGACCGTTGTCATCAAACACCTGCCTCTCTAATACATATGTTTTGGTCATGTCCATCCCTCAAACAATACTGGATTAATATTTTTCTGACTTTATCAAAGATCATCCAGCTAACCCTCCAACCTGTGCCCTTAACTGCTTTGTTTGGGGTTCTTCCTGATACAGTTGCCTTGCCGACGCTCCAAGCGGATCTGGTAGCATTTCTCACCTTATTGGCAAGACGCAGAATATGGGAAGTCCCATATTTATATGGGATATTGGAAGTCCCCTTCTCCCCCATCCTGGGAAATCTGGATCAGAGACGCTTTGCATTTTAGCAAACTCGAAAAGATTAAATTCACCCTGCGTGGGTCTATGGCCAAATTTTTTAAGACCTGGCAACCCTTTTTTGACCATGTTCAGACTTTGCGGTCTCGCAACGCTCCCAATTAGCCAGCTCAGACTTTATTATATTTTATTTTATCTTATGTTTAAGTAAGATGTTTAAGTTTAAGTATATGGACTCTATTGTGCCTGCACCTTATGATGGCATTTACTTACCTACTTTATACATATTTCTTTTCTCTTACAGAATTGACTTATCTCTACAACTAAGCTGACCACTCATTATGTTTGTGTTTTGTTTTTGTCTTTTTGTTTTGTTTTGTTTTTTCTTGGTTTGTGTGTTTTGTTTTCTCTGTGTCTGTGTGGGGGTGTGGGCTTTGAAACTCTCCACATCTCTCTTGTACACTCAGGAACTGTTATCTTGTACTCCAGGGTTTGCTACTTGTATTATTAGATTGGACCCTTTCTTTTTTCTTTTTGTACACCCACTGGTACTCCTATAATTATGAGGTGGGAGTGTATGTTTCATATTGTTTTATGTTCTTCAAAAAGAAAACGGTATATCATTCAATTTGTCTTTTGTAAAAATGGATGCAGAAACTTTAATAAAAATATCTGAAAAAAAAAAAAAAGAAACAGCTACAAAAGAAGCTGTGTGAGGCTGCTAAAGGCAGTGGATCCCTCACCAGATGGATTAAAAAGAGCACAGGTAAAAATAACACATGTACCAGTTGTTGTAGACGTATTCAAGGATAAAAACTATCACTTCTACCTCTTCTTAAAGTCATTAAAGAGTTCTTTTACTGATGGCATGAAGTTGGCTTTAATGTTAGTTGTAAGGTCTTGGGGTTGTTACAGCTTCACCTTGATCACAAACTACGCCACCGTCGAACTAAAACATAACATAAAATTCAATGAAATAGTAAGACGAGTGAAATAAAAACATAAAATGATCTATATAACATACAAACATACCTCGCTGGCTGACCCATGCTTTGAGGCAGAAATGAGCACTTTACAGATACTTTTAAGAAACAACTTTCTCTGAATTAAATTGACTTCTCTTGCTTCAACTTGCCATGCTCACACATCAACATGGGCGTGCATCTCCCTCAGGTGCACCAGTGGAACCAACATGCAGTACAATAGTTCCTACATGAGAATTTTCACAATAAATGACCTAATGGCATATAAAATATGCATAGTGAAAAACAAAATACATTGACTGAAAGTAAGGCAGTAAAAAAACAATAATAACAGTTGCAGTGTTTTGGTTCTACAACATTTTCTATCATTACTTTACCATGGACTAGGTGCAAAAGTTGTTAAGTGTAGATAATTAAATAATAGATTAATGCGATATTAAATTGTGTGTTGTTCTTAGATAAACAGCAAGTGGAGGGTGATAGTTCAGATGAGGAGATGGAAGGAGGAAGCGAGGCAAAGCCTGAGTCACAGACAGAGCCTAGAGAGAATGTAGAGGAAAGGGCAAGCCAGGAGAAAGAGACTGGAGTGAGAAAGTCAGAGAGTGAGACAGAGCTCAGAGAGTAGAAGAGTGAAGCCATAGAGAGGACATTCTCAAACCTACTTGGACACACCCAACTGATCCTGCCCATGTCATAAAATTCCACATACAGTATGATGAGGCCTTTATTCAAATGTGTGACAATATTGGACCCTGCCAACCAGTACTGTCATCATATCCAAAGAATGAAGAGGGACGATCGTTTCAAAAGAAGTGGTATGAGAATAATCCATGGCTAGAGTATTCTCCAAGTGCTGATGCCATGGTTTGTTTCAGCTGCCGTCTTTTCTTAAATGATGAAAAGTACACAAGTCACAAAACCTGGAAAACGGAAGGGTTCAGTCGGTGGAGAAGGGCTTTAGAAAGGATTAAAGAGCACATACAGTGGGGCAAAAAAGTATTTAGTCAGCCACCGATTGTGCAAGTTCCCCCACCTAAAATGATGACAGAGGTCAGTAATTTGCACCAGAGGTACACTTCAACTGTGAGAGACAGAATGTGAAAGAAAAATCCATGAATCCACATGGTAGGATTTGTAAAGAATTTATTCGTAAATCAGGGTGGAAAATAAGTATTTGGTCAATAACAAAAATACAACTCAATACTTTGTAACATAACCTTTGTTGGCAATAACAGAGGTCAAACGTTTACTATAGGTCTTTACCAGGTTTGCACACACAGTAGCTGGTATTTTGGCCCATTCCTCCATGCAGATCTTCTCGAGAGCAGTGATGTTTTGGGGCTGTCGCCGAGCAACACGGACTTTCAACTCCCGCCACAGATTTTCTATGGGGTTGAGGTCTGGAGACTGGCTAGGCCACTCCAGGACTTTCAAATGCTTCTTACGGAGCCACTCCTTTGTTGCCCGGGCGGTGTGTTTTGGATCATTGTCATGTTGGAAGACCCAGCCTCGTTTCATCTTCAAAGTTCTCACTGATGGAAGGAGGTTTTGGCTCAAAATCTCACGATACATGGCCCCATTCATTCTGTCCTTAACACGGATCAGTCGTCCTGTCCCCTTGGCAGAAAAACAGCCCCATAGCATGATGTTTCCACCCCCATGCTTCACAGTAGGTATGGTGTTCTTGGGATGCAACTCAGTATTCTTCGTCCTCCAAACACGACGAGTTGAGTTTATACCAAAAAGTTCTACTTTGGTTTCATCTGACCACATGACATTCTCCCAATCCTCTGCTGTATCATCCATGTGCTCTCTGGCAAACTTCAGACGGGCCTGGACATGCACTGGCTTCAGCAGCGGAACACGTCTGGCACTGTGGGATTTGATTCCCTGCCGTTGTAGTGTGTTACTGATGGTGACCTTTGTTACTTTGGTCCCAGCTCTCTGCAGGTCATTCACCAGGTCCCCCCGTGTGGTTCTGGGATCTTTGCTCACCGTTCTCATGATCATTTTGACCCCACGGGATGAGATCTTGCGTGGAGCCCCAGATCGAGGGAGATTATCAGTGGTCTTGTATGTCTTCCATTTTCTGATGATTGCTCCCACAGTTGATTTTTTCACACCAAGCTGCTTGCCTATTGTAGATTCACTCTTCCCAGTCTGGTGCAGGTCTACAATACTTTTCCTGGTGTCCTTCGAAAGCTCTTTGGTCTTGGCCATGGCGGAGTTTGGAGTCTGACTGTTTGAGGCTGTGGACAGGTGTCTTTTATACAGATGATGAGTTCAAACAGGTGCCATTCATACAGGTAACGAGTGGGGGACAGAAAAGCTTCTTACAGAAGACGTTACAGGTCTGTGAGAGCCAGAGATTTTCCTTGTTTGAGGTGACCAAATACTTATTTTCCACCCTGATTTACGAATAAATTCTTTACAAATCCTACCATGTGGATTCATGGATTTTTTTTTCACATTCTGTCTCTCACAGTTGAAGTGTACCTCTGGTGCAAATTACTGACCTCTGTCATCATTTTAGGTGGGGGAACTTGCACAATCGGTGGCTGACTAAATAAATCGTAGTCTAAGGAGCTTGGAGAGAAAAGCGTCTGGACTTGGACGTGGAGAGCCACCTCCACAGGACAAGACTCAGCAGTCCATTACAGTAACACGTTAACGCGTTACTGTAATCCAATTACTTTTGCAAGTAACGAGTAAAGTAAGGGATTACTATTGCAAAAACGGTAATTAGATTACTGTTACTTCCCGTAGGAACGCTGCGTTACTGCGTTACTAAAACCATGATTTTTTTGCGAGAGTGTCTCATGACAGTGACGTAAGCGAGTGCGACGTTCGTGACAACAGCTGTGTGCAGATCAACAGTGGATCATATATCGAGTGCCGGAGAGAGTATGAGCGTGCAGTGTTTAAAGCGTGGAAGTACTGACCTTACTTTAAGTTTGATTCCATAAAAAGTGACAAAAACATTAGCGTCCGTTGTGCGTGGGAAGAAAAATTCTTTTTACAGCAAAAAAACCCCCTAAACTTCCAAGCAAGCACCAAGTACGCTACGACGTAATGGGAAATTCAGAGAAACTCGCGGATTCTTCAAATGACCGCTGCGGCACACCTGCACCAGGGTAAACCTCCGCCTACCCCACTCCTGCTTTACAGGTGAAAATAGAGCAAAAGGACCGCTGAGTGTTTGACTTTATTTATTTTCTGCTGTGATTTACTTGCATCTATTTGAAAGAGTGACTGTAAACACACACACACACAAAAATGTATTTTATGTGCTGGAATGTGCAGAAAATAGGTTTAAATGTTAAACAAATTTCTTCCAGTCAGGGAATGGTGCATATAATTAAATTTTTGCTTGATGCATAAAGTTAAAAGATTAAAACTGATAAAACAAGTTAAAAAAAGAGACTTTTCCATTTGATTACATTTTGTATGATGGATTATGCAGAAAAAGTAGAATTGGGCTGAAAGATCTATCACTTTATCACCTCTTCAGGTTGTAAATCATGTTTTTAAAAAGTAACTAAGTAATTAATTACTTTACTCAGTAAAGTAACAGGATTACTTTTTTGGGAAGTAATCAGTAATTAGTTACTGATTAGTTTTTTCAAGTAACTTGACCAACACTGGAGAGTACAGATGGTTTGAAAGAGGAGTGAAAGAAGCCATCTATGTCCACTGTGAGCGACCATCTTTGAACAGAGACGGTGGTTTACGACACCAACTGTCTGCCATCTATAATCCAGTTTTGAGATCCCTTCCCAGACCCCTTAACACCCACTCACACCCTGGGCCATCTGACCTCAGGAAATCACATGATAGGGTGGGGCCAGGTTTCACAATGAGCTCACCAGAAACCCTGGCTGACTGTGACCCACACCAGTTTTCACGCCTTGGCTCATGTGACTAGGTAGAGGATCAATCAGGGGGTCCTTTTGTCCCTCTTTGGGGGGTTACTCCCACAGGGACTCTCCACCATTTGACCCTCGAACTTAAGAAGCTTCTCGGATGAGAGGTGAAACGTCTTCAAGCAACTTAAAGAAGTCCAGACGCTTTTCTCTCCAAGCTCCTTAGATTAAAGCGCACAGTGCCTCAGAGTCTCACATGTGTGGTGACCAAGTGTCACAAGCTGTAAAAGACAAAGAGAGAGAAACAGAAATTTTGTCTTGTTTTATAGACATCACTCTTTACCTGGCAAGACAGGGTATGCCTTTCAGGGGAGATGATGAGACCTTGTCAAGTCAAAATCAAGGAAATTTCTCAGAGTTAGTTGAGTTGTTCAGCAAGTATGGCAGTGTAATTAAATTACACCTTAATGCCATAAAAGAGCGACAGGGAGCTGGAAAAAGACCTCTCGTTTTGCTTCTCTCTAACAGAAGTCAGAACAAAGTCAGAATCAAAGTTTTGGCCACATCAGTAAGACGTGTCATCCAAGCAGAAATGCAATAATCTGAAGATTGACAACATCTGGGGTCAAGGTTATGATGGGGCTGTCAGACACTAGGTGAGCCTGCAGAGAAGCTGCCCTCAAGACAATGAGGAAGATCCTCCCAGCTGAAATACTACAGCAAGATCCTCCAGACTCTTCAGCAGGTGATGCAATGATCCTTCTCAAAAGCATCAGTTTTGAATTCATCCTGTGTCTGGAGATCACCTGTCCCATCTTCCAAGTGACTGCTACTGCATCTGATGCATTGCAGAAGAAAGACTTTGACCTGGCTGCAGCATACAAGATTGTTGATGATGTTTTGCAGAGCCTGGAACACAGTAAAACAGAGGAAGAGTTTGAGAAAATTTATGAACAGGCTAGAGAGAAGACGGCATCAGTGGGTCTGGACACTCCATCTGAGGTCCCTGGACAAGCTCGGAGGAGGAAAGTGCCAGCAAAGTTTAAGTTTGCTGCCACAACAGCTACTGCTGATGACCATGCTTTCACAACTCCCCAAGCATACTACTGTGTTAAAGAGTTCTGTGTTTTTGTTGACACAATGACACAGGAGCTTCTGAGACATGTTAGGAGGAGGAGATAATTCCACATGGGAAATCTTGAATGCCTTGCATACCCTGACAGTCCCAGAGAACTGGAAAAAAAAAAACACCAGTCAGTGTGGCATCCATTCTTTCAGTGGTCAAAGAAAACAATGACATCTGATCTTCCCCAACATGACCGAGCTGCTGAAGACATATGGAACACTCCTGGTGTCCACAGCAACTGGGGAGCATTCTTTCTCAAAACTAAAACTAGTTAAAAACAAACTGCACCCTTTGCTCAGAGGAGAGGTTGTCAGACCTTCTTTCATTGGCAGTTGAGAAGGATGTTCCAGTCAACCACAGTGATGTCATTGACATTTTTTGGGACATGGCAAACAGAAAGTTACTGTTATCATTTGGGACAGGACATGAAAAGCATCTTATTTCTTCCTGCTCTTTCCAAAACATACCCTGTGTTTGTTTTTGTTTTCTGATTAATAAAATGTTTGATTTATCCTCCTGTTGGTTTATTTTCTTTACTGTTGTATTGTTAATTTTAATATTTGAAAGAAAGAAAGAAAGAAAGAAAGAAAGAAAGAAAGAAAGAAAGAAAGAAAGAAAGAAAGAAAGAAAGAAAGAAAGAAAGAAGATTTTACGGTTCTACAATCTAATCCTTCCCATGGTAAAGTTGATGGTGTGATGTTCTGTGCTCTGTGATGTTTAGAAGGTGTTAACAGGACTCACACACTGTATGTATATATTTTTTTAAATACATGTTCATCCTACCATGACCACCCCTGTCTTTTGTACTACTAATATTCTGGTTTCAGTTTATTTCCCAGTTTTTAAAAAAAAAATCTGTTGCCTTATGGTTCCAAGCATTGTCATCAGAATCAGAATCAGAAAGGGTTTTATTGCCAAATGTCATCAATCTTTTTACATTTTATTTTTTATCTCAAAGCACTTGTTTACTTAACTACCTATGGACCTTTTAATGTCTAGTTTCCTGTGAACTTTAAAGCTTCACCTGAAATCTGCCTGAGCTCTCAGGAGCCAACATGGAGGACGAGATCTCCTGAACTGAGCTCCTCACTGTGGAACTGCTGTATTACCAACATTTATGCCTGCTCTACCACATCAGGCATTTAATGTGTTCCTCCACATTCATCCCACAGCTCCAGGTGTTACCTGTATGCTCTTCTTGACCTCATCTCACTTGTATCATCCTCTCAGACTCGAGTCAGGAGGCTGACACACCTCTGATCCATTAATCAATTAGGAAATGAAATGAAAACTCATTGAAAAGTAAAATACCCAGAATCACTGAGCGAGGGAGCACAGCATCGAGGGCAGAGGGACACTCACAGCAGATATACGTGCACCGAAAAAGAGGACCAGGACGACAGTTGACATGAATCCAGGAAAGAAACACAGGAAGTAAAAGAAAAACTTGTCACCAAAATAAAAGGGGAAGAGCTGACACACACCAACACAGCAGCTTTGCTCTTACAGAAATGGAGATCATCGTTAACAAAGTTCTGAGTGAGCTCCTTGGGCTCTTTCAGTCCCTTTCAGCTCCTTTTCTTATTCGTGTGCAGCTCTGAGCGGAAACTAAAGGAAGCAAAGCAGGGGTCACATGATGCGTGCTTTAAAAAGCTGTGATGACAGTTTTAAGAAACTGTGTGAACCATTTCACGGCATCTATCTATGAAGCTACACTACTGTCACAGGAAGCTGCAGACAGCTGTTTCCTCCTGTGGTGGCGGGGTGACTTCACCTGTGACAAGACTCGCCAGTGACTGCGCTGACGTCTCAGACCAAACAGACCTTTCACCTCCTCGCCTCACGCCAGCAGGCTCCTTAATCCACTTCATCACTACTGTGAACTGGTCTCAGTGTCTTCATCGCATCATGTACGAAACACTTTAGATTCTATTAGCAAGAAGCGCCCCCTGCTGCCAGAGGCTCAGCAGTGACTACAGACTTTTGAGATTACATTTCAATTACATTTAATCAATCTATAAACTATATTTAATCTATAATCCATCTATAATCTGTACTTTATCCATCTACAATGCATATCACCTGTAAGAAAATGATCAGCAACACAGTAAATCAGATGATCAACACAAACTGTAAATAATCTATAATTTCAAAGTTCATCCTAAACTTCATTAATCCCACTGAGCAGTTTTGAATGATTCTGATAAAATTGTTTGTGATCTGGCTTCCATCATCTGAGGTCTCCAGTTCATGTGACATAAATAAGTCATATTACCTCTGACCTCTGTCAGGTTCAACAGATTGATCTGAAGGTCAGAGTGATGCTGATGCTGTTTAAAACGGTTTCTTGATGGATGCCTTGTCAACATTTAGGAAATTATATACTGGTATAAGGGGATTATGAATGTCTGATTATGGTGATGTCGTATCTGACCTCTCTTTTACATTTCACATCTGCCTCTCTGGCAAGTTGTCCCCAGCATGCACGACATCTTTCAGAAGTCTTTTTCAGAAATACACTGCAGATTGATCTAATCATCATCCATGTTGTCATTACACATCACCGTGTGATCAAACATTTCTGATTCCTACTTCACTACAAACCTTCTACACTACATTTCGATAAGATAATAGAGCGAGCTGAACACTGAAGGTTTATGCTCTCACTGCTTCATGTTCACTCAGTTTTTCATTTTCAAGTTAACCCTTTATTTAAAAGACTCATTTACTAATCCCAGCTGAGCTGGAATAAACTAAATTCAAATTTTGATGTAAACAGTCTGATGTATTCTAGTTTTATGTACATCATATTTAGCACCAATAACTTTCATTTTCTTCATTTCTTGATATATTCAGGAGCTGTGGTCCAAAAATAAAACGCTAACACTGTAATTAACCTGTGTGTAATATGACACATTCATTAATGTGATAACACAGAAACAACCAGAGACGTCTGTTAATATTTCAATTGTATAAATAAACTAGGAGCTGACAGTGAATACAGATACACTTCATTCTTTCATCCTCAGTTTGCTATTCTGATGCTGGGTGAGAACTTCACAGCTACACTTCCACGTTCAGGTGGAACAGATGACACAGACAGCGTGTTGACAGGAAGTTAAAGTTTATTGCTGCTCCTGGGAGGTGGGAGGAGTGTAACGTGTGCAGTACAATTGTGTGTGTAAACTGACTGAATGGAAATGTCTGAAGAAACTCTTTGTTCCCCGAACGTGTCTGATCCCGAGTACATGTAACGTGTACGCAACGACTGATGAGGTCAGCAGGTATGTCAAGTAGAAGAAGGTGGGAAGCAGACAGCGCCGCTTCCTCTGCAGGAGGAAGAGGAGGCAGGTCAGTGGGGGAGCTCATGGGGAACCAGCTTGTAGTGGGCGCCGCAGGACGGGCAGCGCTGGGCCTCACCCTCATGGAGCCAGAACCAGACCACGGCTGTGTTGTCCTCCTCACCTGCACACAGGAAACTGGGTGAGAACCCTAACCTGCAGCTCACATGCATGCTCAGGTTTCCCAGTGAAGAATAAGCCCCACCCCCTTTAAGCCCGGAGACGAGTTTAACCCTCGTCTGAGAAAGCTGCCGCTGCTCACATACGCGCTTTCACACAGGAAACAACAACAACTCACACACGCATCCCACAATCCTCTTGTTCGTGATGGAGGGAACCAGGTGGGGGTCGGCCTTGGAGCCTGCATAGTGCTTTGGCTTCATCATGTTGAAGGGGTCCTACAGGAGGGGGAGGAGTCAGATGAGTCAGGGCGTGACAGTATTCAACATCAGTTTCACCTCAAAGTTTATCTTTCATCATCTTCATGTGCAGGAGGAGGACAGCTTAGGCTACGTTCACACTGCAGGTCTTAATGCTCAATTCTGTTTTTTTGATCAAATCCGATTTTTTTGTCTGCTTGTTCACACTACAAATAAAATGTGACAGCAAACGCGCTCTAGTGTGAACCCTCAAAGCGGCCCGCATGCGCAAAAGAAGAGGTCACACACAACGCACTCTGTATAGACCCAGACCCAACAGTACTGTTTGACTGATGGCCGTTAATATAAAGACCTGTTTCGGACTTTACGTTTCCCAAATTTTCTTTAAGTCATACAGTTGTTTTGTTATTTACATATGGCCTAATAATTATCCTTATTGCTGTTTAAGAGAGGAGCTGTACTTCAAAGGATAGCTGCAGATTTCTGTCAGAATCTGATGCCTGCAGTGTGAACGTAGCCTGAGATACCCCAGAGACCCGTCAGGTCAAACGGGGCTGAATGAACTCAACGATCTTACCTCGCCATGCTTCATGGCCTTCATGATGACTTTCTCCAGCCCTGTGGCCTGCTCTTCATCAGTGGGAATCCCTGTGAACACAAAATCAGCTTTCATCTTCACCTCATCTTCATTCATACACATAAATCAATACTTTGTTTAAAAGAAAAACAGGATTATTTTTTTTTAAAAATGTTTACATTTACGTCGTTTCACAAGATACTGACAAAAATGAGAAAGAAAGCATCAAACGTTCCTCACAGCGTGCCAAGAAAACCATTAATGGCTGGTGGAGAAAATTCAGATTATACTTTACTTATGAGGAAAAATTCAAAGTTTAAATGTTTCTGCTTTATTTTATTTAGAAAATAATAACATACTTTATTGTTCATTTTGATCTGAGTTTACAGTAAGCTCATGCTGCTGCACACACACAGGTTGGAAAACACATGGCTGTCTGCAGACTTCATGCTCTGAAACACAATGACTTCTTTAAACATCTTGATGCATGCTCAATCATCCAGGTAAGTAAATTCCCAAAGCTTGATTCTGTTCATCTGGACGTAGCGTTTTCAGTGGGAGAAACGTTTAGTCACTCATCCAAGTGCATTTGCATAATGACCGTTTCAGTCATTATGCAAATGCACTGTTTATAAGACTGGGGAAACCTGCACTCAGCTGAGACTGAAGAAGTCACTTGGACGAGTGACGAAGCGTTTCTCCCACTGACAACGCTACGTCCAGATGAACAGAATCAAACTTTGGGGACTTCTTTAAACATTTAATTTAAGCCAGTCTGAGCTCTTCTCGTCCTGTTCATGTCTTCTTTACATTTCATATTTAGACAGAATCTCGGTGAAAGTTTACTTTGTTTTTTGGTCATTTATTAAAATCATCACAGAGCAGATTTTTTCCGAATAAAAGATCAATCAATAATCAACCAGATTAGATAATTATAACCAGAGAAAATATTCATTACTATCCGAAAGCAGTAATGTAATCGATTAACCGAGCGTTTTGTGTAATTGAATAACTGACTAATAATTAACTGTTAAATTGAACTCTGACCTCCCGAAGCTAACAAACTGCTAACGCTGCTAAGCTATTAACAGCCAATTGTCTTATTTCCGGTGTTCCGTCCTTTAAAGTGTGCCGATCTGAACATGGGTTTATTAAAATCTACTGATTGGACCGTTTAATCGTTTTAAAATGAGCCGATCCATCATTTATATTTGTTCTGAATGAAATCTTGTCTAAGCGGCGCTGTCACCGGGACAGGAAGCGATTGGCGTTCTCAGTCTTCCCCGCGGATTAAACCCTCTCTAAGCCGCCTGTTCCCGCCGAGTTCCAGGTGTTCTGTGCCGGCTTGGAGCTCACCTCCTGCTGCCATGCTGCGGCTCAGAGCGGGGGTCCGGACGGAGCGGCAAGCCGCCGCGGCTCTGACGGCGGAGCGGAGCAGTAACCTTGCAGCCATTTCTCCTTCTTCAGCGATTACTTAGGTCGATCGGTGATGACGTCATATTTGTGGACAGGTTCTTCTTCTTCTTTGTTTATTGGCAGCTTTGAGGTGCACTAGCGCCACCTGTGGATCTCCAGATTCAGGAGGTTACAATATGTGACATCAGCATCAGTTCATAATGTGACGTGTGAATGAAAACAAACGCTGTTGTGACAGTGATGTACACAGTCTTGTTGGTATATATGTATGATTTCTATACATTTTACATCAGATGAAAACTTTAGTTGTAAGATCCAGATTATTTATTAAAAGCTAGACATTTTAAATGAGAATAAGAAAGAAAAGTATTTCTTTGTGCCCCCCTTTCCCTGTTAATATCCTACCTGGCCCCCCTGGGAAAACTTTGCTAGACCCGCCCCTGCACAGTTACCAGCTGTCAGCTACTTAGAAAAGGATCCTGGTGTTATTTGTTTCTCAGAAACAGTTCATAACTTCCCTTCAACTCATTCATGTCACCTCAAAGGTAAAC
Source organism: Aulonocara stuartgranti (assembly GCF_965226115.1). NCBI lineage: Eukaryota > Metazoa > Chordata > Actinopteri > Cichliformes > Cichlidae > Aulonocara > Aulonocara stuartgranti. The sequence goes on along the minus strand of NC_138945.1, from coordinate 41,246,076 downwards.
CTGTTTGTCCATCACCTGTTCAACTCTGATGATCCAGTAAGGACATCTCCGGGTTTCATCTTCATGTTTCCCTCTCACCACATATCCAAACCGATATCATGACCAGCAGTTTTACAGCTGTGGCTCCAGCAAACATCAGTTGATACTAGAAATTAATATTAAATAACTTCTAACAACAGCTGATCAAGCTTAAACGTATCGGATTGCAATACCCTACAATGGATAGTAAGAACTGCTGAGAAGATGAACGGAACCACTGTTCCCTCCATCACAGACACTTATTGCACCCGCTGCATCCGCAAACGGTTGATCTGATATCCTCGTGTTGGTGTTGTTCCCAGATCATCATACTAAATGTTGTTCCAGGATCAACATTGCAAGTGACCAATCAGATGTTGTGACGTCATACTTTTGCGACTTCGGGAAAAACCGGCGTAAAACAAAAAACTGTACTTAAGCTGCGTGAAACCGCCTCTGTCCGCCGATCAACGGACCCTGACCCTAACCCTAACCGTAACCCTTTAATAAACAGTAAGCAGAATTGATATTGTCCTTGCAACATTGGAATTTCATAAATGCACGAATGGCTTGGCGCGCAAAAGAATAACGTCACAACAATGTGATTGGTCACTTGCAATGTTGAACCTGGAACAACATTTTCATGATGGTCTGGGAACAACACCAACACGAGGATATCAGATCATCCATCCGCAAACCCACCAGCATTGTGGAGGACCCCACGCACTCCTCACACACACTCTTCAGGCAGCAGGGCAGTCGGGCCCTCACTGCCAGACTGCAAAACAGTGTCTTCTACCAAGCCGCCAGACTTGGTAGACAGAGGCAGAGCCAGACATTTGAAACACCCGGGGCTTAGCCCTAAAGGGTAGTATGCATGTGGGATTTTTTTTGGGGGGGGGGGGGGGTTAGAAATGACTGAGATCAATAGGCTCTGTTTTGAGTTTTGTTCAAAGAAGAATGACTTCATATAGGAAAGAAATATATCACATATGCAGGACACCTTAAACTAGGTTTTTAATTAAGCAGCAAGGCAGAACAAAGTTGGGCTGTATCAAGACACGAGGACTAAACCCCAATTCAACCAGACCCAGAACTGATCCGGAATTAAAACTGGACTACAACAGTTCAAATTCAGGACTACTTAGGACTTAACCAAGACAGAACCAGAATCAGAACTAGATGATAGTAGCACTAAAAATCATCATAGACCTGCACTACACTTATTGTTTAATTCTACCAAAGTCCACTATTTAGATTCAGAAAAGTTTATATAATTATTTAGCCTTGTTGTGCAAACAAGCCTGCATAACTTAATAAATATAGAATTTGAAAAATAACAAACCTAAAAAGAAACACTAGGTACGAGATACATGAGGACCTATGATACGGTGATACTTTTGGTAAACAACCATTTGACTAACATGTGTGTCTCACCTGCTCTTGTTCCATCTCTACTAACCTATCAGAAGCTTCTTCAGCTCAGAATGGAATCATCCGGAGTTTTCTTATTAATTAACAATAAACTTAGTGTATATGTGATCCTAAATTTGATGAAAGTGATAAAAAATAGACAGCTTTGTCTCTCTTTATTCTGACATTTAACTAATTCAAAAGATATTTCAATATTTATTTAACCAAAACAAAACAAGTTTACTCTAAATTGATGTTGTACAGTAAAAAAATGTTCTTGTGTTTTCCATAAAGTGTGTGTAAATATCTGGTTTAAACTGTGAATATACTGCTGTGTAAATGCTGTTAAAATGTTCTGTGTAGATTTCATGATGTAGATGACTGATTTATAATAAGTTAGTTACATAATTTCATGAATATATATAGTTTGTGTTGAAATGTCTTTATTTGAAATGTACATGTGTAAAGTGTAAGAGCTAGTGTCTCGTGAGAATACCCTTAACGAGAGTACACGAGACTCTTCATGGACTGCGAGGGAGCAGATGTCTCTCATGAAGCGATTTTAAGCTAAAAGTTTGCTAAAAGAAAAGGCAATACAAGGACTTAAGGACGTCTTTTCAGGACAAGCAGCCAACGAGGTATTTGTCATTTGAGAAATGTTTTTTATTTGTGTTTGGACTTAATATGTGTACTGTAAAGTTGCTAATTGGTTTGTACTGTTCGCTCGTGACCAGTTCTCACGGCGTATCGGCGTACTGGTGATGGTGAAGCTGAGGAGAGAAGGTCCAAGTAATAAACGCCCATTTCAAAGAACCGACCTGTGTCTGTGTTGTCATGAAGAGAGCTACATGCTGTGTATTGAACTTCCTCTTGTTTTGCATAGAAATATACTGAACAACATACAAAGCACAATATATAAAATACTACCAGAGTTTTTTCTTTGAAAGAAGCTCCTTATGTCCATTCTTGTATATCAGTGCATTACTGAAACCGATTTATTTAGCCGTGGAGGGAAACAACTGAAAATATGAAATAAACACACATGTAAGCTAAGACTCTCTAAAGAAACAGCATTGTTGTTGTTTGGCTTTTCATTTCGCCATTTGTTGATTCACTCGAAGAGCAAGTAACGTAATATGGGTCAAGTGATCAGTTTGACATCAATCTTTCGTGATACACCGTCATATTGACATTATTTCTACAGTACGAATGACTTGCTTTGGTAACTGGTCAAACTTCAGTTCTCCTCTGTCTGCCTGGCTGCGCTTCTCCAACAGCGCACTCGCAGGCAGCAGCTGCCCCGCCCCGTCTGAGCTCAGATCATACCAATATTAGGGGGGATTTACGCACAGTTGTAAATTCCCACAGTGTGCTCTATGTGCTTTTTTCAGGTCGGGTTGTTGAACTGCATAAGCAGGGTCTCTCGCAGCACGCCATCGCTGCTGAGGTGATACACAGTAAGACAGTCATTTGGAATTTCTTAAATGATCCTGAGTGTTACTGAACAAAAAAGTCAAGTGGAAGACCAAAATAATTTCACCAGCACTGAGCTCCAGTTGGCTGTCAGTCAAGAAACTGGGTGATCCTCGACTCAAATTAAGGCCGTTACTGGTGCCAACTGCAGCCCCATAACCACCAGACAGCAAGCTAAGACCGAAGAGCTTGAAAAACAAAAATCGTCTTCAAGACCTCTTCTCCAAGAGAGGACCAAACATTGGACAATATAAGTGTGGAAGAAAGTTTTATTCTTTGATGAAAAATATTTAACAAGTAGATCCCACCTGAGACGTTTTCTATGTGCCACAGAGGAAGGGGAGCCATGATGATCTGGGGTGCTTTTACCTTCAGTGGAACAATGGAGCAGGGAGGTGCAGGGCCGTCAAATGGCCGCTGGCTATGTCCAAGTGTTGCAGAGAGCATCCCTCATGACTGAGGGTCTGAGGGATCCAGTCGTCATCTGTGTGGTGACGACTGGGTTTTTCAACAGGACAACACTACAGTCTACAATGCCTGCAGGACAAGGGACTTCTGCCAGGTGAATAATATCACTCTTTTGGACCATCCTGCATGTTCTAAATCCAATTGAGAACTTTTGTGGATGGATAGCAAGGGAAGTTTACAAAAATGGACAACAGTTCCAGATAGTAGGTACCCCTCGTGCGACCGTCTTCACCACCTCATAAAAACTTTTGTATCAAGCATGCCGCAACAAATTTTTGAAGTGATCAACAATAATGGTGGAGCTACTCATTACTGAGTTGATGTTTGGAACGTTGAATTGTATTTTGGGGGGTTTACAGGTTTCTTTGGAGGTGTGGTCTTAAAAATTTGATCAGCTGTAAAACAGCCTGTTTCAATTTATTTCAATAAACTGTATGCTGAAAAAAATGTTTTGTCTCACTCCCATTTCTTCTTGTTGCATGTTGAAGTTCTACTTGAAACCTTGTTAAGATCCAACAGGTGTCCCTGCAGGTTTTAGATCTCACCCTGGGTCAACGCACCTGAATCACATGATTAGTTCTTTACCAGGTCTCTGGAGAACTTCAAGACATGTTAGCTGTGTCCCAATTCAGGGTCTGCACGCTTGAAGTACTGATTTCAAGTGCGGTTACGTCACCGCCACGCGACGACGGCTGTCCCAATTCGAAGTGTACTTCAAATGCATACTCCAAATGCGCCGTCGATTTCCCTCAAATTGAGTTTTGAAATTTACATTTATGTATGTGGAATTTCCCTAATAAGATGGTGCGGCCGAAGAGTGAACTGTGAAACGTACTGAATATGACGTCACTTATTTATGTGCGAAGGTTTAATAATTAAAGTCAGTCATATATCCACAAACACAACAAGCTGAAAGTCAGTGATATATGTATATGTGTGTGTATATAACAACACCAACACGAGGATATCAGATCATCCGTGTATATATATATATATATATATATATATATATATATATATATATATATATATATAAAAAACACCCAGCACGCCCCTGCGGGTGGTTTATCCTTCAAGCTCGGGTCCTCTACCAGAGGCCTGGGAGCTTGAGGGTCCTGCGCAGTATCTTAGCTGTTCCCAGGACTGCGCTCTTCTGGACAGAGATCTCCGATGTTGTTCCCGGGATCTGCTGGAGCCACTCGCCTAGCTTGGGAGTCACCGCACCAAGTGCTCCGATTACCACGGGGACCACCGTTACCTTCACCCTCCACATCCTCTCGAGCTCTTCTCTGAGCCCTTGGTATTTCTCCAGCTTCTCGTGTTCCTTCTTCCTGATATTGCTGTCATTCGGAACCGCTACATCGATCACTACGGCCGTCTTCTTCTGTTTGTCTACCACCACTATGTCCGGTTGGTTAGCCACCACCATTTTGTCCGTCTGTATCTGGAAGTCCCACAGGATCTTAGCTCGGTCATTCTCCACCACCCTTGGGGGCATCTCCCATTTTGACCTCGGGACTTCCAGGTTATACTCGGCACAGATGTTCCTGTACACTATGCCGGCCACTTGGTTATGGCGTTCCATGTATGCCTTGCCTGCTAGCATCTTGCACCCTGCTGTTATGTGCTGGATTGTCTCTGGGGCATCTTTACACAGCCTGCACCTGGGGTCTTGCCTGGTGTGATAGACCCCAGCCTCTATGGATCTTGTACTCAGAGCTTGTTCTTGTGCTGCCATGATTAGTGCCTCTGTGCTGTCTTTCAGTCCAGCTTTGTCCAGCCACTGGTAGGATTTCTGGATATCAGCCACCCCCTCTATCTGCCGGTGGTACATACCGTGCAGGGGCCTGTCCTTCCATGATGGTTCCTCGTCTCCCTCCTCTTTCTTGGGTTTCTGCTGCCTGAGGTATTCACTGAGCACTCGGTCAGTTGGGGCCATCTTCCCAATGTATTCTTGGATGTTCGTTGTCTCATCCTGGACTGTGGTGCTGACACTCACCAGTCCCCGGCCCCCTTCCTTCCGCTTAGCGTACAGCCTCAGGGTGCTGGACTTGGGGTGAAACCCTCCATGCATGGTAAGGAGCTTTCTTGTCTTTATGTCAGTGGCTTCTATCTCCTCCTTTGGCCAGCCTATTACCCCAGCAGGGTACCTGATCACGGGCAGGGCATAGGTGTTGATGGCCCGGATCTTGTTCTTACCATTCAGCTGACTCCTCAGGACTTGCCTGACCCTCTGCAGGTACTTGGTGGTTGCAGCTTTTCTAGCGGCCTCTTCATTGTTCCCATTCGCCTGCGGGATCCCCAGGTACTTGTAACTGTCCTCTATGTCTGCAATGTTGCCTTCTGGTAGTTCAATCCCCTCAGTTCTGACTACCTTCCCTCTCTTTGTTACCATCCGACTACACTTCTCCAGTCCGAACGACATTCCAATGTCATTGCTGTATAGCCTGGTAGTGTGGATCAGTGAATATATATATATATATATATATATATATATATATATATATATATATATATATATATATATATACACTCTAAACCAAGGCACAATGTACATTTCAATTCCTTTAATTTTAAATATGTTTATATTGTCTATCCTGTAAAATAGTCAGATGTCTATTCTTATTAATGTACAGAATTCACCTGCTTGCTGCTACTACTGCACATTCACCCAGTGTATATACTGTATGTATGTATATATATATATAATGTTCTTCCTCTACACACCCCCCCCCCCCCCAATTTTTGCACATGTCGAGGAGCATGTCAGGCTACATTTCACTGTGTGTCATACTTGTATGACTATGCATGTGACAAATAAAGAACCTTGAACCTTGAACCTTGAGCAGGGTACCTGATCACGGGCAGGGCGTACGTGTTGATGGCCCGGATCTTGTTCTTACCATTCAGCTGACTCCTCAGGACTTGCCTGACCCTCTGCAGGTACTTGGTGGTTGCAGCTTTTCTAGCGGCCTCTTCATTGTTCCCATTCGCCTGCGGGATCCCCAGGTACTTGTAACTGTCCTCTATGTCTGCAATGTTGCCTTCTGGTAGTTCAATCCCCTCAGTTCTGACTACCTTCCCTCTCTTTGTTACCATCCGACTACACTTCTCCAGTCCAAACGACATTCCAGGGTTCAGGCCTATGCAGAACAGCAGTGGGGACAGAGCATCTCCTTGGTAGATCCCGCACTTGATGGTGACTTGATGGTGACTTGTGCAGCTGGATATATATATATATATATATATATATATATATATATATATATATATATATATATATATGTATATATATATATATATATATATATATATATATATATATATATATACATATATATATATATATATATATATATATATATATATCATAATAATCTGACAATACTATGATATTGGCCATATTATATTTACATTATCAAAGTGAGATGATTTTAGTCTCATGAACAACGTTAACTAATTGTTATTTACTAACTAATCTTAAATGACTGTTCAGCACAGAAATGAAGCCCAACAATCATGTTTACAGTCCCGTGGTCTCAGCCTCAGATACTCAACTAATCAAAGTGATGTCATGAATGACCAATAAAACATTTTTCTCCTTCATTTCTGTCAAACAAAGCTGTATGTAACGTGTCTCGCGGTTAGTATCATGGTTGCTAGGCAACCTGAACAGCGCGACGAAGCGTATACTGTCCCATTTCACAAGCCTCTCACTTCCGCACTTCTCGTACTTATAGTACGTAGTACGCGTAGTGCGCGTACTTCAAGCGTGCAGACCCTGAATTGGGACACAGCCGTTGAGAAGGTAATTTATCCATTTAAATCAGCTGTGATGGATCAAGGACACATCTAAAACCAAATATCAGAGAATAAATGTCAAAAAGCTTTTCTGTTCACTGAAAACTGATAAGACAGGATAATATTCAAAGAACTTTGTAAATATTCATACATCCATGTTCTTCACCTCTTCTCTAGCTGAGCTCTTCAGAGTTTCCACTATGGAAATAAGATGACTGTTATGAATTCTCTATGATGCTCACTGCATGTCCAGCATCATGCTCTTCATTTTTACATGTTTAACCTGTGATATGTGATGGGATGAAATAAATCATACACACACCTGTTGTTTTCTCCTCTCTCCCTCCTGCCTCTGTTCCTTTTATTTGCTGAAAAAATGTAAAAGAATTCAGGCTAAACAGAAATATTTAATTCACTTTTATTTATATATCACAAAACCACAACAACAGTCACCTCAAGGTGCTTTATACTGTAAGGTAAAGACTGTACAATAATACACAGAAAACCCAACAATCATATGACCCCCTATGAGCAAGCACTTGAACAGCGACAGTGGGAAGTCCCTATTAACAGGAATAAACCTCCAGCAGAACCAAGTGCAGCTGCGACTGGTTGGTAGTGAGGGGAGGAAGACAGGACAAAGACATGCTCTGGAAGGGAGCCAGAGATTAATAATAACTAATGATTAAATGCAGAGAGGTGTCTAAACAACAGTGAGTGAAGAACAAACACTCCCAGTGCATTATGGGAATCACCCAGCAGCCTACACCTATTGCAGCATAACTAAGGGAGGATTCAGGGTCACCTGGTCCAGCCCTAACTATATGCTTTATGAAAAAGTAAAGTTTGAAGTCTAATCTTAAAAGTAGAGATAGTGTCTGTCTCCTGAATCCAAACTGGAAGCTGGTTCCACAGAAGAGGGGCCTGAAAACTGAAGGCTCTGCCTCCCATTCTACTTTTAAATACTCTAGGAACAACAAGTAAGGCTGCAGTCTGAGAGTGAAGTGCTCTAATGGGGCAATGTGGTACTATAAGGTCTGTGTTTAAACGTTAAACCCCTCACACTAAAAGGTCAAAGGTCATCAGTGTGTTCAGGCAGGCCTGATGAAGAGCTCATGAACATCACTGATCAGTTTTCTGACCTGTCAGTCAGCTGCATTTTAGAGAACCAGTGTGAACCTCAGTCACCACTCGCAACAAGTGTGCTTGTTAACCGCTTTAACTGTTGATCAGTACAGCTTTCCAACTGTCTCCATATCACACAGCACAGGAAAGGCGTGAAGAAGCTGCAGCTGGCATGCCAGCCTCCCTGGAATTGCCCCTCAAGACTGCTGATCCAGACTACACCTCCACCACCGCCAGACATGTTTGCATCAGTAGCTCTGAACATCCACCATCAGTGACATCATCCACACAGGTGGAGCTTCAGTTTTTAATATTTCCGTGTTTTAATCTTTTAATTATTGTTGTATGAAGCACATGGGTGGGGGGGACACACAGAATTTCAGTGTGTTTTGAAATTACAGTGTGATGATGTCACATCATTAAAGATAGACTCGCAGGAATAACATGGCCACATTTTTACAGGAAGAAAAGAAATAATTATGTAAGTGCAGGGCGTATGTGAGGTTATAATGATGGAGGCAAGTCTGACTGAATCTTCCACAATCACCATCACTGTTACCTTTCAAAAGGCATGTACAGCAAAGTAAAGCACCTGGAAGTTGGGCCAGGTTAATCCACTGATATGGCCCACACCCTGAAAAACACAGCTTACTTATGAAGTAATATCTAAAAGCTGTGTTTCTGTAAACATGCTGAAAGTATGCACTGCTTAAATATACTTAGTGTAATGATGAATTTCCTGTGTAACCTGACTGCTCACCTCCTTATTCTAGTATTAAGTATTTGTAGGTAAATATGATTACACAGTTACTTAATATAAAATAAGTTTCTTATTTAATCAGAGGAATTAGGCCTTCAGTCATGTGCTGCATTATATAGTGTGACCTTGTTTTTCAGGCTCAGTGGGACGTACCGGACGTACACTGCAGTCCCGTCATCTCAGCGTCATCACTGCCACACGCTGCCGTTCTGGTCATTATTATGACAGCATGTCGATTACAAACAGCTGCTGCTACTGTATCCGTGACATCATAAATATGGTAACACGTAGACATTGAGGGCTAGCAGGAGGGACCATGCGCTTACCTGCTGCTCTCTGGCAGGTAGCTCCATGCCCTCCTGGGTTTTAAATGCACCTTAGAACACACATGCATCAACATTACAATGAGCGGGTGGAGGGAGGTTTGGAGTCTTCTCTCACCCCCGTTCTCTGCGGCCTGCTGGAGCGGGGGGGCTAGGAGGAGGAGTTGGCCGTCCGACTGCGGTCTGGGGTGTGGGGCCTCCCTGCTGCTGCGGAGTCGGGGCGGTCTGCCTCTCCCCAGCGCAGGGAAAAGGGTAACACCACCTGGGTCTGGGTGCAGTTCCCCCCTCCAGGGGCAAGGGTACCTAGACCCGGTTTGTAGAGTACGCTTGGGGAGTGTGATCGTGTGTACAGCGTCTCTTTATGTCTGTCTCCACGTTGGTTGAGTGTGCATAAGTGCATATGAGAGCATGAGGGTGGGAATGGATGTTTGTATCTGTGTGTGCCTGTATTTCTGTGTCTATATGTCAGGTTGGGTGTCAGACGCCACCTCTCTGGGGACATCTCAGGCCCTCCAAGGTTTGGAGGCCTATCTCCCCCTACCACCACTTCCCCTGCCAGTGGCGGACTCCCTCAGACATCGGTGCGTTGGTGGTTCTTTGTGTCCTGGGATGGGCCTCTGGGTACACACCGGCTCACTCCTTGATGGCCGCTTATCAGGGCCTGGAGCCTGGGGCTCGCTCGGGCCACTTCGGAGGTGGGGTGCCCCCGGCCTCTCGGCCTGGGGCTCGGCCACTCAGGCACGGCTGGCTGCCGGCGGAGCTCACGGGCGCATCACTGCAACTCCCCCTGGCTTCTGCTCCGCGGCTGCTGAGTGAGCCCTCATCTGGGACTCTCCTCAGCTCTTTCTGGGACAGTGGCGCGGCTGCCCCTCTGTTGGTCTTCCTTGGTCTCTTGTGTTCTGGGGGCCTCTGGATGTCTGGAGTTTTGATCTCCTCCATACCTGCTTCATGCCCTGGAGGACGGGGCTGTGGCCCCCCCACACCCTCTAGCAGATCGTTACATGAAGGAACCTTTTGAAAACAAGCGCGTCCATGCTCACAGGTGTACACACGGGTGATCACACCCACAAACTACACCCTTTTTGGCTCCTACCTCAAAGCACACTGTGTTCTGTTGATCTTATGTGCTGCAAAATAATGTTTAATATTTAGTATTTACTGTCATATTCCCATATATCATTGTGATGTTGTTTATTCTATTACTCTTGTTCTCTTCTGCTTGTTTTCTTTTTTCTTTCTCAGCAGGTGATCCAGGTGATCGATAGATGCATTTTTTTTTCTCTGCCCGTTCTGTTGGTTTTTGTCTTTTGCCCTTCTCCCCCGTCCCTCTTCTCAGCTGTTTCTCTTTCCCTCTTTCTTTCTCCCCTTCTTTCTTCCATTCAAGTCTGTCCCGTATTCAGCAAGTGAAAATAAAATAAACAATAAAAGGTGAATCAAATGGACCATTATGGCAAGGCTGGGATGGTCAATTTGGTAAAGTAAATCCGTTGGGCATCTTTCTTTGCCTTTAGACAACAATTCTGATGGCAAAAGAGCCAAACGGGACAGGCCAAAAAAAATAAATAAATAAATATGGTAATAAAAAGACTGAGTCAGCTGATTCAGGATAAACAGATCTTTGTTGTTAAAGGAACAGTTCACTCAAACTACAAGAACAAGTCTAGAAGTTCGATGTAAAACACATTAATCATGGTTAACTATGAAAAACAGGAAGAAGACTCAGAGACGCACACAAACAGGAAGTTACGTTTATTGCTGCTCCTGGGAGGTGGGAGGAGTGTAACGTGTGCAGTACAATTGTGTGTGTAAACTGACTGAATGGAAATGTCTGAAGAAACTCTTTGTTCCCCGAACGTGTCTGATCCCGAGTACATGTAACGTGTAAGCAACGACTGATGAGGTCAGCAGGTATGTCAAGTAGGAGACAGCGAGAAGCGGACAGTGCCGCTTGCTCCGCAGGAGGAGGTGGTGGTGAGTCAATGGGGGAGTTCGTGGGGAACCAGTTTGTAGTGGGAGCCGCAAGATGGACAGCGCTGGGCCTCACCCTCGTGGAGCCAGAACCAGACCACGGCCGTGTTGTCCTCCTCACCTGCACACAGGAAACTGGGTGAGAGCGGTGCCACCTGTACGTCACACGCACGCTCAGGTTTCCCCAGTGAGGATTATGCCCCGCCCATCTTTGAGCCTGGGGCAAAGTTTAACCCTCGCCTGAGAAAGCCGTGGCCGACACTCACACACGCTTACAAACAGGAAACAACAACTCACACACGCATCCCACAATCCTTTTGTTCGTGATGGAGGGAACCAGGTGGGGGTCAGCCTTGGAGCCTGCATAGTGCTTTGGCTTCATCATGTTGAAGGGGTCCTACAGGAGGGGGAGGAGTCAGGTGAGTCGGGGCGTGACAGTATTCAACATCAGTTTCATTTCAAAATTCATTGTTCATCAAGAACGATTCACACGACTCAGAGGCTGACCTCAGATCAGCTGAGGCTGAGCTGCAGACAGAATAATTTATATTAATATTTGAAAATGAGCCGAGCAGCGAATATACCACAAAATAATTATTAATCATCAATAAAAAGGCAAAACATAGAAAACTAATGTTAATCAAATAACTGCTATATGAAAATAAACAAATAATCGAGAATACATTAACAAATATTAATACAAACTTAAACAAGCCCAAAAATACTAAAAATAAATATTATGAGTAACAAAATCAGTAACTACTCAAAATAAAAATGTTTTATAGTTTTGCTGAAATATGTCGACACACCGACAGCTTGAGTCTTCTCGTTTCTCCTCAGATTTGATGTTTAATGATTTTAATCTTGATTTAATTTCTGGTCTGTGTGAAATAGTGTTAAGATGAATCCACATCACGCTCTTCTTTTTCTACTGCTGTTTTTTTTTTTAAAAACACTATGTTTTTCATGTTTCTGGAGCACATGATGTCAGAATTCCTGTGCGTCGGTCTTACCTCGCCCTGTTTCATGGCCTTCATGATGACCTTTTCCAGCCCGGTGGCCTGCTCCTCATCAGTGGGAATCCCTGTGAACAGCACAGTGTGATTAAGAGCTTCAAAGCAAACACTGTTCATCAGAACTGGCTAATGTGTGGACTCCCTGTGGGTCACATGACTACAGTACACGTTATTACAGGTTCTTATGACCTCAGTGAGTTGCTGAGTTTGTGAAACCTAAAGCAGCACGGGTTTCTCTCACAGACATGAAAACATCTCAGTGTAAAACTGAAATGTTTGATCTGATGTTTTCATTCACGTCACTCTGATTCACTTCATTGATCATCGTCAGTCATGGTCACACACAGCAACTTAAAAATGCATTGATCACTGCCTTTAGCTGTTCCAGACTACATACAAATTATTCAGGTTTCTGGGAAACTCTGCAAGTTAAAATGCTATGTTTATCGATACCATTACAATCTTACTGATCACTTCGATCGGCAAACCAGACCAATGACAACTTCCGTTACTCTCTCATGTGTTTAATCTTCATACCGACGAGACGTTCAAGGACCTTCATGGAGAAGGTTAAAATATGACACGTTAATTGTTTCAGATATAAAATATATTTTAGGTTTTAAATCTCACCGTATTGACCGTCGTGATTACTAAATTCTGATATATTAAGACTTTTTAAATCTACAAGTCAAACAATCAGCCAACACACGGTTTTTAATAAATCGCAGGATATTAACATGAAGTCTGATCCGAGAGGAGCCGTCACCAGGACAGGAAGCGCTCGGCGTCCTCCGACCTCCCCGCGGATTAGACCCTCTCTAAGCCGCCTGTTCCGGTGGGTTCCGGGTGTTCTGTGCCGGCTCGTGGCTCACCTCCTGCCGCCATGCCGCGGCTCAGAGCGGGGGTCCGGGCGGAGCGGCAGGCTGCCGCGGCTCTAACGGCGGAGCGGAGCAGTAACCTTGCAGCCATTTCTCCTTCTTCACTGTCAGGGAGGCCGGGCGCACGGAAATGACGTCAGAGCAGCAGCGTGCTGCTTTAAAAAACAAACAAACAAACAAACTTTATTCAGCACAAATAAAGTAACAAGGAAACAGCTGGTCGTGGACAGATGGCAAACATGGCAGTTTGTCTTGAAACAACAATGATCATCTCCACATTTCAACTTTATTCTCAAAACACTTGACTTTTCTTTTCTTAATGTGGCCCTGATACTCCTTCCTACAGTACAGTCTGCTCAAATCAGGTAATAAAACACAAGACAGATATTATGAAACATGACAACATTAAAACTAAGGACGGACATTAAAAAAACAATACATGAATATTGTAATAAATATAAAATAATATAATAAACTTAATTAACATTGACATAGATATTTAAAAGAGGTACGGAAATAAAATAATTAAAAAACCAGGGAACTGAAGAACTTTTCTGACAAAGACAGTTTTTATATTTGAAACTCTGCTGACTGGAGAGCAGTTTTTCCCCACATTTTCAGAGACTCCAAACTATCTGGACAAATTAACTTTTTTTTTTTTTTTTTTTAAATATAAGAAAGTCAGTGACTGCCTGAAGAACACAGGAGCATCACCACATGCTGTGTGTCCTCCTTGAGATGCTCTGCAGGCCCCCTCTGAGGTCCATAGTCCCAGTCTCGGCTGAAATGCCACCTGTTCACTGAGGCATTTGAGTTTTGTGCGTAAAGCAACCTTGAGTTTATTAAAAGGCTCTATATGAACCTAATTTATACTTCTTATTAATTACGGTAGTAAGACTGGCCAAATAGGACAAAAGAAAAATAAGAGCAATATCCAAACTGCACTTGAAAATGACTGTATTTATTGTTTACTGGTTTTTACAAAGGTTTATTAATTCAGTGATACTGAACAAGTTAATGTGAGTAAAATATCCATCTGAAACACCCACAGCTTTATTAAAATTAACAGGACAATGAGCCAATGACAACTAGATAAGCTCCACATAGTTAGCCGGGAACATGCCGTATTCCCCATCAGGTCCAACACCTCTCCACCAACCCTCATCCAGCATTTCTATCTGAGTAATAATGTCATCGGGGTCAAAGGTGATCTCAGTGTCATCCGCTGTGAGGAAGAGAGAAAACTCAGTTAAACTAAAGGTTTATCTAGAAACACCTTTCAAGAGTTTCAAGTTTAAAATTACAAGCATTTAAAAAAAAGAAATGAAAGAAACTGTTCTGTATACTCGACTTTAGATCTGTATGTAAAACAACAACATTTCAGTGTTTCATCAGGTAAATGTGATAAATAATAACCAAACTGGATGGCTTACTGCACTGTTGAGGTACAACAGCTCTTTCCAAATGTAAGACCACTGCAAGCTTATTTTACAGCCAATAAAAAGCATTATAATAATAATAATAATAATGGATACTTTATTGATCCCCATGGGGAAATTACTTGTTTTTCTCTGCATTTGACCCATTCACTCAGTGAAGCAGTGGGCAGCCCACTAAGCAGGCGCCCGGGGAGCAGTGTGTAGGGACGGTACCTTGCTCAGGGGTACCTCAGGGTAGCTGTTAAGTGGATTCGAACCGCCGACCTTCCGATCATGGGGCGACCACTTTACCTACTGAACTATCCTGTTTTTACAGATTTGATTTACAGATTTGATCTTCTTGATTCATTTATTGAGATTCATCCTTCTTTAACAGCTTTTCCCCTGTGACAGTCAATGGTTCATTTAAACACTTTTCCTCAATTGAAGAATACAGAATACATTTTGGTCAAATATTTGCAGGTAAATTTATAAAAAAATGTGGAAACTCAACTAGTTAAGCATTTAATCATTAATATTCAATAACTGATAATTATTTGATAATCAAACCAAATAAATGGATAAATAAAAACATGTCATTTACTGTGAATGATCTGCTGTACCTTCACAGGCCACTAGAGGCCCCAGTGCAAACTCAATTACAATAATGTTGTTGTGATATCACAGAAGTCTTATTTTCATGATATCAGTATGGTGAACAACACTCTGGACTCTTTCCAATTTCATTCAGACATGTTAGACCACAAGACACGATGGTCCTCAGTAGTCACAGAGAAGACGGCAGACCCCACAACTACCAAAAACATGAGTGTGTGTGTGTGTGTGTGTGTGTGTGTGTGTGTGTGTGTGTGTGTGTGTGTGTGCGCGCGCGCGCGTACGTACCGGCCTGGTAGTCGTACAGAGCTCTGGCACAGATACCTTGTCCACTGCCATCCCAATTAATACCATCAGCCTGAAATTCAAAAACAGCTAATTAACATTTAAACAGTATTTTAAATCATTTCATTCAATAACTTTTTACTCATACACTGGAGGACCAAATCTGCCAGAAGAGATTAAATAAATACATGAATCACCTCAATAAATACACTCAACAAAAATATAAACGCAACACCTTTGTTACTGCTCCCATTCCCCATGGGATGGACGTAGAGACCTAAAATTCATTCCAGATACACAATATAACCATCCCTCCCAAACAGTGGTCACAAATCAGTCCAAATGTGTGGTAGTGGGCACATCTGCTATATTGAGATAATCCATCCCACCTCACAGGTGTGCCACATCAGGATGCTGATCTGACATCATGAGTAGTGCACAGGTGTACCTCAGACTGCCCACAACAAAAGGCCACCCTGGAATGTGCAGTTTTGTCTCACAGCAAAATGCCACAGATGCCACAAGCAATGAGGGAGCGTGCAATTGGCATGCTGACAGCAGGAATGTCAACCAGATCTGTCGCCCGTGCATTGAATGTTCATTTCTCAACCATAAGCCGTCTCCACAGGCGTTTCAGAGAATATGGCAGCACATCCAACCGGCCTCACAACCGCAGACCTCGTGTAACCACACCAGCCCAGGACCTCCACATCCAGCAGGTTCACCTCCAAGATCGTCTGAGACCAGCCACCCAGACAGCTGCTGGAACAATTGGTTTGCACAACAAAACAATTTCTGCACAAACTGTCAGAAACCGTCTCAGGGACGCTCAACTGCATGCCCGTCGTCCTCATCGGGGTCTTGACCTGACTCCAGCTCGTCGCCGTAACAGACTTGTGTGGGCAAATGCTCACATTCGATGGCGTCTGGCACGTTGGAGAGGTGTGCGCTTCACGGATGAATCATGGTTCACATTGTTCAGGGCAGATGGCAGCTGAGAATGTCCCAGTTCTTGCATGGCCAGCATACTCACCGGACATGTCACCCATTGAGCATGTTCGGGATGTGCTTGACCGGCGTATACGACAGCGTGTACCAGTTCCCACGAATATCCAACAACCTCGCACAGCCATTGAAGTGGAGTGGACCAACATTCCACAGGCCACAATTGACAATCTGATAGACTCCATGCGACGATGTGTTGCACTGCATGAGGCAAATGGTGGTCACACCAGATACTGACCGGTTCTGGGTCCCCAGACCCCCAATAGCGCAAAAAACTGCACATTCCAGGGTGGCCTTTTGTTGTGGGCAGTCTGAGGTACACCTGTGCACTACTCATGATGTCAGATCAGCATCCTGATGTGGCACACCTGTGAGGTGGGATGGATTATCTCAATATAGCAGATGTGCCCACTACCACACATTTGGACTGATTTGTGACCACTGTTTGGGAGGGATGGTTATATTGTGTATCTGGAATGAATTTTAGGTCTCTACGTTCATCCCATGGGGAATGGGAGCAGTAACAAAGGTGTTGCGTTTATATTTTTGTTGAGTGTAGGTCTACAAATATAGGTATTCATTAACTTAGAAGCCAAGAACTTACAGTGGTTTGCAAAAGTATTCGACCCCCTTGAACTTTTCCACATTTTGTCACATTACAGCCACAAACATGAATCAATTTTATTGGAATTCCACGTGAAAGACCAACACAAAGTGGTGTACACGTGAGAAGTGGAACAAAAATCATACATGATTCCAAACATCTTTTACAAATAAATAACTGCAAAGTGGGGTGTGCGTAATTATTCAACCCCCTGAGTCAATACTTTGTTGAACCACCTTTTGCTACAATTACAGCTGCCAGTCTCTACCAGCTGGTAGAGCTGGTATGTCTCTACCAGCTTTGCACATCTACAGACTGAAATCCTTGCCCATTCTTCTTTGCAAAACAGCTCCAGCTCAGTCAGATTAGATGGACAGTGTTTGTGAACAGCAGTTTTCAGATCTTGCCACAGGTTCTCGATTGGATTTAGATCTGGACTTTGACTGGGCCATTCTAACACATGGATATGTTTTGTTTTAAACCATTCCATTGTTGCCCTGGCTTTATGTTTAGGGTCGTTGTCCTGCTGGAAGGTGAACCTCCGCCCCAGTCTCAAGTCTTTTGCAGACTCCAAGAGGTTTTCTTCCAAGATTGCCCTGTATTTGGCTCCATCCATCTTCCCATCAACTCTGACCAGCCTCCCTGTCCCTGCTGAAGAGAAGCACCCCCAGAGCATGATGCTGCCACCACCATATTTGACAGTGGGGATGGTGTGTTCAGAGTGATGTGCAGTGTTAGTTTTCTGGCACACATAGCGTTTTGTATTTTGGGCAAAAAGTTCCATTTTGGTCTCATCTGACCAGAGCACCTTCTTCCACATGTTTGCTGTGTCCCCCACATGGCTTGTGGCAAACTGCAAACGGGACTTCTTATGGTTTTCTGTTAACAATGGCTTTGTTCTTGCCACTCTTCCATAAAGGCCAACTTTGTGCAGTGCACGACTAATAGTTGTCCTATGGACAGATTCCCCCACCTGAGCTGTAGATCTCTGCAGCTCGTCCAGAGTCACCATGGGCCTCTTGGCTGCATTTCTGATCAGCGCTCTCCTTGTTCGGCCTGTGAGTTTAGGTGGACGGCCTTGTCTTGGTAGGTTTACAGTTGTGCCATACTCCTTCCATTTCTGAACGATTGCTTGAACAGTGCTCCGTGGGATGTTCAAGGCTTGGGAAATCTTTCTGTAGCCTAAGCCTGCTTTACATTTCTCAATAACTTTATCCCTGACCTGTCTGGTGTGTTCTTTGGACTTCATGGTGTTGTTGCTCCCAATATTCTCTTAGACAACCTCTGAGGCTGTCACAGGGCAGCTGTATTTGTACTGACATTAGATCACACACAGGTGCACTCTATTTAGTCATTAGCACTCATCAGGCAATGTCTATGGGCAACTGACTGCACTCAGACCAAAGGGGGCTGAATAATTACGCACACCCCACTTTTCAGTTATTTATTTGTAAGAAATGTTTAGAATCATGTAGAGATGGCACGATACCACTTTTTTATGTCCGATACCGATATCATAAATTTGGATATCTGCCGATACCGATATGAATCCGATATAGTGTTTTTTAATCAACAAAACTGTTTTTTTAAATATCTTGCTGCATTTTGCAAGTCTGCAAGTTCATACTCAAGTTTAAAACAACAACTACACTAAAGCTATTCTGTTATACCTGTATACAAAAAAAATATTTCATAGTTCAGCAATACTGATCAATCTAATAAACTTAGACCTACACCATCCTCCCTATTCTGGTATTTTAAAGAGTACTTAGCGTAAATATTAAGCAACCTAACTAATAGGGTTCCAACTCCCAGCAACAACAACAATAAATAAATAAAAAATAGGGAACCACCCCTCACGCGCCACCTCATGATGCTTAATCGACGTAATCAACCTTAATTTGATGCAGTGTGAAAAAAAATGCACAGAAATCAATTATTTTTCAAGAAATATTAAATAGATTCAACATCTTTCTTCAACAAAATTGCAGACTGCACAGATGGTACCTTCCCAAAGGAAAAAGTACTATAGCTTACTAGGTTATATATATATATATTAGACTTAATAGTCACTATATACAGTAATTGACTTCTATTCATTTTACATCAAATTAAAACTTTGTGTGTCAGATAATTATTTATTAAAAGCTAGACATTTTAAATGAGAATAAGAAAGAAAAGTATGTCTTTGTGCCCCCTTTTCCCAGTTAATGCCCTATCGGCCCCCCTGGCTAAACTTTGCTAGATCCGCCCCTGCACAGTTACCAGCGTCAGCTACGTAGAAAAAGATCCTGGTGTAGAAAGTAATATTAAATAAATTCTAACAACAGCTTATCAAGCTTAAACGTGCTGCTGTTGTTCAGCCGCTGGTTTCCTCTTTCTGGTGCAAAGTGGGCCAAAAACAAAGACGGACTCGCAACAGAAAAGCCGATCAGCTGATCATTTAAGCAGTTTCACGATTGAAGTAGCAGCCGGAGAGCGAGAGGCAGTCGCTCGTTAAGCTTAACGCAGGAATGCTTTACAAACATTCAGAGATGGACTTACACACTTGCTTTACTTCTCTCGGGGATAACTTTGTCGGAGATGAAATGCCAGGTTGCTAGCGAAGCTCCAAATGCTATCCAGACCACCGACAGGTCCCGCATGCCACAGCCGCTCTATCACGTGATGCATACTGCTCCGACATGCTAACGTTCTGAGGTGAGTTACGGCGTGTTGCAAGTTTTGTGAGGTGCTTTCGTGATATTTAATGGATCGGATTACATTTTTTATTTTTCTCCGATATCCGATCCAGTCATTTAGGTCAGTATCGGACCGATACCGATACGTAATATCGGATCAGTCCATCTCTAGAATCATGTATAATTTTCATTCCACTTCTCACGTGTACACCACTTTGTATTGGTCTTTCACGTGGAATTCCAATAAAATTGATTCAGGTTTGTGGCTGTAATGTGACAAAATGTGGAAAAGTTCAAGGGGGCCAAATACTTTTGCAAGCCACTGTATGTGTATTTTATTTCATGACAAATATGAGCTCATTCTGAATCTAATGGTACCAATATATCTGAAAAAAGTTGGAATGAGAAAACAAACGTCTGGAAAAGTAAACAGAAACAGCTGGAAGAGTATTTATTTAAACAGTGCTTCACTGGAAATTCAGAATTATTTCTTATGCTAAATGAAACATTTTCTGATTGAGGCATGGTCACAGTATGTTTCCCATTTCAAGGTTCTTTTTTTGCCATTTGTGCATAAAACTAGCAGTCAAGGCACACTGGAATTCTTGTGCAGAGCACTTTCAGTCATAGTAAGCAAATTTTAGGGATTTTGCATTATTTTACAAAACACAATCCTGTTTATGATTTCTTTGGTTGAGGTGGGACACATTAAAAGGAATGACTGAAGGTTCAATCTTGGTGTCAGGGTTAAACATAGAATTAGATGCTGTGGTTTAGGTTAGTGTTTTGCTATGATTAAACTTGGGTATAACATCTTCAGAAAATGATCAGAACAAACACGCCTCCCCCTGTATCAGTTTATTCTAACAGAGAACAAATTTTAGCCAAAGTCTGAGATCTAGTCATCCAAACAACCTCAAACTCAGCACTGCACTTACTCGAGACCACAGAGATACACCCACTAAGTCTCAGGTCTATTGGTCAGTTTTTGAGTCAGACACATTTCTCAAACTGTTAGTAAGACGTTAAGGGAGGAATCAGAATCAAAATACGTTGTTAATTTCTAAGGAAAATATTTACTGGGAGTGTTGTACATGTAAATGTACTTATGATGAAGAGGACTTACTGCTGGTGCATGCTGGGAAACGTTTTGATACAGGTCCTCGTTACTCCAGGCTGAATGCGGTGCCATGTATGGATCATCTTGAGCTGGACTTCCCTCTGCACATTATAAAAATCACAAGTTTTAAATACCAGAGATGAAAAAGTGTTCTTTGTTTTCCAGGACAGCGAGAAAAGACACAAAAGTACCAACAGGATAAAGTATTAATACTCCAATTCCAGGAAAAGTACTAAGTATCACCACACTACAACCCTCAAAAAACAGAAGTTACAGAAATGTTACTATGAATTATGTTACATAGTCTGAGATTCTGATATAGCCAGTGAACAAATCTATCTATCTAACCAGCGCTGTGCTACAATCGTGGTGTAACAGCTTTACAAACATGAAGGCCAACGAAACAAAAACCAAGCTGTGAGCTGTAAACATGATGGAGCAAACACAGAATAACCACAAATTATTTCAGCTAACGTCCATCATTTGCTGCTGCAAACTCAAAAATTCACTGACTCGCCAACTCTGACAGTGACTCTTACTCAATATGTAAAATAGTTCAAATTAATTAATTTTATTAACCAAAAAATTTGAAAATATAGCAAAGTTTAAACTTTAAACTGCTAAGTTTCCAGTATTTAACATATTTAATTACTTTTGTTTTTTTGTCTTTAATGTTTCAAACGTAAAAGCACCACTGAGGAAAAATTCATTAGTATTCACTTCACAGTGTTATAGATTTAATTTAAAATGGATAAAAGTGACATTTTCAACTCTAATGTTTTCTAATGTGGTTTCAGATTGTTTTAGGTTTATTTTGTTTGCTTTATTATTATTGAGATGTCTGTTATTTTTAAATTTACTGAACATTAGATTCATTGACTAATTAATTGAATTAAATTGATATGGTGTTGTTCTGCAGCTATTTGTAATTCATGTGTTTAAATCTCAGCTGCAGTTATAAGACTAAGAAAACTCTGAAATGTAGCATACTAGAAGTATAAAGTATTGTGTAAATGTACTCGGAGTGATTTTTGTGGGTGTTGATGTTAGTGACAAACTGATCATCATATAAAATATGGTCTTATAGGAAGAAAAAGATTAAAAAAAAACCTAATTCAAACGACTCTGATTATTGATAAATGATCAAAATTGCACAAAACAAAAGTTTAAATGAAATGACGTTAAAGTTCACACCTTGTGCAGCTTCATCTTCATCAAAATCATCTGACCACTCGTCTTCGTCACCATAACCAGCGTCTGTGTTTGCAGGAGGGACGTCTTACTTCATGTCATACACACAACACGCGGGTATTTCACAGTTCAGGTCACTAATCAGTTAAATTAATACATAAAAAAAGGTTTCCAGACTCAACTTTTTCAGCTGATTCAGCATATCCAAAGAAAATATCAGTGTTATGTGAACACAAGTTTTCTACTCATCACACAAATCCACTCCTAAATTTGAAAGTATTTTTAACAAAGCTTAATATTTAAAAATAAAAAGCCACCTTGGTTCTGACTGGCTAACTTCTGGACGCCTGCTGAAGGCCAGCAGTTTTGTGAGAACTGTGAGAACAACAGTTACTCCACAAAACTTACTTTATTTTTTATTTCTGTTCTACACCAAAGAACTGTGGTTCCTTCTGGGAACCTCCTGCAGTTGAAAAGCTGCCTCAATATGTCTCACCTGCAGGCTGCACAGGTGAGTGTGACCTCTCTGGTGCTGTAGTGGAGGCAGGTGCAGCATGTGAGACAGGCAGCACAGGTGAAGCAGATGTAATCAGAGACAGGGGGGTCACTGCTGGAGGAGAGGATGGTGGAAACCGAGGCTGAACCGGGACGTCTCGCTCAAACGATTTCTGCGATAGAAACGGACTCTGCAGCCTCCCTGCAGGGGGAAACTTTAAGGTGAACCACCATCATCATCATCATCCTCATCATTATCATCATCGTGTTTCTTACCGGGTCTGGAGGCAGCAGGTGTGTCGCCAGCATCAAAGCTCTGCTCCTTCTGCTTGAAGATGTCTCTGGGATTAAACGCTCTCTGAGAAATCAGAGATTTCGCCTCCTGTGAATAAAACTGGGTGACATTAAAGTAAAGAGGCAGGATCCTACACTTCTCTCAATGCAACTCTTCAGCCTTTGTAATTCAGCTCTTCCTGTTCATTTCAATTTGGCTTACAGTAAAAAAATGTAAAGGCTTCCAGGCTGTAGAACTAAACATGTGAAGCAGACTACAGTTCCCATGATACGTCTTGGTGGGCAACATCCAATCACAGAGCCAAACAAATGTGAACAAATCACCAAGAAAATCCTCATTTCTCTAGTTTTAACATCTGCTCAGAGCCATCCACCCAGCTGATCAAAAATGAAACTGGAATAACAAAAAAGTTAAACCTGTGTGATCATTTTTTTTATGTTTCTGATGCTGTGTGAAAATAAATAATGAACATTTAGAGGGAGAAACAGGAGCAGATATTACGTTACAAGAATTTATGGTCAAAATTGCGCTCACGTTAGCTTTCTGCACCGAGGCAGCAGCGGAAATTCCCGTCATCTTCATGTTCTCCAGCTGCTCATTCTGAAACACAGAAATTATTCATACATGACGTTAAATATAATTTTAACATCACACAACACAGACTTCCCTGCCTCAGTGATTTGCCAAAAGGATTTAAAATCAAGTTTCAATAAAGAAATGACTCATAATCCAGTATTTTTTACTTTCTTAATATGTTTTTTTATTTATTTATGAATTAAATACACAAGTTAGCTCATCCTTTAAAAGTTAAAAACATCTTTCTCTTACCCTCAAAATCAATTAATTAACTAATATCTATGTCATTATTATTGGGTAATTTAAAACATGTTACCCTTTCCATTATTTCCTGTTTATTTACTTTTCATTATCTGAAATAGTTTTCAGTTTAATAACTTCTTTTATGTTTGCTTTTATGTTTGAATTTATTCATGTGTACTTCAGGATTTTTGCCCCTTTATATTTCTGTTTATTTATGTTTATAACTTTTTTTAAAAGGGGTTAAATAGTAATGTTGAATATTGTTTTTTATATTGTTTGTGATCAAATAAACTGTTGTTTTCCAAATTTGATTTATTTTTAATCTATCAGGAGCAGTAATGTGATGCTGGCTGGGCTCATAAACTCAACCGAATCAGGATCAGTGAGCTGAAGCTGAGCTCACCCGACGCTGCTGTTCCTGCTCTCGCTCCTCGTCCTCCCGCTGCTTCTGCCGGAGCCTGAAACACAAAATACTTGAAGTGTCTTCTTCATGAGTTTCTGTGATTTTGTGTTTTGTGTGTCTGACTCACTTCTCCTGTTCGATCTGCTGAGCTCTCTCTCTCGCTATCCTCTCCCTCTCCTTCGACTGTCTCTCCTCCATGTCCCTCCTCTCCCTCTCCGCCTCCTGCCTCTCCTGTTCCACTCGAATGCTTTCCTCCTTTTGACGCATTTCTTCATCCCGCTGAAGGAGAAGAAGAAGAAATAGAGAGTCGTGTGACTTTGCTGACTGAAACCTGTGGTACAATCTTGGAGGACTCGGAGTTGAAACCGAACCTGAGCTTTGACCCAGAAGTCGTCCTTGTTGATTTGTTGGATTTCCTCGACAGCATTGACTTTGCGGTACACAGAACCCTGACGAGAGAAAAGGCTCAGGGATTATAACAGAAATGTCCTGTTTTTCTTCTTTGTGCGCAACCCTGATTATTTATTCTTTATTTCAGCATTCTCTCTCTGTAGACAGAAGTGTTTGAGCTGAAGAAGATCTACATTAATGTTCATGCAGGGGTAGGAGTGCACTGTGAGATGAAATATTGGCTTATTGGATGGTAAAACGAGGCTGTGCTGCCGATTCAGGCGGCGTGATCTCACCACGGGTCCTCTGGGAACGTCTCTGTACTCCTGCGTTTGCTTGTGGAAGTTAAAGTTAGCGCCGGACGCTTTGGCCACTTTGGCCAAGATGGTCTCTGGGTCCACGTCGTCCTCCGCACGGGCGTTTACAGTCACATGGGCTCCCTGTGATGTCACACATGTTAATGATGCAGCTCTTCACACACATTAACAGGAAAAAGAGGCCAGACTCACCTTCAGGAAACCTGCTATGGTGCTCACGTGATTGGCACACTGTCCTTTCCGAGAGTCCTTCACACCTTCACCTGTCTTAGAAAACAAAAATCATCCATTCAATCCTGTGAATATGGCATCCTTCTATCACTCGACACTCATAGAAAGTAAAGTCTGCAGAGCTCTCTACAGGATCTCAGAACTGGATATGGACTGTTTAGCCTCGCAGACTCTGCCAGACTTTAGGAGGAAGTCGGAGGGCTAGTTTCCATCTAACGATGACATGCCATGTTCTGACTGTAGGATCGAAGATGGAGTGAAGTGGGCATATAACGATGACCTACTCGGTGGCTAG
The DNA here is from genome assembly GCF_965226115.1 of Aulonocara stuartgranti. NCBI lineage: Eukaryota > Metazoa > Chordata > Actinopteri > Cichliformes > Cichlidae > Aulonocara > Aulonocara stuartgranti. Next base: position 41,220,669 of record NC_138945.1, on the reverse strand, counting down.
GCTAATATGAACACATCAGCAGGCTGAAGATGGAGGATGGGGGTTAAAAAAAAGTACATGTTGAGGGGCTTCCTGTCATGTGACTGGAAGATGCTGAAACCAGCCAAACTTCACTCCAGAGGTCTGAGATGATCCGTCCACAGCATGAGATCACTTATTAATGGTCTGGATTACTCACTGTGAAAAAGTCCTGAGCTTCACATCCACACTGAAATCTTCAGATATTTGTGGTTTTCAGAAAAAAGAAAAACTTCAGGAAAAAAAGCTTTGAGTTAAAGTTGGTCTTACCCAGTTTATGAGGATGTATTTGGGCAGTCCAGAGTTCGGGTCCCTGACTCGACAGAAAGCGTACATCACCTTCCCGCTGTTCAGCTCCTCCACCATCTCCTCCAACCCTCCATCTACACAAAACACAAAGGAGAACATGATCTCATTTAGATCAGACCGCAGACACCTGAAGGCCAGACTGGAGATCAGAAGGTTATGAGGGTGGCTTACGCTGGTGTTCCTGCGCGCACGTCCTGTGTAACACATAAAGAGGTCAAGTGCTGCACGAAAAACCCTCCACAGCTTGTTTGAGACGTTCCTCTGACACTCTTAATGCCGGTGATGTCATTGCATCATTTCTCAGCTGCACAAACCAGTTTGGAGCGCTGAGCAACTTTTTCTTTCTTTCCCACCTGAGAGCAGCACATTCTTATCTGTGTGCTTCAACACACCAGCTGTACCAGCGTTCACAGACCTGAGCCCAGTGGTTTTCTTTGCTTTCACTTGCAGCCTCTGCTCCATTCTGCTGAAACTTATTGGTACATCACAAGATGTAGCCGTGGCTCAGCTGTGGAAGCTGAATGCTTGTAATAACCACGCTGTTAATGTTTGCTTCATATTTAATAATAAGTTTTAAGTGTATTAGGGCAAACACCACTCTGCATGTGGTCGGTATGCTCCTGGATTTTAACATGAAACCCTCAGAAACAGAAAACACTCTGGGAGCAGACCAGAGGAGTCAAACATAAGGCCTGGGGGCCAGAATCAGCCCAGTAAAGCCTTCATTCCGGCCCCCAGGAGGAGATAAATGTTTTTTGCTGCTGACGCTAGAAATGTCTGTTTTTACAGTTGGTCCAAACAAAAGGACATTTTCTGTGATGAACACAACTTTGTTTTATACTTTCGGACAGTCTGGATGAGTGTATTTCTTACAGTCATGATGATCATCACGTGGAAAAAGCTGAACTTGGTTGTCTTACATTAGGAAGTCTTAGGGTTTACATGTGCACAGAGGGACAGACTGCAGCACTGCTGAAAAGTCAAACTGAGGTCAAGAAACAGGGTGGAGTGCAAGAACACCTCAAACATCTCCTCAGGTCCAAAAACAGCAGGAAACCAGCAGAGAGAAGAGTCAGAGAGGAAGGACAGCAAAGAACACAGGACCTGACCTTCAAAATAAAACAGGAAGTGAGGGGAAATCCACAGGAAATAAATTCGGAGGGATCAAAAGTTTGGATCCAAGTACTTACCTCCTTTCTGTGCCACTCGGAGGTTGTTGGTGTTTCCTTCGTAGGTGAACAGTGCCCTGAAACAGACAGACAGGTGTGGGTGTGCAGCAGATGTAGGTGTGGACAGACACACAGGTGAACTTTATCTCACCAGTCTGTGTTAGACTTGCCGCTCACCACCTCCTCGTAGGCGGCCATCAGCGCGGCTCCATTCTTGCTCAGATTAACAGACATGTTCCTCCACAGCACGGCAGCAACGACCCAGCAGTACTGTGGCAAACCTCCCACAGGCACCAACTCAGCTCAGGTCTGAGGAGACTAACCGGGCGGGTCGAAGGACCCAAACCTGACTGACCGCATTCTCCCCAGGTGACTCCTCCCACCTACACACCTGTGCTCAGCAGCAACAGGACACAGGTGAGTGTATCATGTGACCCTCTGCAGCAGGGAGTGTGTGTGTGTGTGTTACAGTGAACAGGGTGTGATCTGTGTTATTGTTGGCTTATTAGGGGCGGAGCTTGCCATACCTGCTCACCTGAGTTTCTGTTTTGTTTTTTTACAGAAAGGAAAAAAACTTGAAAACCTTCAAAAAGCACAAAAACAAGTGAAACCAGAAGGAACGTGATAAATGTTCTTCAAAAAAAACCCAAACAAACCCACTGCTCTGTCTTTCTGTTTCTATAGCCTCACCCGTACGACCCCTCCCACCTCAGAGGCAGACAGCAGGTTAACGAGACTATGAAAGCCACGATCAATGGAGCTCTGACACCAGTATTCACCATGGCAACAGGTAAACACCGAGCAGCTCCTCGTTTGAATCGGGTGGCATTTATCTCACAAACAGGAGACTGAAGACAGAAACGTGGACGACTGTCCACAGTTCAGTGAGCTCACAGACGCCCGACAGAGCGCTCAAGTCACACCACTTCATACCAGTTTATAATTTACTGACACACAACATTTTCAGCTTTCATTTAATAAAACAAGCACACAAACAACATGTTTCATTTTCTTCTTATTCACTCATGAAAACATGAAACTTTAAATCACTCTCCACTCTTCACCTTGAACTCTGACCTTCAGACATGTGGCACACACACACGCACATCAAATGTCAGTCTTGGAAGCTAGAGCGAGGTTATCAAAGTAATAATGACGACATTTGAACTGCGCTGTGATTGGCTGAAGTGGACTTCAGCAGCGTTAATTTTAATTCCTGTTTAAATATTCTCATTCAAACACTAACATCCTTAAAAGGCCACATCACCTCAGTCCATTCTTCTTCTATCAAATAAAATCTAGTGGTCGTATCCGCTTGCTCTGCCTCCCCGTATGTGTCTGCTGTCGCTGTGTCTCATTTGTGGCCCCGCCCACTCTTCCTCAGGCACTCCATAGCCTTCAGCAGTCCAGCGTGGTGAGTAGCGAGGGAGGATCGGAGGAGGAGGAGTTCTCCACGTGTCCAGCGTTGTGGCGCCTGGCCTCCACTGAGGGTTCCCCACACGGCTATCCTCCAAGTGTGGCGGTCTCCTCCAATGATTATCCGCCTGAGGACGTGTCCATCGATACGGGTTGAGCGATGGTGGAGGAGGGGGGAGAAAGTCACCCTGAGGAGGGCGGTGATGAAGGTGGACGTTCCCTTGTCGTGGAGGTCTTTTTTCATTTGAAAAAAAAAGAAAATATTTTTATTCATATTTTTAAATATATGGAAAATTGATAATTTTTTTGTTTTATTTAAGAATATACACACACACACACACACACACACACACACACAAGATTATATTTCAATCATTTAACCCTTTAAGACCTACCATAGAACCAAGTCCGCCAGAGCTAATATTATATTTTTACATGTTGTAGAGCCATTTTTGGGAACATTTCAAGTTGATATACATCAATACAACCATTATAGCCCAAATTTCAATAATATGTATGCATTAAGTGCATAGTAATTACATAAATTGCAGAAAAGTGCAATAAACTACAAAAAAATTAAAATCGTTTTTGTTTTTTTAACATATATTTCTAGTTAGAGAAATTTAAGAGGCTTATCCCTCTAAACTGTAAATACAAAAAAGTTGCACAAAATAGTTTCCCACCACAGGAATTTATTTTGAGTGTCTTCATAGTTTTATTTTTGAAATACACCAATTTTTATATACTGCAGGAAAAACGAAAATAAATATTATAGTGTAAATTTGCAAAAAAAACAAAACACCATATGCATCAAAATAAACTATTTCCAGCAGTGTAATATGAGTCCTAAGCATCCCAGAAACGATACAGAAAGTCATAAAGTCAAACACAACTTTTAAAAACACCAGTATAGGCTCATGAGGCCCTGATGGTAAAAAAACTACATTTCCGCAAAATGACGTCACGTCCGGTTTCGGGCAGGTCATGGCGGACATGCGATAGTTCGCGCTGATGGACGTAGGTAGTGTTATGAACAGCTGATCGGATCGGCAAAGCGTGTTTCTGGAATATTATGTTTTTGTTGCTGCAAGTGCTTTTTATGCAGTCTTTGCAAAGCTATACGTGGAAGGAAACTGTGACCTAGATGTAAGTACAACTCCTCCGGTTTCATATGCAAAAAACATTTACTGCGCTAGCTCACGTGGTTGCAGTGCTACAAGGATTTAAAAATAGTTACGCAAAACGGAGGATGCCCGCTTCGACCGGCTTTAAAGGGTTAAAAAACTTTATTCACTTCTGTAATGAGTGAATTTGAAAGCAGCAGGATGTAATGATGATTCTCTGACGTTTATTAAACTTAGTTCCTTCCTTCTATGACTGATGAACATATTCAGGTGTGTCGTCCTACCTGTGGTGCCGGGACTTTTGAGCGTGTTCGCGCCTCTTCTGATCGCAGTCATCGCTTGGCAAGCTGGAAAGCGGGCGATGAACAGCTTGACCTCTCATTGGCTCCTGCTCCACCTCCTCCATCCCTTCGTTACTGTGACAATGGACCAGAAAGAGTCAGGAACCAATCAGAGCGCAGCAGTTAGTCGGCATGACGACTCAGAGCAAGACGAAAATGACAACTGTAAATACAATTTCTAAAGGCGAGCTTAGACTGTGGTTAAAATATATCAGATATGTATTTCTAATATTTTATTTGTACTGTAATAAATAACCAAATAAAATTGAAGAACATTCGTTTTTCCTCAAAAGAAACTTTCACAAACATTTTGAGTATGGAAATGTGTTGATTGTTCTTTGATGAATAATTTGAGATATTTACATTTTTAAATGTTTTTGTCGTGTTTTAGTATTTTTTCCTCTTCATTTTTAATATTTTTATTATTTCATAGCATCCATCCATCCATTCACTTCCGCTTATCCTTTTCAGGGTCGCGGGGGGCGCTGGAGCCTATCCCAGCTGTCATAGGGACAGAGGCGGGGTACACCCTGGACAGGTCGCCACTCTGTCACAGGGCCAACACACAGGGACAGACAACCATTCACGCTCACACTCACTCCCACATTCACTCCTATGGGCAATTTAGATTTTTCAATTAACCTATCCCCACTAACTGCATGTCTTTGGACTGTGGGAAGAAGCCGGAGTACCCGGAGGGAACCCATGCAAACGCATAGCAGTTAAACACAAATATTTTAAAATATTCTATGAAAACTTCTGCACCATTTAAATATTTTGAATTCATTCTGATTATGAAAACACATGAAGGGAATTTCTGTTGATATTTTACAACATTTTAAACTTCCTTTAACCCTTATATTCATAATTTATACTGTAAAACAGTCCAAGTCCAACTTTTTTTGCGCCCTGTACCAGTTTATGTCCGACAATATTTTCACGGATTGGCCTTTAAGGTGTCGCAGACAAATACAACAAAATGAAACTAGTACTGGTATTAAAAAAAAAAAAAGATTTATTCGTAACAGACGGGAAAAGACCCAGAGAAACCGAGTTAACGATAAAAACAACTTAAAAAATAACGATAAAGACCCCCAAAAATCCCAAAAAAACATACATTTCACACCCGAGCCTCAACTCTCGCGGCCTGGTACCAAACGCCTCATGGACCAGCCCCGGGGCTGGGGACTGCTGCTGTAAAATATTTGAGACTGTTTAATATTCTTTTTTTTTTTGGCTGTTATTTGATTTTTTTGTTTGCTACAAAAAAATTAAAGTTGAAATATTTTTGTCTTTAGGATATTTCTAAAGAGTCTATCTGTTGATTTTGAATAATTCGTGTGGGTGCAGTGAGTGGGGGGGAGCCTCACCTCCTCCTGCGCCCGTGCTGCAGGTCATGCAGGTAGTTCTGCCTCTCGATGGCGTGACCGCGGGACAAGTTAAACACTGCAGAGAGAGACAATGCTTACACATGCTTCACACGTGAAATATGAACAGTGTTGGGAAGGTTACTCTTCAAATGTATTTCACTACAGATTACAGGATACATGGCCCAAAATGTATTTTGTAACGTATTCAGTTACGTTACTCAATGAGAGTAACGTATTCTGAATACTTTAGATTACTTAATATATTATTATGCTTTTTACAACTACATGAATGTACTATTGCTGTGTGATTTATTACTATTACTGAAGGTTAGTCGCCATACCAATACCGACTAGATTTTTAAATCTTAATACAAAATGAGTAACAGTAGGTGGACATTAGGTAAGGCTGCACTTTTTGCAGCGATCTCGTAAAACTATTCCACGCGTATATAAAACAGGTCCGTGGCTCCGAACCGTAGTAAAGGGACCTCTGGCTAATACGTCGGGTTCGTGTCGGGCTCGTAGCCGAAAAATAGCTTTACCGTATTTCCCGGACTACAAAGCACACCTGAATATTAGCCGCACAAGCTAAAATCAGGGGAAAATCCTGTTTTGTACATACATTAGCCGCACCTGACTAAAAGCCGCAGGTGTTTCAATGTTGACTTATCATATGTAAGAGAATATGCACAAAGGGAATTGTCAGGAAAGAGATGGCTGTTTGGAGACACACCCCTTTTATTAATATTTTGAAAAACAAGTTATGGGTACATATTTGCATAACTTTTTAGGTATATGTACAAGTAGCAGTAATTACAAGTACGAAACATGTACTGTGCTTCATAAATGAGTAACAAATGTAGTACATAACAATAACCTACAGCACACCAGAAAAATAGACTCAGGTGCAGTGACATAGCTTTAACAAGAAGAAAAGTCAGTCATTCACCATCTTCCTGCGCACTAAAACCACCAAAGTCCTCTTCTCCAGTGTCGGATACAAACAGGCTCAGGATGGCTTCGTCATCCACTCTCAGCTTCTTTCCTTCGTTGTCACTTTCAAAACCAAAGAAATCCTCGTTGTCAGTGTCGGAGTCGAACACCCTCAGAAGGGCCGTGGCGGTGTCCTCCTCTCCATCATGCAGCAGTCCAGCCCTTCGAAATCCGTTGGTGATCGTGGATGTTTTCACACTTTTCCACGCTGTCAGAATCCACCGGTGGAGTTGAGCATAACTTGCTTTTCGCAAGTTTATCGCCGCTCGTCATCCACGACTCCCGCTGAACGCGTAGCGTTAATTTGAAGTTTGTTTTTCGCGTTACTTGTATGGCACTATGTTGCCTGGCGGATGGACACGTGACCAACATACCACTCTTGAACCCCGATCCTTCCGCCAGGCAACGTAGTGGCGTACAACAGCGGAACAAACAAAACAAATCGTCTTACGATATGACAAAAATCATGGACAATCCATAGAAAAGCTGCACCTGACTAAAAGCCGCAGGGTTCAAAGCTTGTGCAAAAAGTAGCGGCTTATAGCCCGACAATAACGGTACTTTGTTGTCTGGGTCAACTTTGCTAGCGAGAGACAGAGAGAGGCGTTGAAAGGCTGCTCCAACGGAACTTATTGTTTCGGAGGAAAACACGAGCACAGCGTACAGTCGAGTCGAGTCCACGGCCTCTCTGTGTGAGGATCTAAACGTATTCTACGCTAGATTCGACACAGCGAACACCATGAGACCGGACAGTGTGCGCACCGCGGATGACGTCAGTGCGCACACTGTGTCTGAGGAGGATGTGCGGAAGTGCTTCAGGAAGGTGAACGCACGCAAAGCTACTGGTCCGGACGGGATTCCCGGCCGCGTCCTCAAGTCATGCGCGGCTCAGCTGGCTGGAGTGTTCACACACATCTTCAACCTTTCCCTCTCTCTGTCTGTAGTCCCAGCCTGCTTCAAAATGGCCACCATCGTCCCTGTACCCAAATCCTCCACCATCTCCTCATTGAACGACTGGCGACCTGTAGCCCTGACCCCCATCGTAAGCAAATGCTTCGAGAAGCTGGTCAGGGACTTCATCTGCTCTGCACTACCCGACTCACTGGACCCTCTACAGTTTGCATACCGCCACAACAGGTCCACTGATGATGCCATAGCCCTGACACTACACACTGCCCTGTCACACCTGGAGAAGAGAGACACGTATGTGAGAATGCTGTTTGTAGATTACAGCTCAGCATTCAATACCATCGTTCCCTCGAAGCTGGACAGGAAACTGCAGGATCTAGGACTGAGCAGCTCCCTCTGCAGCTGGATCCTTAGCTTCCTGTCTGACAGACGCCAGGTGGTCAGACTGGGCAGCATCACCTCATCCCCCGTCACACTGAACACTGGTGCTCCACAGGGGTGTGTACTGAGCCCTCTCCTGTACTCACTCTACACCTACGACTGCACAGCCACTAACAACTCCAACATCATTGTGAAGTTTGCGGACGACACTACAGTGGTGGGTCTTATCACCAACGGTGATGAGACGGCTTACAGGGAGGAGGTCAGCGCCCTGACCCACTGGTGTCAAGACAACCATCTCACCCTCAACGTCGCAAAGACAAAGGAGTTGATAGTGGACTTCCGGAGGTGCAGAGAAGTACACAACCCCATCACCATCAACGGCGCTGCTGTGGAGAGAGTGAGCAGCTTCCGCTTCCTTGGTGTACATCTGGCTGAGGATCTTACGTGGTCAGTACACACAAACAAAACAGTGAAGAAGGCGCAGCAGCGCCTCTTCTTTCTCAGGAGACTGAAAAGATTCGGCATGAGCCCCCGCATCCTCAGGACCTTCTATCACTGTGCCATTGAGAGCATCCTCACTGGATGCATCACCACCTGGTATGGCAACAGCACCGCCTACAACTGCAAAGCTCTCCAGCGAGTAGTGCGGTGCTCTGAACGGATAATTGGAGGTGAGCTTCCCTCCCTCCAAGACATCTACAGGAAGCGCTGCCTGAGGAAAGCGGGGAGGATCATCAAGGACTCCAGTCACCCCAGCCATAAACTGTTCAGACTGCTTCCATCAGGAAGGAGGTTCTGCAGCATCCGGTCCCGAACCAGCAGACTGAGAGACAGCTTCTTCCACCAGGCCATCAGACTGCTGAACACGTCATAGACACCTCAGCTTCACTACTGGAACTTCAACATTATGCACTCCACACTGTATATAAATGCCACTTGTTTTGCACATATTCAACTCTGTATATTTTTATATATTTTATTATTATTATTATTATTATTATTTTTTTTTTACTATTTAATTTGTAAAAATGTGTATACACACACACACACACACACACACACACACACACACACGTAGGAAAATATTTAGTATACACATCCAGAAATGCATACACTATTATATATTGTACATATATTTATTAGTTTCAGGTTGGCCATTCTTGTATTTTGCTCGTTTGTGTTGTTGTGTTTGCACATCTCTGTTGCTTGTGGGGCTCGCACACAAGAATTTCACTCGCATGTGCTGTGCCAGTGTGCCTGCACATGTGATGTGACAATAAAAGTGATTTGATTTGATTTGATTTGAGTCTTAACAGCTTACTTACAACTGGGCTCGTCAGGCACTCTTCTTGGCTGCGGTGGTTATTATTCTATTTACATGCTTCCAGCTCTCGTTTCTGGTGGGTCATTTGTTGAATAATAATTTTAAAAAATATTTCTTCACGTCATTATGCGGCTGCAAGTAGTGGTGACATGGGCCGTGAGATTGAGAAACAGGCATTTGAGCCTCTTAATGTACTCATGTACTCATATGTTGTATTTTAAATACGTAACGCCGATACATGTATTCCATTACTCCCCAACACTGAATATGAAATATGGACACAAGAAGCCGACTCACGCTGCACCGCCTCCCTGGGGTCCATCCCATCCACGTCAATCAGATACCTGCAGGTGACACGTGGCAGTTAGATCCCGCCCACACCCTTGAGTCCAGCCAACCAGCAGGCTTAAGTTTGTACATACCTGCAGATCAGGTACCCGGTACGGTTCAGGCCGTGGGTGCAGTGCACGCCGATCAGCTTATCTGCAGGAGACACAAGCCACAGTTAGAGCTCAGATCGCACTTCTTCTACTGTGGTTTCCTATTAAAGGACACAATGCCAATCGCACACGATCTCATTCATGCAAAGCCTAAAAGTCATGTGACCACAGCCAGCATGACGGGTTTGATTGAAGTAGGAAACCAGCAGCTCCTCGTCATGTGACTGCTTGAAATCTGACCAATCAGCTGCCTGCGAGCCTGAAGTCCCAGCAGACTTCCTCCTCCTCCTCATCGGAAGAGGAGGAGAGCTCCTGTGAGACAGCAGCTGATTAAAATGCTCAGAGCTGATTTTCTTCCCAAAAGTCCCCAAATCTAAAATCTGAGCAGCCTCAAATCTGCAAAACATGGCAGTCATGCAGGAGCAGCAGAGCAGCAGGAGGTGAAGGAGGAGATCAGACTTAAACCTGTGTCAGCGAGGGAGGTTCACAGTAGCTTGCTCTCACCGTTCTCCTTATTCTCCCGCAGGAAGCTGCAGACGGCGCGTTTGAAGCTCAGGATGGTGTCATCACTGGGAACCTCGTGACCTCGCGTGAAGATCTTCACACACAGCAGGGACCTGGGAATGTCCTACACACACACACACACACACACACACACACACACACACACACACACACACACAGTTTACTTTATCATCATCAGAAAGCTGCAGTTCCTCTAATGTCCAGATAAGGCTCTGAAAGAGAATGAACGCCTGGAGAAAATCCATCTTTTATATACATTCTGTGGGATAAGCAGTGCGTCTGTCTGTGTGTTCATGTGTGTCTGTGGTCAGGTGGAATAATAGCAGCATAATTAATAACACTGATCAGTAAACACAGACTTGATCGATTTGTCTATAAATGCAAGATCTTGTGCTCACCTCGAGCCTGTAGTAACGTGTGGTGAAAGTGAGGTCGATGATCAGCCCAAGCTCCTCCTCCTCGCTGCTCACAGCATCTAGCAGCTCCCAGGGGCCAAACACATCAGAGTGCGGCAGCTGGCGGTTCAGAGACTGCACAGAAGAAGAAGAAGATGATGATCATGATCATGAGTGACGCTGAGCGAGGCATTTGTGGGGAGGAAGCTCAGATGACACACTGACCTGCTTCAGAGGAACTTTGAAGGCGATGAATCGAGTCCCGCGGAGGCGTTTTCCAACCGGCGAGTAATCGAGCCACCTGCAGGACACGAACAGTCAGTCAGCATTGTCATGGAAACCTGAAGATGCCCGATTCTTACTTCTACTGCCGTTACTCTCACCTGAGAGAGAACTTTCACATTAACATCTCAGTTTAAAGATACGGTTATAGATGTTCAAAGACGTTCCCAAAATAACAGTGAACTTCCATGTAGCTTTCCTGTAGCTCTTTTAAATAACTCTTTATTTACTTATTTCACACACAGCTGAATTTTTTAAAATAATCTTTAGAAATAATCCACTCGTGTTTCCTTTGCAGGCGTGGCTGCTTGATGATCACAGATTACACATGAACGCTCAGTGTAAAACCCTTTAAACGTCACATCGGTGACGTCATTATGATCATGCGCTAGATGTTTATTTTTTATATTTACCTGCGGGTCATTATTTGTTTACGTGTGTGATGATGTAATCGCGGTTACTCGTAAGACCGTGCGCTGGTCATGAGGTCACACAGCAGCAGACTGGAGGCTCTCAGGTTCATGAAGCTGTTATTAATAACCGTCTTTGTAATAAACCCCGGACTCTTAGTTATACCTGTGCATGCGCGGAGCTGTAGGCTGACACGCACCTGTCAGGTATGCCGTTCTTCTTCGCGGATCTGGACATGTCTCCACTGCTAGACGTTAGAAATAAAAGAGTAAAAGCTTGAACCCAGCGGAAGTCCGTCTCTGACCACGTGTCTCTGCCACGGCGACTCGGAGCCGGACCACAGCTCCTCCGCCGCTGTGTCGCTCCGCTCGGGGGTAAAAAGGCGGATTAGGTTATGCTGTGCTCTGGACGGTGTGCGGTGTCACGGAAAGTTGGAGCAGTGTCGCAGCACCAATACTGCCGGCGCACACGGATGACGCAATGACAGCCGCTCTGGCGCCTACCTGCCGCCAGACGTCGCACCTGAGAGACTAATCACAGACAGAGGATACGAAAAATAAATGATCTCAGATCAATCCAGGTTATTCCGGATGAAAACAATAAGATTTACTCTTTTAAAAAAGAAATGTGGAACAGCTGTTTTCAGAGGAATATTTCTAGTGCTTGTCCTTTGTTAACAAAGACGGAAATATTGTAATCTCAGAATAAATTTTGACACACTTCATCAGACAACATTATTAAAAATTATAGCAAATTCATTATACTTTTTGGAACATTATATTATATTATATTTTTACATTAATAAACATCTCATCCAGGAAAAAAAAACAAAAACAAAAAAACAAAAGCAAATAGTAGAAACAGGAGTTCTGATGTGATCTTTGTGGTTTTGAAGTAAAGACAGTGTTGAAACAGTTTCAGGCATTTATAGAAAATAAGCAGCAGTTATGGTTTAGTTTCCCGGATTAGTCTTTCCTAAAATCTGGTGTCTTAAAATTTTGGCTGAGGCGTCATTTTGACTCCTAAAAGTTTCTGATGATCATGTGCATCTATCAAAGTGTCACTGTGGTACACACCAGGGGCTATTGTAGGATCAGAGCTTTGGGGGTGCTGAGCACCCAGACGGCTTGTGAAATGGGACGGTCTAGCCTCCGTTGCGCTGCCCAGGTTGCCTAGCAACCATAACACTAACAACTGGAAACGTTTCATACAGCTTTATTTGACAGAAATGAAGGAGAAAATCTTTTGTTCGTGTGTTTGTTTGTTTCTACATGAGCTTTGATTTGATAAGTATCAGAGGCTGAGACCACGGGACTGTGAAATCATGATTATTGGGCTTCACTTCTGTACTGAACGGTCATTTAAGATTAGCTAGTAAATAACAATTAGCTGATGTTGTTCATGAGACTCAAAGTCATCTCACTTTGGTAATGTAAATATAATATGGCCAATATTAAAGTTATAATTTCAATCATTATTAGTTATTACAGCAGTAAATGAACTCTGTGTCAAATACTGAGCTTCAGTAAAGATTCAAGCTGCATTTGTTTATATTATTTATATTTTCTGTCACCTTAAATCTTCACTCAAAGACAGGTTTCTTTGACACTGTATATATATAACTGTGTTATATATATGAGAGACAAATATTGTTCTTTTAATATGTTGGCATTACTAAATTTGTCTCAGTGCTTACTTTAAATATCCATAAAATCATCACATTCTCTGTAAGATTAACGTCAACTATTGAACCAAATTAGTACAAACATCGCTAATGTCACATAACTTTGCCGACATGTGGCTAACAGTAATGTTTTAATGTTCTTCGTTATTAAACATTCACACATAAATAAGTGACATAATATTCAGTACTTACTTTTAAAAGTTTACTCTTCGGCTGCCCCTCTTCCGCCGTTTTTTTTTCCGGCAAAACTATCCACACCAGGGGCGATTTTAGCCCATTTTTGGGGTTGCTTCAGCATCTCCAAAAATGAATCAAAGCACCCCCAAAGATTTCTTACTTTTTTTGACAATATTTGCTGTTTGTGTGACACACTGCTAAAAATATAAAAAGCATACAGTACGTAATTGAGATGGAACATTTTAACAACAAAAGTATGTATAAACCCCCCCCCCCCCCCCTCCCAAAATGGTTTGGGAGGGGGGGGGGGGGGGGGGCTCTAGCGCCGTTGCTGCCAGAGCGATGGTGGCTGAGACGCAGCGGAGCAGAGGTGTGAGTGCCTGGCTTAAAACAGGACATATTAGCTGCATTTAACCTTCTGTTACTCTTTATATAGTTGGTAGGAGTCAGACCATGTTTCTTTTTACTGAAAAACATTACACCAGGTAACCAGGGTGTAAAAAAACTTGTTTTCCAGCGATGTTTGCTACCCTACAATTTGTCCTACACTGCAGTAAAATCAGTGACTGTTCTGAAGGCAGGACTGTGATGCAGTTTTCTGCCTCGCCACTAGAGGGCGCGGCCGTTTTGTGAGTAATGTTTGACTGGGATGGAAAATGGTGTTCATGAAGGCAGTGTGAATCACAAGTTATGCTCGGGAGCAGTTTATGTGGGTTCAATGAGAGTGTGCGTCCATAAGACTGAACCACACACACACACATACCCACACCCACGCTAAATCTGCCATTAAAGAGCTGAACGATCATCCCCTGTCCTCGTTAATTTCTGGAGGGTCATAGTGGCACTTGACCTGTGCACACCCTGCGATCACCACCGTAGAACTGAACCTCATATCAGAAATCATCATAACAAAATTGGTCCTTCGAGCCGGATAGGTGATTACAGAGTGAAGATGGATTATGACCCCCAGAGAGCAGGTGCACGTCCACGGAGGGCTGTGCGACCACCAGGATGGATGACTCAGTATGAAGGCTACACACTGCCACCCACTGCTACATTGGAGCAACAGCAGACTAGAGAGGGATACGCCAAGATGACGCCCCTCACCCAGACTCCTGGTTCTATTGGAGCTGCAGGACAGACTCCAGTGTCATCCAGCATCCCTCAGGAGTTCATGAACATTGTGCAGCAACTGCAGGAGGACAACAGGCAACTTCAGATGATGGTAGGAGACATGAGGAGGCAGATGGATCGTAATGTCAGCACGTTGGAATCCACCCGCTTACGTTCTGCCCAGCAACCAGGGGGCTACATTTCAGCTGATAACACTTGGGTCTCCACACCTCTAACTACACAGCCTTTTCCCCTGAGACCAGAGCAGCACAATATATCCTACACACAGGATGCAGCTGAAGAATGGCCAGTACCACCACCTCCAGTTTTTCTCCCAAGAGATCATCCTGATCTACCAGAGGTACAGTCTGTTCCACCTCCACCGCTACCAGCCATTGCACAAGAGCTTAGCCAACGCTTACAAGAGCTACAGTTACAGCAACCCTCAGCCACTGAAGCTCCTGAGTTTCAGCCTCGTGCGCCACAGTCCACCCCCTTATCTCAATCACTAGCTGGACCTAGTTTCGACGCGAACATGCTCCCCCCAGAACAAATGCTGGCTCCCACTACAGCCATAGGTGTAAAGGAGAAGACCTACAGAGGACCATCGCCCTCCATCCCAGAGTTCACGCAGGGTGATCCCAGGCAGTTTGCTAGATTAAGGCTTGCCCTAGACAATATTCTCCCCTTTGATGCAACGGAGAGGTTCAAATATCAGGTCTTATGTGACCACCTTAAATTTGAGGAAGCTCTTTTAATTGCTGACTCCTACAGTAACTCACCTCACCCCTACTCTGACACGATGGCCTCGCTCATTAAACATTACGGTCAGCCGCACCAGCTGTCACTGCAGAGGATAGCAGAGCTTATGGATGAGCCCAGCATCCGCCCAGGTGACACAACTGGATTCAGAAGGTTTGCACTGAGAGTCCGTGCTCTGGTCGGCATGTTAGAGCAACTTGGGGAAGATGGACACATAGAGCTGCAATGCGGGTCTCATGTTGCTAGACTGACACGAAAGCTACCCCAAGACCTACGTGCTGCTTTCCGCCGCTACCTTTACCCACAGAAAGATGGAATACCATCATTGAGAGACTTTGCAGAGTGGCTGGAGTATGAGCTGGTCATTCAAGAGGGCGGAGATCACACAGAGAAGGTAGAGGAGAACTCGAGAGACAGGAGCAGCATGAAAAGAGATAAACGAGCCACCAAAAGGACTACCACCGTGCTGCATGGTGCAACACACAACACTGCCCCCCAAAGGTCCTCAGCCACAACCCCTTCCACTTCTGAGGTCCAAGACAAGCACACAGCTTATTGTCCATATTGTAATAACACTCTGCACTTCCTAGATCAATGTGTCAACTTCAAGATGCTGACTAAGGAGCAGAAATCAACTTGGATTAAGTCCAACAATCGCTGCTGGCGTTGTGGGCGGCACCACCAGGCCGCTCAGTGTCGACTTAAAGTGCAGTGTAAGACATGCAGGGGAAAACACCTAGAGGCCCTGCATGAAGTGAATCTCAGACCTGCTGCACCCAATCCACCAATGGAACACGTCGCTGAGCTGGGGAGTAAACCATCTACTGAGGTACTTTATCTAGACCGGCGTGCTGGCTGTAGCCAAGTACTTCTGAAAATAACCAAAGTGCTGCTGCAGAACGGTGAGCACACCCTGGAGACATTCGCCATATTGGATGATGGATCTGAGAGGACGATCCTTCTCCCTGAGGCCACTCAAAGACTGCAGTTACAGGGCACGGCAGAGAGTCTTACTCTACGTACGGTGAGACAAGGATTGAGAACCTTGCATGGCGCATCAGTGACAGTCAAAGTCTCCCCTGCCAGCCAACCATCCAGAACATTCACCATTGAGAGAGCCTTCACAGCAGATGACCTAGGCTTGGCTGAACATTCCTACCCTGTGAAGGCACTTCAACAGAAATATAGACACTTGAGAAGGCTTCCCTTGCAGCCCTTCACAAATGCCCAGCCACTCCTTCTGATCGGCTCTGACTGTCCTCACCTAGTAACGCCCATCAAACCTGTGCGCCTAGGCTTACCTGGAGGACCAGCTGCAGTCAAGACTAGACTTGGTTGGGTACTACAGGGACCAATCCCCTCCCTTAAGCACTCTGCTCAACCACAACAGTGCCTCTTCCTCTCAACTGCCTCTCCTCAATCAGAGCTTCATAGTCAAGTAGAGAGGCTTTGGCAACTTGACACTCTCCCATATCGAAGTGAGAAACTAGTGAC
Organism: Aulonocara stuartgranti; assembly: GCF_965226115.1. Taxonomy (NCBI): domain Eukaryota; kingdom Metazoa; phylum Chordata; class Actinopteri; order Cichliformes; family Cichlidae; genus Aulonocara; species Aulonocara stuartgranti. Next base: position 41,204,029 of record NC_138945.1, on the reverse strand, counting down.
ATGGTCTCGGAGGGATGAGCAAGCTATGAGGCTTTTGGAGGCAAAGACGACAAGACTGAATGTCGAGGGAGTAAACAGATGTTCAACTCCCCTTCTGCGTGTCAGTGATATGCCTACACTCCGGGTGCCACCTGAAGCAGTACTCCCCAATCTACGTGGCACGGAGAAGCGCCTCAGTCGAGACCCAGAGAAGGCTAAAGCTTATCAAGCGGAGATGGCAAAGTTGATAGCAGCAGGCTATGTCAGAGAAATCAGTGAGGAGGAAATGAGGGCCTCCACAGAATCATGGTTCATCCACCACATGGTGACACACAACGGAAAGAACCGTGTGGTGTTTAATTGCTCATTCACCTATAGGGATCAGAACCTCAACGAGCTGCTTTTACCAGGCCCGAACCTGGGGGCCTCTCTTCTTGGTGTGCTGCTACGCTTCAGAGAACGCTCCATCGCAGTTAGCAGTGATATCAAGGGGATGTTCCACCAGGTGAGACTACTGCCTGAGGACCGGCCACTACTACGTTTCCTCTGGCGCGATCTGCAAAGAGACACCCATCCCAAGGTGTATGAATGGCAGGTGCTCCCCTTTGGGACAACATGCTCACCGTGCTGTGCAATTTATGCACTCCAGCGACACGTCCATGACCACAGTGACCAGGGAGATGACGTGCGTGACTCCATTGAGAAGTATTTTTATGTTGACAACTGGTTACAGAGCTTCTCTTCTCCAGATGTGGCCACAGAGGTTGTGGACAAACTACGGTCACTATTATCGGAGGGAGGATTTGAGCTCAGACAGTGGGCCAGCAGCACCCCAGATCTCATCAGCCATCTACCAAAGGAAATAAGATCGGAGAGCAGCGTACAGTGGCTGAATCAAACTGATATGGACCCTCAAGAACCTGCTCTAGGTTTGCGCTGGATGTGCTGCTCTGACACTCTGCACTACAAGTCCATGCAGTTGGAGAGGAATCTTCCTACCATGAGAAACATCTACCGGGTTCTGGCGAGTCAGTATGACCCACTAGGGTTTCTCGTCCCCTTCACAACGAGGGCGAAGGTACTAGTCCAGCAGCTGTGGGACAAAAAGCGTGAGTGGGATGACCCCCTGTTACCAAGTGACCTGCTCTCGGCATGGAACGAATGGGAGGGTGAGCTGCAACATCTGGACGACATTAGTCTACAACGTTGTTATGTAAGCCCAGAGCTGGACAAATCTGACAGTAGGCGTGAGTTGCACATCTTCTGCGATGCATCTCAACAGGCATATGGAAGCGTTGCCTACCTACGGACGGAAGATGCTGCTGGAAAGGTGGAAGTTGCTTTCCTGACTGCCCGCTCTAGGGTGGCCCCTAAACGGCAGATGTCCATGCCACGTCTGGAACTATGTGCAGCCTTGACTGGAGCTCAACTTGCTAGCCTGCTGACCAAAGAGCTCACCCTACCACTATGCAGAGTGGTGTTATGGACAGACTCCACCACTGTCCTAACATGGATCCAGTCAGAGTCCTGTCATTTCAAGGTGTTCGTGGGAACTCGGATAGCTGAAATCCAGGAACTGACAGACAGCCAGTCTTGGCGTTATGTGACAACATATGACAATCCGGCAGATGATCTAACTAGGGGTAAAAGGCTACAAGACCTCACAGTCCAGTCATGTGGGCCCCCGTTTCTGCAGCTACATCGAGACCAGTGGCCAGAGCACCCAGCCACACCATGTACAGACTTTGCTGAGGAGCAGCGTAAACCAATAACTTGCTTAGCTGTGTCTACTGACTCTATCTCCCTGCCTGATGCACAGCAGTTTACCAGTTTTAGCAAGCTTTTGGAAGAAACAGCCAGGTGCCTTCACGGGGCGGCTGGTGACAATCTCACATCAGAGAACTACAAGGAGGCTGAGCTTATTCTGCTGAGAGCTGCTCAGAAAGACAGTTTCCCTGATGAGATCCAGTGCCTGACCACTGGGAAACCAGTTCTCTCATCCAGCCGTCTGTTTTGCCTAGACCCGGAATTTGATAAGTCGCTTCAACTCATAAGAGTAGGTGGTCGTCTCAGACGATGCCATGATTTGGAAGCTGCTGTGATACATCCAGTAGTATTGGACCCTAAACATCCAGTCACCAGACTACTCATCCGACAGGCTGACAGTGATTTGAAACACCCAGGAGCAGAGAGATTGTTTGCAGAGTTGAGAAGGAAATACTGGATTCTTCGCGGCCGTGAAGCCGTAAGAAGCGAACAGCGCTCCTGCCCTGAGTGCCAAAAATGGAGAGCCCAACCTGCCAACCCAAAGATGGCTGACCTTCCCCTTGCACGCCTACGATTACATCAGCCAGCCTTCTTCTCAACAGGCATCGACTGCTTTGGGCCAATGTGTGGTGGATCATAAATTTGATTAGTTTTGAAGTTGTACATCTCTGTTCCTTATATTTCATGTGATGCCCTTATTAATGTTTTATTTGTTGCTTTGACTGTTTTCGAATAGAATATGCAGTGGGAATATAGAGGGAGATAAGCAGTGAAAGTTTTGCCTGGGTTGATTGTGCGTCGATCCATTGTTAATGCCTCAGGGCTCCAGTAGGTGGGTTCGCGCGCTTCCTCCTTCACTCAATACAGACGAGTGAGAGCTGCGTGTCTGTGCCGTTCTTTCACCTCTCCTCACTATTTCCCCTGTTTAAGGTAACTGTCATGCACAAATCTGTATAAATGTGTGTTACTGTTGATTATTACATTGTTATCATTGTTCATTGTAGCGGAAGATGTGAATTGCAGACTATTTTGCTGAGAAGTTCCAGTTAATCTCTGTTGCTGCGTATGCTAGTTTTCGCTATTACTCCGCCATATTGTGTGAAGATTTTTCTGTTACGATCTGTATAAGTTAACTACTGAAAGACATGCAGTACTTAAAGTATTATTTCATTGCTGTGAAAAGTTAGTGACTGTGTCAGCTAACATGTGCGAGTTAAAAAGATGTTTTTGTCTAATGCTACAGTTCAGTTATCTAAAGTATTCTCATCAGCTAATGCAGCGAACAATAGTAACTTAGTTTGGATACAGTTGTCCTGAGACTGAGTGCATCCATAAGAATATTGTTTTGGTTGTATTGCTTCTGAAACTCAATACAGACGAGTGAGAGTGAGAGCTGCGTGTCTGTGCCGTTCTTTCACCTCTCCTCACTATTTCCCCTGTTTAAGGGCACAACATTTGGAGGCACCGCTGGGATGATTGATTCGAGGACCATCCCTGACCTGTAAGAGAAATCCTCTCGTTGATCATCCCCCCAGACGACCCAGGTATCAGAAAGGAGCATAGTAAAGCAGCAGAGACATCGCTAGACCTACGTTGGTATCTGTATCCTGAAGTGAAAAAGTGGCCACTAGGGGGCAGTAAAAGCCAACTAAGTCTGATCATTTCTCAACTGACTGCTTGTGCTAACTCCTCTGACAACATGGAGTCTGAATTAGAAAAGCTTCAGCTGGAGATTAAAGGAACACTGTATCAACTGACTTTAGAGCAGCTGACTAAATTATGTGATGTACTTCAAATCTCAGGACCAGGAAAAGAGTTTGTGATTAATAGAACGCGCAGTCAGCTAGTCTCGCATTTAGTTAAGCACCTTGAACGCACAGAGCTGGCTACCCGAGAGGACGAAGGTATGTCAGAACTTCTTAATGTCCAGGACATTATAAGTGACATACAAATGGATAAAAAACAAGGTGTGAATGAAACAGTGGATCCAGCTGTTCAGGACCAGGAAAGTAGCCAGGAGGAGATAGAGACATTAAGACTGCTCTTACAACAAAAAGAGGGTGAAATGCATGACTTGATGAGGAATAGCATGAATCCTGCCTTAAGTCCTCGCACCCCAGTGAGAAACATTGTTCCAACAGCACCAAACAGTTCCATGTGGCGCAAAGATTTTAAGATATCAGGCCAAATAGGAGAGCCGGGGCAAAAAGACAGGCTGACATTCTCCAGTCTGGCGAGACAAATTGAAAGCGGGATCAATAGAGGCTACCCAGAATCAGAAATCACTGATGCTGTAATTCGTGCTATCACGCCAGGCTTGCAGCTAAGGAGTTATCTTGAAGGAAAAGAAAACCTCACATTACCTGCTCTTAGGAGAATCCTCAGGTCTCATTACCAGGAGAAAGGTGCCACAGAGTTATACAAACAACTTACCTCTGAGGTTCAGAGTAGTAAAGAGACACCCCAAAATTTCTTGATCAGGACAATGGACTTGAGACAGAAAATCCTGTTTGCTTCTCAGGAAGTTGAGTCCAGTCTAAAGTATGATCCAGCACTAGTCCAGAGCCTTTTTATGCATACTGTCCTGACTGGCCTTCAGAATGACAATATTAAAAGTGACCTGCAACCTTACCTCCTGCAAACAAATACTTCAGATGAGTTGTTGCTCGAGAAGGTAAATATTGCAGTCGCAAATGAAAAGGAAAGACAGGACAAAAAGAAACATGCCGCTCCATCACGAGTAACAGCTGTAAATACTGTCCAGTCTAATGATTCCCCAGTGGGAAAGAGAAGCACAGCTCAAGAGAAACCAGCCCCTCCACCCCCTGATCTTCTAACAGAAATAAAGGAAATGCGTGCTGACATGGTGCTGCTGAAAGACTTGAGGGCTGAAGTTTCCCAAATCAGAGAAACCATTCAAAAGACAACCCCAGCACCTCAGCAGCCTTTCCCCATTAAGGCTGAACAAAACTGCATGCCATTTTACCACCAGCACCCTCCTGCAGCAGCACAGGAACACCACCCAGCACATGGACCTGGACATGTGTATGGGACAGCACAGTTTCAACAAAGATTCGCACCACAGCGATATTATCCCTCACCAAGTCACCGTTCCAGATGTTTTGCATGTGTGCAGGCAGGTGAGGCATATTGCCAGCATTGTTTTAGGTGTGGGAGTAGTGAGCATTTCCGTGCAAGTTGTAAAGCACCTAGACTGACAAAATCAGATAAAGGGAGCCCTTTAAACTAAGGGAGGTTGCTCCCACGGGACATGGGGCAACCGACAGCATTGAAAAGTCCCAATATTGTGCTAACTGTGAGGGAAAGGAAGAGAGTATGAAGTTAAAATGTTGTTCTGTTTGTAAAATAACATTGTACTGCTCAAAAGACTGTCAAGAGACACACTGGTCTGTGCACAGAAGGTACTGTAAGCCACATACATGTTCATCTATTAAGAAACAGGAAACACAGTCAAGTTGCAAACCAAAGTGTAGGAAAAGAAGTAATCCAGTGAAGATGCCTACTGTAAAAGAGCTTGTAGGAGAGAAATGTCTTATTCAGTGCTTTCTGCACAACCAAAGAATCCAGGCACTTTGGGACACAGGTTCACAAATTTGTGCTGTAGATGCGGCCTGGAAACAGACCCATTTGCCTGATGTCCAACTAAGAGATATAGCAGAACTAGTAGACCCACTTGAACCACTGCAACTTGAAGCAGCCAATGGGACGGAAATACCATATATTGGTTGGCTCGAGGTAAGCTTCAGACTTGCTGCTAATGATAAAGATCTGCTAATACCTGTGTTAGTGTTAAAAGGCAACCAACAGTCATGCCCCATAATTGGCTTCAATGTGATTTCACACCTAGTTGCAAACAGAGTACAGGATAAGACAAACACTAAGAATAAAGAGAAACTCATGAAAACAGTAAAAGTAGCTTTTCCTCACCTCAGAAAGAGTAGGGCAAGAGCTTTTGTTAATGCAGTGACAGTGGGACAGCCATGTGAGCACAGTGTAAGAACAACAAATGAGAGGAGTTGAAGTGCCTAAACAGAGTTCCGTCCAAATAGAGTGTCGTGTGCAAGCCCCGCCTTTCAAAGAAGATAGAACCCTGATCTTCGAGCCTCATGAGAACCCACAGTGGCCTGAAGGACTCGAGTTCTGTGATACCCTTGTTTTAGTAAAGACTGGTATGACACCAAAAATTGTCATTAGTGTACAAAATCCCACCAGCCATGACATCACACTGCCAAGTAGGACTGTTATTGGAACTGTGCAGTCTGTTGCATCAATATATCCTACTAATGTATTCAAAACTGACTGCCTCCCTACTGCATCAGTCCGTCCCATCCAGGCTAAGAGCTCAGGTGAGAACACACCTAAAAGTGAACAATGGGACCCACCTGTTGACTTGACTCACCTGAATGACCACCAGAGACAAGCTGTTAGTCAGATGTTAAGAGAAGAGTCAGAGTCATTCTCTAAATCTGATGATGACATAGGCTGTGTTGAAAACTTGCAAATGAACATTTCGTTGAAAGATAATGAGCCAGTCACACGGACTTATCTCTCTGTCCCAAAACCCTTGTATCAGGAAATGAAAAACTACCTACAGGACCTAATAGCTCAGGGGTGGGTGGAAAAATCGAACTCATCTTACTCCTCTCCAGTAGTCTGTGTGAGAAAAAAAGACGGTACATTGCGCTTGTGTATTGACTACCGAGAGCTGAATAGGAAGACTCACCCAGACCGCCACCCCATTCCCAGAGTACAAGACATCATGGACAACTTAGGTGGCAACACTCTCTTTTCTCTACTGGACCAGGGTAAAGCATACCACCAGGGGTTCATGGGCAAAGACAGTAAACACCTAACAGCTTTTGTGACCCCCTGGGGCCTGTATGAGTGGGTCAGAATCCCATTTGGACTGATGAATGCTCCGGCAGCATTCCAACGCTGCATGGAGGAGTGCTTAGAAGGGTTAAGGGATGAAATATGTGTGCCTTACCTCGATGATGTCCTTGTCTTTAGCAGAACGTTTGAGGATCATGTTGAGGATGTCAGGAAAGTGCTGCGCCGACTCAGGGAGTACGGAATCAAACTCAAACCAAGGAAGTGTGACCTGTTTAGGACAGAAGTGAGGTACCTTGGCAGGATTGTGTCAGCAGAGGGAAGCAGGATAGACTCCACAGACACTGCTGCTGTAACAGCTTTGAAAAACAAACAGCCAGGTACTGTTGGTGAACTAAGAGCAATGTTGGGCCTACTAAGTTATTACAGACAATACGTCAAGGATTTTGCCAGAATTGCAAATCCTCTGTATGACTTGCTCAAGGGACCTGCAGATGCTGAGACCCAGCGAAACACAAGATTAAAGTGGCAAACAAAGCGAAACAGGTGTAGTGTCCCTTCGAGTACACCTATTGAGTGGACCGACATGCACCAGTTAGCACTAGAGCAGCTGATAGACTGTCTAACTCAGCCCCCTGTTCTAGGCTTTCCAGAATTTTCACAGCCATTCACCCTTCACACTGATGCGTCAAACCAGGGATTAGGCGCCGTGTTGTACCAAAAGCAGAATGGAAAGCTTCGTGTGATTGCTTATGGTTCCCGCACTTTAACTGCAGCTGAGAAGAATTACCATCTCCATTCAGGCAAGTTAGAGTTTCTTGCTCTCAAGTGGGCTATCACAGAAAAATTCCGTGATTACCTATATTATGCACCATTCTTCACCGTGTACACCGACAATAATCCACTTACCTATGTACTGTCCACTGCCAAACTGAATGCAACAGGGTGTCGATGGGTAGCAGAACTGGCAGATTTTCACTTCACAATTAAATATCGCCCTGGTAAAGAAAATGTGGACGCAGACAGCCTCTCCAGGATGCCAGTAGACATGGAAACGTTTATGAATGAATGCACAGAGGAAATGGCATACGATGTAATTGGAGCAACCACACAGGCAGTGGAAAGGCAGGATGACTCCAACGTGTCATGGTCCATGGGTGTCTCAGTCAGGTGTTCAGCCATGGCCACAGATGTTTCCATCATTCCACTGACAAAAGGCCAGATCAAACAGGACCAGAGAAGTGATCCGACTATTGGACCTGTAACTCAGTGTAAACTAACACAGGAAAAACCATCACGTTCAGAACTAAGAAAACTCAGCCCACAGGTCATATGTCTCCTGAGGGAGTGGGACAAATTGGAGATGGATGAGAATGGGATCTTGCACAGGAAAACAGCAAACAGAAAACAGTTGGTCCTACCAGAAATACACAAAAGTACTGTACTAAAGGAGCTACATGATGAAATGGGCCATCAAGGTGTAGAGAGAACATTGTCACTGATACGGGACCGGTTTTACTGGCCCTATATGCAACGGGAAGTAGAGGATTATGTGACCAGAAGGTGTGTTTGCATAAAACAGAAGAAGCCGTGTTATGAGAGCAAAGCACCACTGACTAATATTGTCACTACTCACCCATTTGAACTTGTCTCAATTGATTTCCTGCACCTTGACAAGTGCAAAGGGGGTTATGAATACATCCTTGTAGTCATTGACCATTTCACACGCTTCGCCCAAGCGTATGCCACAACTTCCAAATCAGGTAAAACGGCTGCAGACAAAATCTTTAATGACTATGCTTTAAGATTTGGCTTTCCAGCACGAATACATCATGATCAAGGTGCTGAATTTGAAAATCATCTGTTTGCACAACTAAAAAACTACTGTGGAGTTGCTGGGTCCAGGACTACTCCCTACCATCCCCAAGGGAATGGACAAGTGGAGCGATTTAATAGGACACTACTCCAGATGCTGAAAACACTCTCACAGAGTCAGAAAACTAACTGGAAGGACTCGCTTAACAAACTGATTTATGCCTATAATTGTACCCGCAGCGAGGTAACTGGATTTTCCCCTTTTTACTTGTTATACGGACGCTCCCCACGATTGCCAATCGACATGCTGTTCAGCTTGACCTCAGAACAAGGAGATGGCAATCATCATGACTACATGGTAAAATGGAAACAAGGCATGGAAGAAGCATATGAGATCACGAGAGAAAATGCTCATAAAGCAGCTGTAAGAAGTAAAAGACATTATGACAGCAAGGTGAAGAGCTCAGTATTACAGCCAGGTGATCGTGTTTTAATAAGGAACATGACACCTCGAGGAGGTCCAGGCAAGCTGAGGAACCACTGGGAGGATGTGGTTCACACAGTCGTTCGTCAGGTCAGCAGAGATATCCCAGTTTATGAACTCAGACCTGAGAAAGCAAAAGGGAGATCAAGGATATTGCATCGCAATCTTCTTCTGCCATGTGACCATCTGCCTGTTGAAACTGGAGTGCGACCACGAACAAGAAAAAGAGCCGTGGAGACAAGTGAGGAAGTGGAACAAGCTGAGGAAGAGGATGACGATGATGAGTACTATCCAGTGTCATCTCAGCAGCCATTTGAGCCACTTTACCCTCCGACACTGAATCCTATGAGCACTGATGAACCAGCCAAACACCTTCAAACAGTGGAAAACATGTCATCTGAGCCAGAGAATGAACATGAAGTACTGAACCAATGTGAACAACTACCCGACCAAGAGGAAAATTATGTCGAGGAACCATCAGTGGAGGAACCTGTTCCTGCACCTGTTCCAGACAAACACAGCAGGACCTGTGAGCAAGAGCATCAGCGACCGAGTAGAGAGCGCAAGCCACCAAAGATCTTCACATATGATCGGCTTGGTTCACCAGCTTGTTATAACCTGAGAACACCATCACATCATACACACTTCATGGTTCCACGGACTGTTCAGGCATACTGCCACTGATAACTGTATGGACTTGAGTGAAAAGAAACATTGTGATCACACACGAAACACATTACTGAACAGAGACAATGTACTTACACTCCACACCAACCACAAGGAAATGGACTGTTTAACACAGAATTCATATTCAAAGTGACTTTTGGACATTGAACTGATTCATATTGTGCTTGCAGCTTAACAGACACATCCAAAGCACACCACATGGCTACGGCCACTTGTATCACTCTCATGGACATTTGTCAAAGGAGAGAGTGACTGCTTTGACAAGCTGCACTAAAATGACTTTGTTCTCAAGCCAGCAGCAGACTGTGTTAATGTAACTGCATGGACACTGTAATTCATACAGACTGTATGAGAACACTGAAAGACTTTGGGTAATAACCCACACTAAAGAATGTATGAAAAGAGTTCCAGCTTGTGAAACTATTTTTGTAGAGTACATATAAGGTACAAGAAACAGTTATAGTATGCAATGGTTTATTGTATGTGGTTTTGGTGATATTAATGTTCATAACTCCACGTTTGTGCTAAATGTTAAACATTTGGATGTTGAGGACAACATCTATTCTGAGGGGGAGTATGTGGTGGATCATAAATTTGATTAGTTTTGAAGTTGTACATCTCTGTTCCTTATATTTCATGTGATGCCCTTATTAATGTTTTATTTGTTGCTTTGACTGTTTTCGAATAGAATATGCAGTGGGAATATAGAGGGAGATAAGCAGTGAAAGTTTTGCCTGGGTTGATTGTGCGTCGATCCATTGTTAATGCCTCAGGGCTCCAGTAGGTGGGTTCGCGCGCTTCCTCCTTCACTCAATACAGACGAGTGAGAGCTGCGTGTCTGTGCCGTTCTTTCACCTCTCCTCACTATTTCCCCTGTTTAAGGTAACTGTCATGCACAAATCTGTATAAATGTGTGTTACTGTTGATTATTACATTGTTATCATTGTTCATTGTAGCGGAAGATGTGAATTGCAGACTATTTTGCTGAGAAGTTCCAGTTAATCTCTGTTGCTGCGTATGCTAGTTTTCGCTATTACTCCGCCATATTGTGTGAAGATTTTTCTGTTACGATCTGTATAAGTTAACTACTGAAAGACATGCAGTACTTAAAGTATTATTTCATTGCTGTGAAAAGTTAGTGACTGTGTCAGCTAACATGTGCGAGTTAAAAAGATGTTTTTGTCTAATGCTACAGTTCAGTTATCTAAAGTATTCTCATCAGCTAATGCAGCGAACAATAGTGACTTAGTTTGGATACAGTTGTCCTGAGACTGAGTGCATCCATAAGAATATTGTTTTGGTTGTATTGCTTCTGAAACTCAATACAGACGAGTGAGAGTGAGAGCTGCGTGTCTGTGCCGTTCTTTCACCTCTCCTCACTATTTCCCCTGTTTAAGGGCACAACAAATGCAGGTGAAAGTTGGTCGGAGAAATGAAAAACGCTGGGGCCTGCTCTTCAAATGCTTGACGACTCGTGCCATTCATATTGAGGTGTTGTCTAGTATCAACACCGACTCATTTCTAATGGCATTAAGAAGATTTGTCTCTCGTCGTGGGAAACCAGCTGAGATACTGTGTGACCAGGGAACAAATTTCCGAGGTGGGGATCGGGAGCTCCAGGAAACTTTCAAAGCCCTGCATCCCTCTTTACAAGGCAAGTTAGCAGAGCAGCAGATCAAGTTTCGATTTAACCCTCCCAGTTCTCCCCACTTTGGAGGATCCTGGGAGCGAGAGATCAGGTCCATAAAGGCAGCTCTGGCCTCCACATTGGGCTCACAGGTTGTAAAAGAGGAAATACTCCAAACAGTGTTGATCGAGATCGAGGAAATACTCAACTCGAAACCTTTGGGGTACGTGTCATCAGACGTGGCTGACCCAGACCCCATTACCCCAAATTTGTTGCTGATGGGGCGGCTAGACCCTTCCCTACCCCAAGTGATATACCACGACTCAGAGCTCATTGGACGACGATCATGGAGGACCTGTAAGGTGTTATCCGATCGCTTCTGGACACAGTTCATACGCCACTACCTGCCTACACTGCAGACACGGTCAAAGTGGCAGAAAGACACTGCTCCGATCCAGCTGGGCACTGTGGTGATGATAGTGGATCCCCATCTTCCCAGAGCATCATGGCCTGTTGGGAAGATCAACAGGGTATTCCCCGGAGCTGATGGTTTGATCCGATCTGCAGAAGTGGACGTAAAGGACCGTACCTACGTACGCCCAGTGAGCCGCCTTATTCGACTACCTGCAGTACCAGAACAAAATGGACAGTAAATGACATTCTGCAAACTTGCGAGGGCAAGTTTGGGGGCGGCTGTTCTGAAGGCAGGACTGTGATGCAGTTTTCTGCCTCAGTGACATTTGAAAACCTAAAACTTAAAATTGTCCGTAGCCTGCTGTTGTTACCACTGTCCTGTTTTAAATCGATACTAACTAGCTAACTGACCGAATGCCCATTAACCTTAGAACTCCTGTTGTGTGTGTGTGTGCGTGCGTGTGTGTTTTGGGGCCACCCTGGGGCGCACACATGTCAGTGCGCCCCAGGGTGGCTGTGACTACAATGTAGCTTGCCAGCACCAGTGTGTGAATGTGTGGATGACTGGATGCGTAAAGCGCTTTGGGGTCCTTAGGGACTAGTAAAGCGCTATACAAATACAGGCCATTTACCATTTTTTTTGTACAGAGAGACAGCCAGGTTCATAATGGATATAAGGAAGTTGTTTTTGTTTTTTGTTTTGTTTTTTTTTAAAAGGAGCCACATTCAGGTAAAAGTGTAAAATCAAACGATCCGTCAATCAAGAATAATGTTGGATCAGTGTTTCAATATTTATATCTTTTATTAGATATTCATGTGGTTTGGTTATTTTCCTTTTGGTTGAAAGTAGACTGAGAGAGGACTTTGTGTTAGCGATTTTAATAGTATTTTTTCATATTAATGTAATTTATCATCTAACTGAATACAATCTATTTGTGTATGATTGTCAGTCCAAAGAGGGAGAGAGGAAAGAGGAGAACGTGAGGAGAAAGTACAAGGTCAGGAAGAACCAGGTAAGAAAACAGACAGGGAACAGTGACAGGCAAAACAGAAACTGTTAAACTGACAAAGAGAAAAAACCAGATTTTACTCAAACAATCTGGAAGTTGTGTCCTCCCTATATTAAAGCTGCTGTACAGAATCTGCAAAACAAACTGGGTTGAAACATTTGACCCTCTTTAACAACATTCCAATATAACATTATCATTGATTGGGGAGATTAAAATTAATAATATATTTTTATGTGGTTCAACCACAACTCTACTAAAACCTCAGCCAGTAATAGGTAGGCCAACTTTTGGACTGTCCAGTTGTCTGTATGACTGCTGCAGTACGTGCGCCACATTTGCGCACTATCAGAAAGAGCCAAACGGCCCTGGTGGAGTGAGGAGCTGTAAAGAGAAGTGCTCTGTTTCTAAAAATGTTAAACTTTTTACAGTGTGTACCACCTGAAAGTACCACTATGAAAGCATGAAACCCATAAATCTTACAACACAAAATTTGTATTATTAAATTAGATTTTTATTTGTAATAATTTATTCTGTTTTGGGAGTGTTTTTTATGTATCTGTATTATATTATACATACACATTAAAAGTGAATCTCTGTCCAAACAATGCACTCAGTTTACTTTTTACTCACTATGAGCATCACTCATTATTCTCCCCCAGTAATTAAGGTTAGGATATGTTTTCTTTTTTATTCCAATCCATTCTTCTTTTGCAGCATTTAAATAACCTTGATCAGATTTGATGGTTTTGTTACAGACTTTTCAGAAAAGTGTTTTGCTTTTCTTTCACAAATATGGGGATTAAATTGTGTTAAAATGTACAAAACAGTGATGTCATGTTTTGAGACGAGGACCCAGGGACAGAGAGACTTGATGAATTTAAGAATCTTATGATTTATCTTGCCAGGCTGGGCAGCTCTCTGGGTGAAAAGCTCTAATCCTAGAATCGCCCCTGGTTAAGCGACTGGAAAAGAAAAATTTAATTTAATATATTTATTTATGTTTTTTTGTTCATTATTTGTTTGTATAATTGAAGACTGTTAAATGAAATTAATGAGTGGATTAATCCCAGATTATCCCAGATTAAGAAATTACATCATCAAAGCAGTGAAACATAATAACACATGCATAACAAATAATAAAGGAATTCAAGGATCAATAAAAAATGGAAACAATAAAACTACCTGAATAAATGAGTAAATAAAGAAATATTATAAAATAAATAAATACTTGAATAAATGAATGATAAAACGTTATAAATGTAATACAAATAATTGCAAATATGTAAATAAAGCAAATCAAGATATGAATCTTTTTCTTCTTCTTCCAAGTGCTTCCTTTAGGTGGTGCCACAGTGGATCATCTGCCTCCATCAATCCTTTCTGTTTGATTTATTTTGCCTGAAACAAATATTTAAATAACATCAGAATAACAAATAGATGGTTAAATTGATACATTTAAATATCTAAGGATTCCCAGAGTGTGGACCAAAGGTGCTGCAGGTGGGCTGCAGTAATAACTGAAGGTCATTGTAGTATTAATCATTTATCGCCAGCAGCGTGTGATTTTTATGTCATTTTAAATAAAAAATGTGTAATCACTGTGACAGAATTAAGATCTTTGATTGGGTCATAAATGTGTGGGACAGCAGCATTCTTGACTTTAGGAATGAGTGATCTAATTAAATAGTGAGGAATAGATAAATAGATAGAGGCCATGATGGAGGGGTCAATCAAATTAGATGTGTGGATGTTGGAGGATGAGATTCCCACAGAGGATCAGTTTGGAAATCAAGGCGGGAATTAAAAGAAAGACATACAGAGAGAAAGAAGGAAGAAGAAGACATAGAGTGAATATCTACAGAAATTAAACAATAAATAATTTTTTACTTAAATATTTTGGAGGGATATGCAAATGTCTATTTTTTTAATTATTTGTAAGGACTACATTTTGTATTTATAAATGATCAACTTCTTGTTTTTTCTACTGAATTAATGTTTTTTTCTGTTGTGTGTGGGAGCAGCCGACCTCATCGAGAATTTCCTTTGGGATGAAGTCTGATGAATTAAAATGAAATAAAGACGGGTGTTCGTGCACATATGTGAGCGTGTTCAAGGATTCCTGGAATGCTTTGATTTGTTTACGTGTTATTTTTTATGGACACCTTGTTCCCGTGTGCGGCAGGAAAAGCAGGTTTCCTCTGAGGCATGAGATGCTGATAGGTCAGGCGTGTGACCTGTGATCAAAGTTTACGAGCAGCTGACAGATTAATTCATGAGTGTGACTACAGCAGACAGCACAGCGCAAACAGCTACGTTCCTCACTCACTTCAATCTCTGCAGCAGTCAACCTTGTCCAGACTCCACCACATTACATCTGCATGAGTCAGTCTGTTCTTTATTTATAGAGTGTGTCTCATTACATGCAAACTCAACAAGCTTAAAAAATTAAATCATTGTTTTAATATAGTGCAAAATTACAACAACAGTCACATCAAGGTGCTTTACACTGTAAGCTAGAGACCCTACAACAATACAGAGAAAACCTATCAATCACACAACCCCCTGTGAGCAAGACTTTGGTGACAGTGGGAAGGAAAAAAATCCCTTTAAAGTGGAATAAACCTCTGGGAGAACCAGACTCAGAGAGGACTCTGCTGTAACTGGGGGTGAGGGGAGGAAGACAGGACAAAGACGCAGAACATAAAACCAAAAACCCCTTGTTATCTCGTAGGGACACTTTAACTTCCCCTCAGTTCATCTGCTGCCTGAAACATGAAGCTCAGATAGTCAGCAGTCAGTCAGTCCCGTCAGACACCCATAGACACTTCTTGACCGTGTTTGTGCTGCTGGAGCATTTTTAATGACTTCATCTGACCAATAATATGTCCGCTAGGGCTATGACCAAAATCTCATATCCTGATATAAAACATTTATCATCCCGACAATGATATATATGACAAAAATGTTAAATTTTCTTTAAATTCTGTGAATCCCGGGCAATTCAACTTGTGTGAAGTGTTTTCAGGTGGGCATCATGCACCCGGAGTTGAGTGTATCGACCGATGCGTGAAACAATGCATTTTTAGACATAGGTTGTAACAGCTCCAATTTTCTTTGTGATTATTTATTGCACGGGGAAAAGCCTGTTGTAACGTTTGAGTCTAAGGTTTATTTTCAGCACCAGACGGCTGTGTTTTGCTTCTCATCCATAAACTCTCCATACTCTTTCACATGATTCTTGCGTAGTGTCAGGGTTCTCGGTCGGTTCGACCCAGCATTTTGAGTTTATCATGTTTTGGTTTATTTTTGAATGATCGTTTTGTTACTCTTGTGCTTTGTTGATTATTATTAGAATTCTATCTTTCTGTTTATTCGTTTTCAAGGATTTGTTGTCTCATGTATAGTTTGAGTTCCATGTGTTATTTTCTGTCTGCCTCTCAGTGTTGAGTCTGTGTCTTTGTGTAGTGATTTCGTGTTTCCTGTTTTATTGTGAAGGTCTGCGTCTCATGTGAGTGTATTCAGTTTTACCTCCCTTGTCTCGTCTCGTTAATTACTTCCAGCTGTGTCCCCCACCTGTGTGTAATCGCCCTGTGTTTCTCTGAGTGTATTTAAGTCGTGTATTCTGTTGTAATAGTTGCTGGTCCGTCTGTCCATCCACCGTGTTTCATCTGTGTGTTCTCCCTGCTGTCCATCGTCATTTACCTCTACCAATCCTCCTTCATGTTTGTGTTCATGTTCAGTAGATTAGTTCTTTCCAGTATAGTTTAGCTTAATCTCTGTTTGCCATTTTTTCCCCTGTGCTTTGTGTTTCAATAAACCGCCTTCACATCTTCACGAGTGCCTGCAATTGGATCCTCCTTTATTTTTCCCCACACAGCTCATCTCACTCGCCGTGACACATAGGTGGTAGAAGAGGTTTGCCGTGTTTGAGTCTGAGGTGGGGACCAGTTTCATGCATAATTTGCATAGTACAGTTTTCTGGTCCGTGTCAGACTTTTCATAACCAAACCATGTCAATGCTACAGAGGGAGCCCCTCGTTTAGAAATAAGGTCCTCGATTTGTTTTGAATGGTCCTTCTGCTTGTCATCATTTCAGTTTATTATTTTTTATAAATCTCAACAGGATCTTCAGCTTCATTGTGAAAGGTTTATGTGGAAAACAAACAAATGGAAGGCGGAGCCACACAGTGGGTTTACCATCATTGTTGCTAACGACAACGCGTAAAAACAGTTGCGTAGTGTGGTTATTTTAAATATAAGAGAAAGAGAGAACTTAATATAGCCACTACAGGGACCTGATTTTAAACCATCTGTCTGGAGTTTTCAGGATCACTGAAAGATTCAGACGACCAAACAAACCCCACAGCCAGTGAAGTAGAATAAGGCAGAATAAAGTGGAAACACTCACTTTTATTTAGGTTTTTACTCACAGGGGTGGCAAAAGTCTTGCTTGGAGTGAAACAAGCTTTATTTGTAAAGATGACAAACACAAACTTCACATTTTTAGTAAAGTGTTTTTATTAAAATCAAAAATCATAAAAGGCTTTAAAAACTCCTCGATTGTTTTCTGTTACTGCAGGAAAATGTTTGTGTGCCGTGAAATGATGACATGTCATCCGTGAGTGGAACACACCTGGATATCTGGCACAGTGAGAAAAAACATGAAGTTGTGTAAGACTTGAGCACATAAGGCTGATAAGGCAGCAGAGGAAGTTCCAGGTAAGGTAAAGAGGTGTGGTCACACCTTTACAGCTCAGGGGCTCTTAAAGTACTTTCAGTGCAGAGCCAGGAGCTTAAATCTGACAGACACTCACAGAGACAGAGCTCAGCGGACCTCAGCTACATCACCATGTCCCAGCAGAGACGACCAGTGGGTGGGAAGGCTGAGGTGAACCGGGCAGTGGTGGTGTCCGTGGCCGAGTTTTACCCCGGGGTGAAGATGGGGAACAGGGCCGGAGCCAAGAGGGATGCCAAGAGGCTCCACAGTACCCTCAGCAGGCGGGGCTTTAAGGTGGAGTTGCACAGCGACCTGAGCGGCGCCGAAATCTACGAGCTGTTTGAGAAAGGTAACCAATCGCATCACCCCGAAAAGCCCACTTCCAACAATAAAAACAGGACGCAAAACATTCTAACTTTATTTAAACACAGCACAGAGACAAAATATTTAAATTGAGAGAGCTTTCAGCCAAGAACTCATTCATTTAAAAAAACAGCTGATGTCACAGAAACTCAGAGGGGGCGGGGCATCAGTGCCCACAGCAGGGCCTGCGTCTGTGAGCCCAGATAAGGAAACATTTGCAGCTCCATCTCCCTGACAGACACGCAGCTTTAACATTACAGTCTCTGTGTGTGTGTCCACACACACAGACACACCTCTGTTCTATTTACAGGTAAAGGTGAGGCTTACACTGCCCTGACACTCATTGGTGACATGCCAGCGCTGACTGATACATTTGTAATTATATAACATGTGAGGATGTGATTATATGAGTGTGTTTTACAGTGATGGTGATTAAACACTGTTACAACTGATTTCCACTCATAGATCAAACATAGGTCATAAAGTTTCATTAGTTTGAATCTTCTGCATGTGAACGTAAACACAGGCTGGCATACCTGCTGCCATGTATCCAGTGGTATGGCTGCTGTGAGAATGCTGACTGAGGGTCACTGACAGCACTACTGTCTGTTTGTGTCTGTTCTGCAGAGAGCAGGCGGCCCGTGAAGGACTGCTTCCTGGCTGTCTTGTCGTCTCACGGGGAGGAGGACTGCGTATTCGGAGCCGACGGCAAACCCGTCCGGCTGTCTCGGATCTTCGCATATTTTGACAACGAGTGCATGGAGAATAAGGCCAAAGTGTTCCTCATACAGGTAGGTGGCAGAAGGGCGAGGACAACATGAGTTTAGGTCGTGTCGAGGGAATCAAATGATCTGTTTTCTTCTGTGATGCTGAGGTCATCCTTTTGATGCTGTCTCTGCAGGCGTGTCGCGGAGACGCTCTGGATGATGGAGTGGAGGTGGACTCGGCCGGTGACGCCACCGACTGCAGCTTCTCCCTCCACCTCTCAGTTCCTGTAGATACAGCTGTGATGTATGCCACGCCCCCAGGTAAACACCAAGCCTTCAACAGACCACCACCACTACCCTCTAAACCTCCTCAGCGGCCACTCAGACCTCCTAAACTACCCTTCAAACCTCCTGACAGGCAGCATAACCATTTTATCCATCCCTAGAACCTCCACAGTTACCATGAAACATAGAAATTAAACCATCTTTATGACAACTGCAACACTTGCAATATGATCACATCTCTTCAGGGACTTTTAAGACCTACCAAAGGACTTCTAAACCTCCTTAGTAACCAGAGAAATCTTCTATACTACCCATTAACCTCCTCTATGACTACTGAAATCATTTTAACTGTTCATGGAATCTCCTCACCTGCCACAAAAGTGCCCAACTACCTGTAGACTCTCCCCAATTACTGCAGACCTCTAACTTCCTCTGAGGCCCGCATACCTTTCCAGCTGATCCTGGAGAACCTCCTTCATGACGCACAAACACATTAAAAAAAAAACCTCAGAGCTTTTTTGGTTGGCAGAAACCTTTATATGATGGTTGATACAACAACACAAGTCCGACTCCGGATACTAATAAATCGTGATTTTCTTTCTCAGTTATGTCCTCAGGAGCTCTCAGAATTCTTCAGAGGTTGTACGTGTTTAACCATGTCAGATTTCTCTGTTTACCTCCTCCTCTCTCCATCAGGTTACGGAGCCTTCATGAGCCCGCTTGGATCCGTCTTCCTTCAGACGTTCTGCACTTTGTTGGAGGACGAGGCCCATCAGAACCTGGAGCTGACTCGCCTGATGACCCGCCTCTCCCACAGGGTGGCCTACACCTTCCAGGCCAAAGGTCGTGAGCTGGGCGGGAAGAAAGAGATGCCGTGCTTCCTGACACGACTGACCAGAGAGGTGTTCCTGTCCTCAGAGTCAGAGAGAGCCGGAAAAGCAGAGGGAATCTCAGCCACATTACTGGTTGGTACTGAGAGCACCAGAACACGGACACCTTCCATCAGTTAGACCAAATCACGGCAGAGCACATGGAGGAATGGAAATGATCTTGTTTTTGTGTGGTGTCGTTCTAAAACTGTGTGAAGAAAATGTTTAGCATGTCCTGTACATATGTATGTATGCACTTTATTATTTATCTGCAAATACACAATGTTTGATACAGTCACGGGTCTGCTTGGTCTATTTCCTGAACATCTGTCAGTAACAGGCGTAAATCATCATGCCTGACCAGGTAAACGTGTTTATAGGACGATGCAGACATCGTAAACACACTGGAGCCTGAGCTGGAAACCCTGCACGTTCTTTTTTACAGAGCGGTTGGTGAGATGCAGGGGTAACTTCTGCGAGGCTCATTAATGCTGAATATATCTGCAGGTCAGGGAAGCTCTTTCTGACATCTGAAAACATCTGGACTCTGTGAAGCAGAAACAGGTCAGGAGAGCTGAAAAGCATGAGAGTTTGATCTGCCGTCTGTACCTCTGCACTGACCTGCGGATGATTTTGTGGAGAGGTCTGTGAACTTGCTCTGTCTTTCCAAGCTTGTGACGTTAGAGAACGAGGATGATGATGTTTGTTTCACGCCTTCAGATTTTAATCATGTGGTCAGAATAAACTCAGTTTGTGACAGGAGCTTCTTTTTTTTACCTTTGTGAATGTAACACTGGAACTATTTTGCTTCTAGAGCACCACTGAATATCCATGTAACGTGTCTAAGCTGTGAATGAAGAGGGTGTAGTGATGTGATGGAGCAGTTGTGGGGAAGTGAAACAGCTGAGTTCTGGGAAATGTCGTGCTGTGTGTCAGACATGAATCATAAATGTGTTGCAGGTACTAAACTGAAAGTAGATGAAGGAAGGCCTCAGGACAAAACCACTCCCACACCTCTGTGAGCGTAAACTTCCCGACCTGCTGACTGCTCATTCCACGTCACATGATCTGCTTTATTACATATTCAGTGATAACAGGTGTGGACTCTGTAAGTTCTGGTTCACGTCCAGACAGGAAGTACTCAAACCCAGACAGACTGACTTTATGTGATCCCACACGTGTCTCTGTATGAACACACACCTGCTGACTCAAGGAGATGACTCAGAAACATCTCCACCTAAGATTCTCACAACTCCTGTAAGAGGACAAAATATGTGAAATGTAAATCCAGCCTGACCCTGCAGGTTGATTGGTCACCTGTTAACAGATGTAAAGTTCAAACCCTCACCTGGTTTCTGGTTTAAATGCTTAAACATGTGACTCATCCACAGCTGTACCTTCACACTGCTGATGAAGAGGTTAAAACTTTTAAATTACTGTTTATACCGACCTGTTAGACTCACATATGCAGTAAATCTTACATTTTATTGTTAAACATGTGACGGTGTTCTTCAGACTGACACTTTAGTTTAGGAATAATCTTTTTCTTCAACCAACAATTCAAGATTTATTTGTAATGTCTCAATACAGGAGTAGAAATTTTTAAGCACTATAAAAGATTTCTGCACCTACTCCAAATTACTGTTTTTTATTATTAAAAACTACCTGCTGTTAATTTCTGATACTCAGTTATTTGTTCATATTCAGATGTATTTATCAAAGGAAAAATAAATGCAGATATAAAAATGTGTGACTACGTGGATAATGAGTGAATAAGTGAAGAAATAACCTTCATAAATGAGAAAATAAGCTCCAGTTTATTGCAGTCGCATTAAAGTGGATCAATGAACAGCTGAAGTTTGTGAAACTTCTCAAAAAATGGTGACACAACATCTTCAAGAACTTTAGGAAAACCTTTCCCAGGATCAGAGATCTTCTCTCTCTGACTCTGAGGACAGGAACACCTCTCTGGTCAGTCGTGTCAGGAAGCACGGCATCTCTTTCTTCCCGCCCAGCTCACGACCTTTGGCCTGGAAGGTGTAGGCCACCCTGTGGGAGAGGCGGGTCATCAGGCGAGTCAGCTCCAGGTTCTGATGGGCCTCGTCCTCCAACAAAGTGCAGAACGTCTGAAGGAAGACGGATCCAAGCGGGCTCATGAAGGCTCCGTAACCTGATGGAGAGAGGAGGAGGTAAACAGAGATACTGGTCTCTGGACCGTGGTGAAAAATCTGCAGATTATTGATTCAGACAAATGTCACCACCAGGTGTCAAAAATGAAGAGGTTCTGTGGTCTCTTCAAAGGTGTTAGAGTTTTCAGAGAGGGTTCTGTAGGATTTGGACAACACTACTAAAACACTACTTGAGTTGTCAGGAAAAGGTTCTAGAGGTCCTCACAAAGTTGTAGGACTCACTGAGGAAGTTGCACTGGTATTTTAAGTTTAAGGGATCCTGGAGAAAGGGAGCCTTGAGGAGATTAGACTGGTCAGTGAGAAGGTTCAAGGTTCTCTGGTAGGCTGGTTATGGCCAGAGAGATTTAAACAGCTGTTTGAAAAGTGAACTTAATATTTAGGATGAAGAAGGTCACCTAGATTCAGTTAGGAATGTGCAGTGGTCATTACAGAGGTTCAAGGGCTTTGTAGTCATTGTGGAGCCTCTAAGCGTAGTTCACGAGGTTTCAGTTGTCAATAAAATGTTTGAGGGGTCTTTAGGATGCTGTAGCAGTCACTGGGGAAGTTTTATGATCACAAAAAAGGTTCAACAGATTCTTTAGAAGATAGAGGTCTGCAGTAATTGGGGAGAGTCTACAGGTAGTTGGGCACTTTTGTGGCAGGTGAGGAGATTCCATGAACAGTTAAAATGATTTCAGTAGTCATAGAGGAGGTTAATGGGTAGCAGGGGCGATTCTAGGATTAGAGCTTTGGAGGTGCTGAGCACCCAGAGAGCTGCCCAGCCTGGCAAGATAAATCATAAGATTCTTAAATTCATCAAGTCTCTCTGTCCCTGGGTCCTCGTCTCAAAACATGACATCACTGTTTTGTACATTTTAACACAATTTAATCCCCATATTTGTGAAAGAAAAGCAAAACACTTTTCTGAAAAGTCTGTAACAAAACCATCAAATCTGATCAAGGTTATTTAAATGCTACAAAAGAAGAATGGATTGGAATAAAAAAGAAAACATATCCTAACCTTCATTACTGGGGGAGAATAATGAGTGATGCTCATAGTGAGTAAAAAGTAAACTGAGTGCATTGTTTGGACAGAGATTCACTTTTAATGTGTATTTATAATATAATACATATACATAAAGAAAACACTCCCAAAACAGAATAAATTATTACAAATAAAAATCTAATTTAATAATACAAATTTTGTGTTGTAAGATTTATGGGTTTCATGCTTTCATAGTGGTACTTTCAGGTGGTACACACTGTAAAAAGTTTAACATTTTTAGAAACAGAGCACTTCTCTTTACAGCTCCTCACTCCACCAGGGCCGTTTGGCTCTTTCTGATAGTGTGCAAATGTGGCGCACGTACTGCAGCAGTCATACAGACAACTGGACAGTCCAAAAGTTGGCCTACCTATTACTGGCTGAGGTTTTAGTAGAGTTGTGGTTGAACCACATAAAAATATATTATTAATTTTAATCTCCCCAATCAATGATAATGTTATATTGGAATGTTTTTAAAGAGGGTCAAATGTTTCAACCCAGTTTGTTTTGCAGATTCTGTACAGCAGCTTTAATATAGGGAGGACACAACTTCCAGATTGTTTGAGTAAAATCTGGTTTTTTCTCTTTGTCAGTTTAACAGTTTCTGTTGTGCCTGTCACTGTTCCCTGTCTGTTTTCTTACCTGGTTCTTCCTGACCTTGTACTTTCTCCTCACGTTCTCCTCTTTCCTCTCTCCCTCTTTGGACTGACAATCATACACAAATAGATTGTATTCAATTAGATGATAAATTACATTAATATGAAAAAATACTATTAAAATCGCTAACACAAAGTCCTCTCTCAGTCTACTTTCAACCAAAAGGAAAATAACCAAACCACATGAATATCTAATAAAAGATATAAATATTGAAACACTGATCCAACATTATTCTTGATTGACGGATCGTTTGATTTTACACTTTTACCTGAATGTGGCTCCTTTTTAAAAAAAACAAAACAAAAAACAAAAACAACTTCCTTATATCCATTATGAACCTGGCTGTCTCTCTGTACAAAAAAAAATGGTAAATGGCCTGTTTTTGTATAGCGCTTTACTAGTCCCTAAGGACCCCAAAGCGCTTTACGCATCCAGTCATCCACACATTCACACACTGGTGCTGGCAAGCTACATTGTAGTCACAGCCACCCTGGGGCGCACTGACATGTGTGCGCCCCAGGGTGGTCCCAAAACACACACGCACGCACACACACACACACACACACACACACACACACACACACACACACACACACAACAGGAGTTCTAAGGTTAATGGGCATTCGGTCAGTTAGCTAGTTAGTATCGATTTAAAACAGGACAGTGGTAACAACAGCAGGCTACGGACAATTTTAAGTTTTAGGTTTTCAAATCTCACTGATTTTACTGCAGTGTAGGACAAATTGTAGGGTAGCAAACATCGCTGGAAAACAAGTTTTTTTACACCCTGGTTACCTGGTGTAATGTTTTTCAGTAAAAAGAAACATGGTCTGACTCCTACCAACTATATGAAGAGTAACTGAAGGTTAAATGCAGCTAATATGTCCTGTTTTAAGCCAGGCACTCACACCTCTGCTCCGCTGCGTCTCAGCCACCATCGCTCTGGCAGCAACGGCGCTAGAGCCAGAACAGGGGAGAGCTGGAACAAACCATTTTGGGTGGGGGGGGGGGGTTTATACATACTTTTGTTGTTAAAATGTTCCATCTCAATTACGTACTGTATGCTTTTTATATTTTTAGCAGTGTGTCACACAAACAGCAAATATTGTCAAAAAAGTAAGAAATCTTTGGGGGTGCTTTGATTTGTGACATCTAAAATCTTTGGGGGGCTAAAATCGCCCCTGATGGGTAGTATAGAAGATTTCTCTGGTTACTAAGGAGGTTTAGAAGTCCTTTGGTAGGTCTTAAAAGTCCCTGAAGAGATGTGATCATATTGCAAGTGTTGCAGTTGTCATAAAGATGGTTTAAGTTCTATGTTTCACGGTAACTGTGGAGGTTCTAGGGATGGATAAAATGGTTATGCTGCCTGTCAGGAGGTTTGAAGGGTAGTTTAGGAGGTCTGAGTGGCCGCTGAGGAGGTTTAGAGGGTAGTGGTGGTGGTCTGTTGAAGGCTTGGTGTTTACCTGGGGGCGTGGCATACATCACAGCTGTATCTACAGGAACTGAGAGGTGGAGGGAGAAGCTGCAGTCGGTGGCGTCACCGGCCGAGTCCACCTCCACTCCATCATCCAGAGCGTCTCCGCGACACGCCTGCAGAGACAGCATCAAGAGGATGACCTCAGCATCACAGAAGAAAACAGATCATTTGATTCCCTCGACACGACCTAAACTCATGTTGTCCTCGCCCTTCTGCCACCTACCTGTATGAGGAACACTTTGGCCTTATTCTCCATGCACTCGTTGTCAAAATATGCGAAGATCCGAGACAGCCGGACGGGTTTGCCGTCGGCTCCGAACACGCAGTCCTCCTCCCCGTGAGACGACAAGACAGCCAGGAAGCAGTCCTTCACGGGCCGCCTGCTCTCTGCAGAACAGACACAAACAGTTGTGCCGTCAGCAGAGATGGGCAGTAACTCGTTACTGTAATCCGATTACTTTTTCGAGTAACGAGTAAAGTAAGGGATTACTATTGCAAAAAAGATAATTAGATTACTGTTACTTTCCCATAAGTACGCTGCATTACTGCGTTAATAAAACCGTGATTTATTTGCGAGAGTGTCTCATGACAATGACGTAAGTGCGACGTTCGTGGCAACAGCTGTGTGCAGATCAACAATGGATAATATAACGAGTGCAGGAGAGAGTATGAGCGTGCAGCGTTTAAAGCGTGGAAGTACTGACCTTACTTTGAGTTTGATTCCGTAATAAGTGACAAAAACATTAGCGTCTGTTGTGTGTGGGAAGAAAAGTTCTTTTTACAGCGAAAAACCCCCTAAATGTCCGAGCAAGCACCAAATACGCTGCTGCTGGAATCTGAAATTCACAGAGAAACTCCCAGATCCTTCCACTGACATGATGGCTGCGGCACACCTGCACCAGGGCAAACCTCCGCCTGCCCCACCTCTGCTATATAGGTTAAAATAGAGCAACAGGACCGCTGACACTTTGATTTTATTTATTTTCTTCTGTGTTTTACTTGCATCTATTTGAAAGAGAGAGTGTAAACACAAAAAATATTTTATTTTATGTGCTGGAATGTGCAGACAATAGGTTTAAATGTTAAACAAATTTCTTCCAGTCAGAGAATGTTGCATATAATTTAATGTTTGCTTGATGCATAAAGTTAAAAGATTAAAACTGATAAAACAAGTATTTAAAAGAGACTTTTTCATTTGATTACATTTTGTATGATGGATTATGTAGAAAAAGTAGAATTGGGCTGAAAGATCTATCACTTTATCACCTATTTAGGGGATAAATCATGTTTTAAAAAGTAACTAAGTAACTAATTACTTTTGAAAATAAGTAATCAGTAAAGTAACTGGATTACTTTTTTCGGGAAGTAACCAGTAATTAGTTACTGATTACTTTTTTCAAGTAACTTGACCAACTTTGGCCGTCAGTGACCCTCAGTCAGCATTCTCACAGCAGCCATAACACTGGATACAGTGGGGCAAAAAGTATTTAGTCAGCCACCGATTGTGCAAGTTCCCCCACCTAAAATGATGACAGAGGTCAGTAATTTGCACCAGAGGTACACTTCAACTGTGAGAGACAGAATGTGAAAAAAAAATCCATGAATCCACATGGTAGGATTTGTAAAGAATTTATTCGTAAATCAGGGTGGAAAATAAGTATTTGGTCAATAACAAAAATACAACTCAATACTTTGTAACATAACCTTTGTTGGCAATAACAGAGGTCAAACGTTTACTATAGGTCTTTACCAGGTTTGCACACACAGTAGCTGGTATTTTGGCCCATTCCTCCATGCAGATCTTCTCGAGAGCAGTGATGTTTTGGGGCTGTCGCCGAGCAACACGGACTTTCAACTCCCGCCACAGATTTTCTATGGGGTTGAGGTCTGGAGACTGGCTAGGCCACTCCAGGACTTTCAAATGCTTCTTACGGAGCCACTCCTTTGTTGCCCGGGCGGTGTGTTTTGGATCATTGTCATGTTGGAAGACCCAGCCTCGTTTCATCTTCAAAGTTCTCACTGATGGAAGGAGGTTTTGGCTCAAAATCTCACGATACATGGCCCCATTCATTCTGTCCTTAACACGGATCAGTCGTCCTGTCCCCTTGGCAGAAAAACAGCCCCATAGCATGATGTTTCCACCCCCATGCTTCACAGTAGGTATGGTGTTCTTGGGATGCAACTCAGTATTCTTCTTCCTCCAAACACGACGAGTTGAGTTTATACCAAAAAGTTCTACTTTGGTTTCATCTGACCACATGACATTCTCCCAATCCTCTGCTGTATCATCCATGTGCTCTCTGGCAAACTTCAGACGGGCCTGGACATGCACTGGCTTCAGCAGCGGAACACGTCTGGCACTGTGGGATTTGATTCCCTGCCGTTGTAGTGTGTTACTGATGGTGACCTTTGTTACTTTGGTCCCAGCTCTCTGCAGGTCATTCACCAGGTCCCCCCGTGTGGTTCTGGGATCTTTGCTCACCGTTCTCATGATCATTTTGACCCCACGGGATGAGATCTTGCGTGGAGCCCCAGATCGAGGGAGATTATCAGTGGTCTTGTATGTCTTCCATTTTCTGATGATTGCTCCCACAGTTGATTTTTTCACACCAAGCTGCTTGCCTATTGTAGATTCACTCTTCCCAGTCTGGTGCAGGTCTACAATACTTTTCCTGGTGTCCTTCGAAAGCTGTTTGGTCTTGGCCATGGCGGAGTTTGGAGTCTGACTGTTTGAGGCTGTGGACAGGTGTCTTTTATACAGATGATGAGTTCAAACAGGTGCCATTCATACAGGTAACGAGTGGGGGACAGAAAAGCTTCTTACAGAAGACGTTACAGGTCTGTGAGAGCCAGAGATTTTCCTTGTTTGAGGTGACCAAATACTTATTTTCCACCCTAATTTACGAATAAATTCTTTACAAATCCTACCATGTGGATTCATGGATTTTTTTTCACATTCTGTCTCTCACAGTTGAAGTGTACCTCTGGTGCAAATTACTGACCTCTGTCATCATTTTAGGTGGGGGAACTTGCACAATCGGTGGCTGACTAAATACTTTTTTGCCCCACTGTACATGGCAGCAGGTATGCACGTGCTCAATGCACATGCGCCTCGTCTGCAGAGTGGTTACTCATGAGAAACAGGAACACTGAAGCAAAAGCCAGCCTGTCTTTATTTTTTATTACCATCTAATAAGTTGTTAGTAATTAAATAGGTGTTACACTGCAGTTCCTCTGACATCCAGCAGAGGCAGCAGGGAGTCTGTCCCCATGTTCTTCCATGTTAAAACTAGTAAACATCTTTACAGTCTGATACACAAACTGTTTGGTCTCTCTGCATAATTTCTTAACCCATACCTGTTTAAACTGGATTAAGGCTTAAAGTGTGCATTATTAGGGCCGTGGCCTCTTTGACAAACAGGTGGATGGTGACACAGGTGGCTGTTGCTGCTAGCTATCTGCTAGCTTCACCTCAGCTAACTGAAGTGCAAAAGCAGCCCAGCATAGCCAGGCTTTCTCTGTTTTAGCTGGATTAAATCCAGTCTGAGTTGACCGGCATCACGATGGTGGTTACTGGTTAAGGCATGCATGATGTGACTCTGCGCAAAGCAAACATTATCAGTGGTGAAAGAGCTCTGAAGATTATAAAAATACAGCACCAAATACAGAGCTGGTGCTACTATAAGATCAGTGATTAGATACTTTATTGATCCCACATGGGAAATTGTTAAATGAGCCAACACACCTGGGCTACGTGACCAGTAGTCAGTCATGTGATCGTTCAGATAAGATAAACTTACGATGAACTTTTGTTTTGATGTTGGAGCGAATAAATGACGCACCTCGCCTGTCCTGTGAGAAGCAGGTTCTAGCCTGGAGCTGCTGAATGGCACAGTGAGCTGCTCACAGACACTCTACAGTCAGCTGATCATTCACCTCATCACGCTATGATTCAATTTGCCCTCCGGCCTGCAGCTGTTTGGGTCTTTAATATGTAATAATAGAAATAATATACAACATGGAAGCATCCATCAGTATATTCTTCTTCTTTCTTTAATGTATTAGAGCTAATCGGCACTCGTCTCATGGTGCTCAGGGCTGAAAGTCAATAAATCCATAAATCCATAGAGCAATACATAAATGTCCAGAGCTCGCTGTTCCAGAGTCAGATGCAGGTTTGCACACCTAAGCTGCGCTGTCACAGAGAAAAGAGGCTTTTTCCTTTAGACCGCTGCTGCCGTGAACTTTAACCTTTGACCTGATGGCATGCAGGGACAATAAGCATCTGACTGAGATGACTTTGCTGGGAAGTTTGTACGTGTGGAAGCTGCAGACCTGCTCAGAGCTCTGCATTTACACAGGCGGTCTCACCTGCTGATCAGCAGCACCTGGTTACCTGTGAGATGAGTGAGGCTGGACATGTTCACGCCCACCTGCACATGAGCCCATGCCCGCTGCAGGTGATTTATCCTTCAAACCACACATGATGCTTCCATGGAAATGTTACCTTGCACAAACAGCTCGTAGATTTCGTCACCGCTCAGGTCGCTGTGCAGCTCCACCTCGAAGCCTCGCCTGCTGAGGGTGCCGTGAAGCCTCTTGGCGTCTTTCTGGGCTCCGGCCCTGTCCCCCAGACTCACGCCGGGGTCAAACTGGGCCACGGACACTACCACAGCCCGGTTACTCCCTGCTCTGGCATCCATCACGCATCTGTTAGCTCTCCACCTGCAGCAGATGTGAAGGTTCAACCCCGCCTTCTGGCACACCTGACAGTGTGGTGGACTGCCCTGGACAGGTGTTGCACAACTATGTTTTTTCCTTTCCTGCAGGTAACACTGGTCACGATGCCCTCAGCTGTTTGAGTTTCACAATGAGTCAACACTCACCTGCAGACCATAAATCCAGCAGTTTGACAGCAGTGACGTGGCCCAGCACACTGCTAGGAATCAGCAACAACTGCAGGTCAAAGGTCAAGATGTGTCCTTCGGCCTGTGAGCAGCTCAGCTCACACATGAAAGGCGTGAGCTGAGTGCCTTTGATGTGTGAGATGAGAATAGCAGATTAGATGTGTTTCACTGTAATCTGAGATTAGCAGAAATGAAAATCTCAGTACAATTTATCATCTCTCCCCAGAGATTTATGATATTCCATCCATCCATCCATCCATTCGCTTCCGCTTATCCTTTTCAGGGTCGCGGGGGGCGCTGGAGCCTATCCCAGCTGTCATAGGGCGAGAGGCGGGGTACACCCTGGACAGGTCGCCAGTCTGTCGCAGGGCCAACACACAGGGACTCACATTCACACCTAGTGACAATTTGGATTATCCAATTAACCTATCCCCACAAGCTGCATGTCTTTGGACGGTGGGAGGAAGCCGGAGTACCCGGAGGGAACCCACGCAAACACGGGGAGAACATGCAAACTCCACACAGAAAGACCCCGGCCTGATGTTGGAATTGAACTCAGGACCTTCTTGCTGTGCGGCAACAGTGCTAACCACCGTGCCACCGTGCCGTGATATTATAAACTTTAAATTAAACTTTAATATAAACTTTAATCCAAATTTTAAGGTTTTTTTTTTTAATCACTGACTGATAAACAATGGTTTAATTTTTAACAGTTTTATCATCTAAGACAAAAAATTAAAAAACAGCAATTTTTCTGTATTCTTACACTGAACTGACAGTTTATTCTTTTTGGAAATGTGCATAAACTGCCATAAATCACTGGGACACAGTCAGGTTTTTTAAGTGATTTTTACTTTTATTTACTTAAAAAAATTTTTTTATGAAATCTTTAATCTTAGAAAGTATCTGGGGTTATTTCTTGATACAATACTCAACAAAAGACTCAAAAACAACACAAACTTCCACAAATCTACTACAAACTGGAACTGGGAACAACATGCTTTTTTGCACTTTTTGCATCTTGCACGTGTCTTCGTCCTGTTTTGTCTACAATATCCTGAACATAACTTTGTATTGTCTCTGTCCAGTCTTTGTGTATTGTTCATAGATATAGTTCGTAATAGTACCTTTTTAGCTCCTAATTTTACCTCAAAATAAAATTATTTTTATTTGTAATTTCTGGTTTTATATCTCTTCGAGATATACTTCTTATATAATTATAATGAACGAGGGGGCTTGGGGTGAAACGGCATTTTGGTATGCTGTATATTGTGTATATTGTTGTACTGACAATAAAGACCTTAAATCTTGAATCTACATGCCATATCAGTGGGAGAAATGTTTCATCATTATCCAGGTGACTTCTTCAGTCTCAGCTAACTGCAGATTTCCAACCTTATAAACAGGACATCTGCATAATGACTGAAACTAGCACACTAACAATATGAGGTCAATTTATGATCATTCATATGCAAATTGTCATGACCATTGTTACAAAATCAATTCTTTTTTATTCCTCGAGGCATCCAGAGACAGCACCGGACTCAGTAGTCATTTTCACAAAACCTTTATTCATCTTCATTCATCTTCATTTAAGCATCTTCTAGAAGGGGAGACGTGCAAGGCTGGTGTCCCTCTGCAGATCTTCCACTCCTTTGTTTGTTACAGTCAGCTTTATAGAAGCGACCCCATGGTGTGTTGCAAACTCTGTGTTTGTGTGCGTATGCATGAGCACGTGAGTGCCTGTGTGTGCACGTATCCGTATGTCTATGTAAGTGCACGTAAGTGAATGTGTGCGCGTACCTGTGTGTATGTGTGAGTGTAACAGTTTAAGCACTGTGTGTGTGTGTCTCTGTGTACATGACATCCTGCCGGTCATAAAAGTAATCTCACCCAAGCTACACCAAATTCCTCTACACAACATAGAAAACAGAGTTAACATATTTCAAACACTGAGACCCCCACTCTGCATCCACTGGGCCAGTGGCCTCTTGTTGTCTTACATTTACAGATCATGTGGAGAGTCTCCTGCAAACCTACTTCTAAGTTATAACAATTATGAGTTTTTATTAAAGGTACAAGCATCAGCATCAGCAACCCCCAACTGTAGCTTCCTGTCTCCTTTTATGACAGCAGACCTCCAGTGTTAATAAATTTATTTCCCTCTAAACAATTACACACACTCTCAGGCCTAAAGCTAAGCCAAACTGAAACACAGACAAATCCTTCCCTATTCCTCTGATCTAAGCAAATTTAAAACATTATATTGTAATAATGATTTGTTTTGTACTCACACCATTGATCATTGGTCATGAGTACATTCACAGAGAGTTGGCTGCAATCACAGCATTGTAAGAAAAATGAACCCTTAGGCCCCCTTCTCGGTTCAGAGATGGTCTTTTCTTTGAAAGAAAAAGTGAAAGTCAGTTTCAGTCTAGCAGAATCAGGTTTACTGCTATCAGGACGTCTTTGATCTCTCACCAGGACGTCTGCACATCTTTGTTCTCCTCCAGAGGTCAGGTGATGGAAGAGCTTCATTAACTTACATTAAGGCCTCAAGACCTTACCCCCTCAACTCTCCATGATTGTGCTTCGGGTGGAGGCCTCTTGCTGTTTAAATCAACCTCTTCCTCCCCGTTGTTGTCAAGTGTAGCTAATATGGGGTTTCCTGTCCATGATCACAGGGTTTTTACCTGACAGCATGAAGCAGCATGAAGCAGCATGATGCGGCTGATGTACCTTCAGCTGTGTGAATTGTGTTCAGTGTTCAGGCCCAGATTAGAGTCAAGGTCTTTCCTTCGAGCTCCTCTGCCGGGTCTTTGTCGGAACAGGGTGACACAGGAAACTCTTACCTGCTCAGAGAGCACTGGGCACCTTCCAGAGCACAACTGCACCTAAAACGGCAGAAACTCAAACCTCTGAAATATTTGGTGAGTGATGTTCATGTAATGGTCCAGCAGCGGCTCTGAGTTTGGAGGAAATGTAATGAACAAGTTTATCATGGTTGGTTTCAGTCCAGCAGGTTCAGGTATTCATGACTGGACTCCTGGTTGAGCTTTTGAATCTGGAAGTGCTGTGCAACACTGCAAACATTGGTATTGATCCAATACCAAGCAAACTAAGAGCAGTATTTCTGGTTCTAATACTTTTAACCAGCTGATGTAGGGGAGAGCAGTGTGTCATTATTTATGAGCTTTTTTTTCTTTTACATTTGCCAAATTCTGAACACATTTTAATTAACACTAAACAACGACAGCATTGTGATTTTTACTACTTATGATGATTAGTTAACAGTTTTCTTACATATTGATGCTGTGTGTTTTGTAGAGCTGGGGTGTAAATGTGCCCGTTTTTAAAGGCCAGCGTCTGTTGTTTAAATGTGCTAAAGACTGTAAACGACTGACGTTTATTCTTTCATAAAAAGATTAAAACATTAATTTAACACAGCTCAGTGGGATACAGTGTGGTTGGGTTAATTGGTGATTCTAAATGCATGTAGGTGTGAATGTAAGTGATTGGTTCACGCCCCACCCCCATGACCATGACCTGCAGAAGACAATGTAGGTATGGGTGGGCGGTGGGATACATACTGGACTTTGAGAAACAAAGCATGGATCCGATACTGGCACCAGTGTTGGTATCGATATGCTGCCCACCTCTAACCAAACACGGATTTTCAGGAATCTTACCTTCAGGAAGGGTCCATGTTTTTCCTTACAACCTCACGGAGAGGAGCCACACTTCTAAAGAACATTCAGGACCTTTTTTACCTTCCTGTGAACGCAGTTACAGATATGTTAATGTTTTAATGACTTTAATCTCAGAACACAGCAGAGCTCTTTAAATTTGAGTTTCTGTACAGATTATAATTTTACAAGGAAAACTTGGATCATCTCTACACATTATCCAAGGTTTTAACTTTTGATGACTTTAATCTACCTTTTTTGTCACCTGCCACACTTTAACAGCCACTGTTAAAATGTGGCACAGATTATTGGGGCCCCCTCACCGTTACTTCCTGAGAGAGTCGCCCTTTTTTGTGATAAATTTCTGTATTTAAATGTTGGATTTTCCAAGTATATTTTCTTTTGCTGAGTGTTTCTCAAAACCTTTTTCCTAAATCTTTCCAAGACATTAACGTCAGTGGAATCAAGGCTATGACCACATGTACACGAGTTTATTATTTTTCCCAAATTAGTTTTGGAAAATGTTTTTGTCCTCATAAAACCAAAACAAAAAAATAACCTCAAGGTTTGTGGAGCTGGACAGAGCAGTAGGTGGTGACATAACCATATCCAACAAATAATTCAGCTTGATCCAAAAACACGGCACAGAGGCCAAGTTTTCTTTTTCCTTCGTCTACACATAAAACACTGAAACTCTGGAAGCAACAAAGAAAAAGCCTGCGTGTAGTAAAGTACCGTGTATGTGTGCACCTTTATTTTTCTTGTTTAGTCTCAGAGATGAAGCTCGTTTTCTTTATAATTCATGACGTCAATGTCGGACATTATCTAGGCTTGATTCTTTCAAAATATTCCTGACTCTGATTCCATAGGGACTCGGATAATCTGCTGCAAACAGTAAACGAGATAAAAACAATGGGGCGTGATGTTTCGATGATGATCTTTGACCCCAGAGTCAGAGCCTGTCGGACGCTGCACACAGAGAGCTCTGAAACTTCAGGTGAGAGCTGAGTGAAGGTTTATTGACAAAGAGGAGGAAACAGGAAATCTGTTTACACTCAAAACTACCAGGTAAAAAAAGCATGTTAAACAAACTAAGCCCCGCCCCCTCACTGTTACTTCCTGAAAAAGTGTAAAAATAGTTCCTTGGAGTCCGAGGTGCAGTCAAATATTGACCAATTACACGTCCTTTTATTCTCGTACAAACATGACACGGATAGAAAAGAGCATAAAAAACAGTGGCGGTAAAAACGAGGTCAGAATTTATATTTTTCTCACGCCGTTCGTCACGGCTGATTGGTTCTTCGGAGCTGCTGAGTTAAGGCACCGTGAGAGCTCGAAGAGGTAGGAGGCGGGGCCAGGAAAGGCTGAGAGCGTAGAGGAGGGGGCCGTTGTGGAGGGGACGAGGCGGTGTTGGAGGAGGGCGTGGAGGGGCCCGTGGTGATGGTGGCGCGGTTCAGGGACAGTGGTGGCCGCTGGGGCTTGGTGGTAAGGGAGAGCGGCTGCAGCTGCTCGGGGTACGGTGACGTGTGCCCACTGAAGGACGACGAGTGTGTGTGCTCCGTGTGCGTCGGCGCCGGGGCAGCGGGCGAGGCCAGCGACGTGGTGGGAGTCGCGGGAGAGTCCAAGGAGGAGGCGGGGCTCGCCTGTGACAGGTGGGTGTGTGTCAGGTGAGAGACGGTGTGCGGCTGCGTCAGGTGATGGCGCGCGTGTGCAGTCTGTGTGTGCGGTGGAGGCGGCGGTGGGTCCTCGGCTCCCACGGAGACACGAGGCCTCTTCAGCTGCGGGGGGAAGTTGTCTGACGGTGCCGCCGCGGCAACTGAGGAGCAGACGCACAAAAGTGACATCATTGTGACATTTTCTACATCGTCACAAAGAAAACAGCAAACATTGCCTCACCTTCGAGCTTCATCTCCATCCTCGCCCTCTTCCTCTTCTTCTTCTTCCCCTGCAGGAAACGAGCCGTGAGCACGTCAGCTGACACGAACATGTGACACATGATCACGCGACTTTCATACTCACATAGTTGTCTCTGGCCGACCAGCCGGGGTAAAGCTTGGAGTGCAGGAGCCTCTCTTGGCGTGCCAGCTCGTAGTATTTGGCCTGCTCGTCCTTCGTCAGTGAGTGCCACTGAGGACGGAAAAAACACAGCACACACGTGAAAAATGACGAATCCACGAACACGGAAAACAAACAAACAAACAACCCACCAATCAGATTCAATCTAAACTTATTTATATATACTTATATTTATTTACAGCCCTGCAGGACTCGGCCACAGTGAGGAGGAAGAACCCTCTTTTAACAGGAAGTAGGATCAAGAAGGGACAATCTACCTCATCACATGACTTTACCATTATTTTAGCTGTGATGAAATGATTTCATCATAACTTTGAATGTTTGATGATTCAGAGAATCTTACAACTTTCCTTTATGT
Organism: Aulonocara stuartgranti; assembly: GCF_965226115.1. Classification (NCBI taxonomy): domain Eukaryota; kingdom Metazoa; phylum Chordata; class Actinopteri; order Cichliformes; family Cichlidae; genus Aulonocara; species Aulonocara stuartgranti. The sequence goes on along the minus strand of NC_138945.1, from coordinate 41,168,080 downwards.
AATTTTGATAAAGTTTAAATCTCAAACATGAAACTGATTTGATCCTTTCTGAACTTCAGTTTCTTCAATTCATCCCGACGGCTTTATGACGCTACACCTGACATCACTTTCTCCATAATGTCACTAAGAGTGACCTCTGACCTCCAACTTTCTGTCCAAATGACAACTTAATTATTAAAATTTATTTTATTCATAATTGTCTTGATTTATGAATCAAGAATAAAAACTTGATTTATTCTGAAAACATCACAGCTGTCAATCATTTTACATTTTAAATGTGAAATAAATGTAAATATGAAAACATGAATATTTGAACATGAATATGTGAATAAAATGTGTCTGGAACGTTAAAATGCGTAAAGACATTAGACTAAAAATTAAGCTCCGCCCCCTGGTGCAGTACCCTCTGTCCGAGGATCTGGTTGATGGACGAGCTCTCCTTCACTTTGCACATGGCGACCACTTTGGGCCGCTCCTCCCTCATGTACAGCATAAAGGCGTTCAGCGGCTTCTTGATGTGCAGCTTTTTGTCCTCGTCGCCCTCGCGCTTTGTTTCAGGCGTCGCCTTCCTGTGGGGACACAGGCGTGAGACGGGTGAGTGTAACCTTGGTGACAAAATGGGTGGGAGGAGCAGCTGCTGGAATTAAACTGTGAGGCCATTTATTTTTACCTTGGCTGAACGCTGCTGGCCCCGCCTTCGTCGCAGCTATCACTTTCAGGCTCCTGCTTGACTCTGGTGCGGACGATGGCGGGGTGGGGGACGGACAACTGAGGGGTGGGCACCAAGCGAGGAGAGAAGCTGCTCGACACCAGACTGAACAGAACAGGGAAAGGTTAAATACTACTGGATCATTAACAAAGCAACAATTCAAGGAGTGCTGCTACGTCCCATATCTGAGCATGTACTAATAAAAGCGTCACACAGACAGAATGGTTTATGAATGGTATACAGTTGGTATATTGTTGAATTCCAACAGTGAAATAAAGCACGCAGAATAGAAAATGAGACGACAACAAAGAAAATGCTATTTTCCATTAACTTTCATGCTGAACTGAGGAAATATGAACCACATATTTTGAATACCACAAAAAACAAGAAACTGCATTAAATATGGACATGTTTATTTTAACACCTACTTTGCCCTGAAGAGTCCAGGATAATATATGTTAATTAAATCAGCTTGAGCTATAACACTTTCAACAATGTGAGAAAACTGGCCTGGCTCACCTGTTTTTAAAATATGAATCTGGATTTTTTTTCTTTAGGTTTTGTTTTATTTTGTTTATTTGTCATTTTAACAAAATAAACCCACAATAATCCAAACTGACTCGAAATGTAAAGCTTTTACTTTGCTAACACAACATCGTGATCCCTCAAGGTGTCCTGAAGCCTGAGGAGTAATACGAGGAACTCTGACATGAGGCGATAAGGTGCGAGGATCACGCTTCACTTCAGCCGCAGTGAGCAGGTGGAGCTGATTCAAAATACACATGAGCATCAAAACGGCGTGTTTAGTCTCGGTCACTTACCTCGACATGGAGGCGTTCATGGCGAGTGCTGCCGGCGAGAAGCCCCCGGCCATGGGGTACATATGCTGGCCCTGCCTGCAGACAGAAACACGAGCAGATGTGAGGACTTCTTGTTAGCTGACAGCCGTGTAACGTGTGCAGAAACCTCTCGCCAGCCCCACGACTGGATCTGCCGATGAGGACGGCCGAGGAGGTGGGCGTGTCCCCTCAGTGTTTAAGGCCGGGGCTTTTCCTGGAAGCATTGCTCTGATTCTCCAGCTTTTACCAGTTTTAGGTAAACACGAGCCTGTGTTATTCAGCAGCTGATTGTACAGGTACGGCAGGTTTCACATGAATCGTCGTGATGCCGTGTTTTTATGACTTCCTGGTCGGTGGGAGCCTTCAGGTTGAACTGGATCAACAAACAGAAAGTTCAGCTCCTCGCACTCGCTCTGTCGCTTCCTCATTCATAACTGTGCCAGAAGAGCTCAGCTCTGATTGGCTGAAAGGGTCACTGCAGAGCATCAGTGATCCATGTCAGCAGTGGTACTTCAGTACATTTCCTCTGTGCTTCCATGTGACTGAGTTTTTTTCTCTGCCCTCAGAAACAGCATCATTGTTTCCTCTGAGGGCTGTGATGTAATTGTGAGATTACCATGGAAACCCTGAACCGTGTGTGTGTGTGTATGTGTGTGTTTGTGTGTGTGTGTGTGGTACTCACAGCCATCCCAGAGGGTGTGGGATCTGAGGCATGGCTCCGGGGGAGACCGGGTAGCAGGAGGCGTGAGGAGACCGGGACACCCCTGCTGCAGAGACAACTCAGCTTCATGCTTCAGCTTCACCATCATGCCCACAGGATTAAAGATGGAGGCAGGGATGCCGCTTACCTGCTTCAGGAGAGAAGCCAGGTGAGGTCCTCGGTGGGGAGAAGGCCTCGGGGCTATAGGACAGCAGTGGGTGGAGGTGGGACACGTGGGGATGCTGCACTATCGGCACACTGCTGGACTGCAAATGGACAGAGACAGCAGCTAAGAGGCAAAGATGAATATGAGATTATAATCTCAGGGTTCTGGATTATTGTATCAGAGGAAGGACAGATTATTTTCTTATAAACAGCTCTTCGTGTTACTGATGCTTCTGGGCGACTCCCCGACCCAGGCCTTGGTCTGACTCTACCTGTGACATTACTGTAATACTGCTATGTGAGGGTGACTCAGTAATAGGGAAGCAGTTAGCGGGATTAGCGCAGAGCTGGAAGAACAGAATGATCGGATTAAAGCTTTCTGACGGCTCTTCTGTATGCAGATCCACCAGGATATCATTAAAACTGCAACATCAGAAGAATGAAACTCAAAGAAGTGAAGAAGAGATGGATGAAATGGCTGTGTTTGTCCACCAGAGGGCGCACTACAACTACAAAGGCCGAGCAGCTGATCGGGGCAGTAAATAAATAAGTGCACTCTCCATAAGAGGCTGTGCACATCGCCCTGATTTACAGCGTGGTGATGGTGAGGATGAGAAGGAGCACAGTCCGGCTTGTTTTAACCTCACATGTTGAATCAGTGACTATCTCCATGACAACATGATAAACTGGAGAAACATCATCCTCCACCTGCCTGAGAACCAATCAGGACGGAGCTGATGTTAGTTTCATCTCTAAGCTCTTACCAGGTGTGAGGGAGTCGCTGTGTCTCTGACGGATGCTCTTCCTGGGACGTCGAGCAGCGGCCACTGAAAGGGCAGGTACTGTGGAGACACACACACACACACACACACACACACACACACACACGTTGGTCATGATTTCTCTGCAATATTTACCAGTAATCCCAGCACTGACACAAATCTGGATGAAGGGATTAAAGCCCGAAGGAAATCATCTTCCTCAGCCTAATAAAGTCTTTGCTGAAGGCCACGTCTGAGTTTCCTCCCAGCAGGTCGGACTAATCCACAGAACGCCCACAGGAGCAGCCTCCGGCCTCAAACTCACCGTGAAATGTAAACTCATCACCGAGGTCGCCCATCTTATGAAAACGAAGCAAACTTATTGGTGGAGGAACTGAAAGGTCAGACTTTTGCAGACTTTAGCTAAGCTGGCTGAGCACCGCGTGTTCCAGCAGCTCTGTCATAACTGACCAAACTCCATCAATGCTGGAACGAAAGCTGCTCAGACACGTTTCACCTAAGCCTCGTCTGAGCAACGCCACACAGGGAGAACCCGACACTCCCACTTCTGTTTTCATCCAAGTGAAGCTTCAACACGTGTGTCCAAGAACACGTTCACAGATCAGGTTCATGTCTGCAGGAGAACAGCTCACAGGAAGTCATATTACACCATCTGGACACCTCGTTTCCTCACATCAGGATGAACAAACTCACTGCTGCAGCGGCACCAAAGTGTGTGTGTGTCCGGGCTCTGAACACACACGGTGCATCTTTACTTTAACAGCTGCACTGAAACACTCTGACCCACCTGGATGTTCAGGTGAATGCTGATAATGTGCAGTGATGGAGGTGATGGTGTGACCTGTCCAGGTGTGTTGATCTGAAGCTCTGTGTGTCAGTGTTGCAGGAAACACTGACACCAAGATGAGACAACGCACTTTGTGACGCATGTTTACATTCCTGCACACCAGAAACACCAACACAGGGCCACACCCACTGATGAATGGACCCTGGCTTACACAGGAGGAAGAAGAGGGACAGATTAGATCTAAACCAAAGTTGTTCTGACCCCACCCCTTCCACAAACTCACACCCCCATCCCCCTCACTTTATCAAATGTAAACAGACCCCAGGTGCTCAGTCCTCCAATCAGCTGTGATCCCTGACCCTTAACCACAGGACCACTGTGACTGATGTGCCTTCTGGACTGCAGTGACATCACCACCAAGCACCTGAGCAGGTGAGCAGTACGTGCTCAAAGTCCACAAAACACCATGAACCACCAATAAGAACACAGCTCTTATCTGCTCCCACGCTCTGTAACAAGCATGTAAACACACACACACACACACACACTGCAGTGAGATGACTTCCTTTGCATCGTCTCACTTTCCGCCTCGCTTGTTTACACAGAGCGGTGCAACACCTAGTGGTAGGCAGTGTCATAACATAACAGGAAGTTACTGAGTAGGACTTTCTGTTGCAGACTAGCCAGAGCAGTAGAGTCTGAACATCTCCATGACTTGCTGCGATCTCCGGGTAGAAGAATGACGGCAGCTTCCTTCCAGAGTCCAACCTCAGGGTTACCGAGGCACTCCAAAATAAACAAAGCAGACCCCTCCCCCTCTCAGGGAAGTAGTGCTGCGTAACCCTGAGTGAAAAAGAGGCGTGCTGATGGTGGCAGGATGCCCTGGGTGGATTCAGAAGCGTTGGCTCACGGCGCACAGCAGACATGTTTGGCCTGACTTACGTCCACAGCTCAGCTGCGTCAGTTGCTTAGTCATCCAGCTGCTTTTAGGGTCCTGAAGATGCTCCACCTCAACCTGCAATTCCAGCCTGAATGGAGCTCCTTTCTGTAGGTCTCTGGGGGTCCACCTACACCGTGCTGTGGGATGGAGGAGGCAGTGATTGTGGTCGAGGTGGTTTTCGCTGTCCAGCTGTTGGAGGTTATTCTGGAGCGATGATTGGCTGAAGCAGAACCATGGTGCTGTGGTCTTTTCTTATGGATGTAATGGCCTTCGTTTCCTGGAGGGCGAGGTTGGGAGGAGCAGTCCACCCTGACTGCTGATCTGAGTCTGGGAGGTGAAGACACCTATCAAGCTGCTGCCTTGTCTTCCTGTTCTGGTCCTGATGGTCCGGGTTCTGCCTCGGGATCAGATGAAGGAGACGCCTTCAGTTTGATGATGTCAGAGCGTGTGTCATGAACCATCAGTCTGACCCAGATCTGCAGCGAGCAGCAAGAACTTCCTGTTTCCTCCACGTTTGGGAATAAACTGTTTCTGTTCTGTGTACAGGAACACAGTGAAGAAAGCAGAACTGTGTGTGTGTGACTGTGTGTTAGTGTGCGTTAGTGTGTGTGTCCCTCTGTGTGTGAGGGTGTTTAAACAGGTTGTCCTCCTGGTATTTTAAGACTCTGCAGACAATATGAAGGAAAACAAAGGAGCTGTGGGACTGTCTGGCCTGCTGAGAGGGACCAACTTTAACTAAACACACACACACACACACACACACACACACACACGGCCGGCTTTATCAACAACCTTTTAAAGCCCAGCCCCCTCGGTCCTCCTGCTTCCATTCACTACAGCTCAGGTGTGACTGACTGCAAGCCATCTCAGCCAATCAGTCAGATGCTGATTACAGCACTGCAAACAGACGAGAAGCTCTGTGTGTAAAATAAGAATCACCAACACTTCACCAGCGTGTCCCCACAGGTCTGAGATTCAACTCAAAACAGAGACACTGAAAACAGCACATCAGACTGGTTAAACTGGTTCAAGTTGGGATTAAATCCAAAGCTCACACAAAAATATAGATATAATAAAAATATAATCATCGTGTTGTTTTCTGTTCTGCAGAGGCTTCTATGCAGACATTCAGACACCACCCCACAGAGCAGGTGGAGAACCAGCTGTAACCTCAGGCTAAAAGATTAAAGTCGGAAAGCTGCAGTTCCTCTGACGGCCAGCAGGCGAGGCCCACACTGAAATGTCCAACTTTGGGAGAAATGATTGGTCACTTGGATGAGTGACTGAAAATTCATGTGTAGATGAACACATTCACTTTTTTGGGACTGGCTGACTGAACATCATCAAGACAGTACAGCAGACATGAACATGCTTCCAAACCTGCTCTCCTGTCACGTGTTTATAAATCCATCCATCCTCTTCTGCTTATCCGGGACCAGTTGCGTGGGCAGCAGCACAACAGCACAAGCAGAGAAAGCCCAGACCTCCCTCTCCCCAGCCACCTCCTCCAGCTTGTCCGGGAGAACACCAAGGCGTTCCCAGGCCAGCTGAGAGATATAATCTCTCCAGCGTGTCCTGTGTCTGCCAGGTGGTGTTTATAAATCACCAGTTTAAACACCAATGATGATGTCACAGTGCCCCATCAATCTTTTGTATACAGTCTATGCACTAACCTGCAAAGGGCCTGAGTGTGTGGGCAGCTTTAAATGGAGATATTCGCATGTATCAACATGCACGTGTTACCAAAAAACAGGACTGACACGCTCAAATTACCCCCCCCCACACACACACACACTGCATACATAGACACTGCAAATACACTAGCTTCAAGGATCTGAAAGAAGGTGTGTGTGTGTGTGTGTGTGTGTGTGTGTGTGTGTGTGTGCACATGCGCATGTTTGCAGTGCCCGATTAATGACAGCCTCTGACCCGCCCTCAGACTGCCAGGCACACCTCCTCCTCCTGCTCCTCCAAAACACTGAGGCTACGTCCACACTAATGCGTTTTTGTTTGAAAACGCATCGTTTTCTCTCCGTTTCGGCCTCCTGTCCACACTGAGACGGCGTTTTCCTCAAGGAAAAATGCAGCGTTTTGAAAACGCTCTCGAAAACGCATACATTTCAAAACGGAGCTGTCCAGTCGCAGTGTGGACACTGGAAAATGCAGACTTTCTAAAACGATGACGCATTTTAGTCATGTGACCAACTAAACAAAGATAGCGGAGGGCATTATACAGCAGTTGCTTTGATTGCTCTCAATTTTGACAGCCCTAAAAAAAGATTAATATCAGTTTGTACATGCTCCAGGTAGCTTTTCTTCAAATTCTTTAATTCTCACTCACTTTTGCGAATGCGCAGGACTGGAACATAAGCGTTTTGGGCCGTTTCAATGTGGACACACAACTCTGTGAAAACGACTGAAAACGCAAGTGTAGACGCGGAGCGTTTTCAGACGAAAACGCTGTTTTCAAATCTATCTGTGCTAGTGTGGACGTAGCCTGAGAGGGGTGCAGGAGGTCTGAACTGTGAGCAGAGCAGAGATACCTGTGCTCTTTCACACCTGAGCAGCATCACCAGACTGCAGGTGTGGCTCGTACCCGACACCTGGACCCGGCTCTGGTCTTTCAGCAGCTGCATAAAGGCTTCCTTTGCTGTCTTGTGTAATCTCAACAATGAACATAACCCACTTTTGGTTATCACACATGTAAAATAATTTGAAGAGAAATTACAAAAATGAAATTTTTCTGAACCTGAAATCCACTGCGGAGTCAGTTTTATCCTGATGCTCTTTTCTCAGTGTTTCTGTCAAAAGACGTTTCAGTAGCCGGAGGCCGAACTGCGACTTAGCTAACCAGCTCTCGGGTAATGATAACAATAACAAACCCACCTGAGAGCTTTCAGACTTTAAACACACAGGAGAAGGAAAGAAACCCCAGACCTGGGTTCCTGGGAATACTCGGCTGTAAAACTGACATGAAATGTGGCCTCAGGGGGAAAATGATTTATTTGTGACAACCTCAGGGAGTGGCACCAATCATCCTCCACCTCTGGTGCCAGGATAACAACTGGACAACTCTGCCCTCCCAACACAGTGGTCCCTAAAACAGCATCCATCTTTCCTCCAGTCTGTCATATCGACTCTTTTTAAACCGCATCACAAACTTCCAGATCAGGCTGAACAACCGTAAAACCACCTTCTCGTCATCATCCACTTTGCTCTGTAACCACGGTTTGCTTTAAGCCCCGCCTCTACCCAAGAGCAGCATTCAGATCAGAGCCCCTCACCGTCACACTGCATTAACCTCTAATCCCAGCTCGCCAACCCCAAGCTACAGCAGCTAATCTGCAGCTCGTCACTGAGCTCGACCTGCCCAACCACACACGCGCGCGCACACACACGCTCGTGCACGCAGCCTTCAGGTGAGTCAGCGTGATTTTCGTCTCTGCTGCGGCCTTCTGTCGTGTTAAAGTGTGTCACGTGAATGGCTTCATGTGCATGAGCGTGACTGAGCTGTACCAACTGTAAGTACACATCTAAAAATAAATCACCTAAAAAAGTAAATAAATAAATAAACAAATAAATAAAAATGCTCAAATTGATAAAATATTTGAAAAACAGAAAATCTATTTAAAAAATTCAATAATAAAATTTAAAATTCTATAGATAACATTTTATGTTTTTCAGATAGCATTGACAAAAATCAAAAAAAAAAAAAAATGTAATTAAAATCTGAATGAAAATGAAAAATGAAAGCCAAATGAAAAAACACTTTCAGCATCTCTGTGTCTGCGTCTTACCGTTCGGGCACCTGCCGTCAGGGCTCCATTGGCGAGGTACGGGCTGCAGAGGTTCCCGAGGTCAGGGAACATGAAGAACGGGTACCCGACGTAGGGCGAGGGCTGGAGGACGCCTCCATCACGCTGCTGCTTCCTCAGAGCTGAGAAATAGATAAAAAGGATCAACAGTGCACGCTGACCTGAGACCAGTTCAAGTTCAGGCTCACATTCAGTTCAGCTTTTACAGCCCAAGACCTGAATCAGATTATTAATCAGCTGCATCTCCAGTGAAACCCTCATTCTGATTAAGATCAGGAATTTACGACGCCAAACACCCTCTGACTTCACCGCACTGCTGGAAGCAGGAAGCTTACACGTGTAAGCACAAAAATGTCGGCTAAAATAAATCAATACCAAAAACAAAATTTAAATCAAGCTAATGAAAAATTTCTTTTAAGTAATTTATCATTACTAAAATATCTAATTAAAATAAATAAAGTGTTCTAAAAGAGCCAATGAGAGAGATATAAAATACTGAATATTTGTAGCAAAAATTTAAACCCCCCCAAAATGATTAATATTTAAAAAAATAAACAAACATTATATGACAGAAATATGCATGAGAAATAATATTAATATTTAAATATAAACAATAATTTTAATTAATATTAATATTTATTATTTTGTATATATTACATTAAATTTAATATAAAATGTTACATTCCAAATGTACTTAAATGTCTAAAAGACATGAAACACACTCAATATAATTAAAATAAGATTCCAACAAAGTCAGGAGCAAATACATGAAGACAAGTCAAGTTGTCCAAGAAATTACATTAACCCAATAAAATTTTCTAAAACAATTAAAACAGTCAAAATATTTGCAATGAACTAAAATATATAGCAAATAAACATAATAAGTGTTTGTAAATATAACTGCTAATAGCTCTCTGAGACACCCAGAAATATTTATATAAATAATGTAAACATAAATGTGGCATTATCCTTTAAATGCAGAAAAAATGTGCTTAAAATATTAATAAGAAAGGTCAGACATGTTTACAAATACAGAAACATGGGTGTAAAATAGGGCTAGAAATAAAACAAATCTAAATGACAATAGAGGATTATGTCAATAAAGTACCCAGAAACACCTGGACTCTTACAGGTGTGTCTCTTGGAGGTTTCACCTGGTCTCAGGTACACAGAGCTCCGTGTCCAGGTGTTCTGCTGCTGGAGACCATCTCCCTCCCAGCGGGCTCATAAACTTCATAAAGCAGCACTGTGGCTCTTACCTTCCTCGCTCAGCTGGCTCTGCCTGCCCCTGCTCACCACACCTGGACGGGGCTCGGGGCGCCGGTCTGCCTGCACAGAGGAGCACACGGGGAGGGTAAACACAGCGCCGATAGCCCGCTGGGGTCCCGGCTGCCCCGCTGTGGCCCCGCTTTGACTCACCTCTGAGTCCGAGCTGCTGTTGGTCTCTGACTCGTTGACCAGGGAGGACTTGACGTCGTCCAGATCTCGCTCGGCGGACACGTTGCGCTTCTCCTCCTGCTCACCTTCGTCTTTGAAGGCGATGAGCTCGTCGCTGGCTCCCAGGTCGTCGCCGTCCTCCCGGCTCAGCTGCGGCATGGCTGGACGCTAACGACGGCTAACACTAGAAGCGACTTAAGGGCTAACTCGCAGTTAGTACACAAAAGTCCCGGAACACCGAAGCCCTCTCCCAGGAAAGTAGTTAGCTAAGGTCAACTGTGCGGGACCCCCTCAAAGTCAGCGTTAACGCCAACTTAACGGCTTTTTCTATCCGTTTAAACCGTTAAATAAACAGAAAACTCCCCCAACAGCTAGCTTACATGCTAGCTAGCTCCGTGCGGCGTTCACGGACACTTCAGCTTCAGGCGTCGAATTCCTGAGGAGCGCGGTCCTCCTTCAGCCGAGCTCCTCCAAGAAAAACCTCCTTACAAAAGCAAAGTCTCAGCCACAGATGCTTCAATGATTTTAAAACACCCCGTCCCACCAAACATGAAACTAGAATTTTAAATCCTTCACGGACGGACCGTCGACATCTTAATAAGCAAGCCCGAAAAGTTCATGTCCCCCTGTGTGCAGTTACTGCTCCAGCGGAGAAAGTGGAAGGCCTGCCCACGGTGATCCCTGCATCGTTAGTCCGCTCTGAAACGTGCATAATTCCGCACACCGCTGCGGTTTTACTCTGCTCGTTTCCGCATATCGCGCAGTTTGCTGATTCAAGACGATCACTGGAGGCGTGGGAACGGAGACGGGCTGCACTCAAGTGGAGTGGAAGGAAAAGACTGCGGGGGTGGAGGCTGGAGGAGCAGGGGACCTGCACTGGCCCCGGATCAGTTGACCGGAGCCGGGTGCACGGGGCCGCGGGCTGAGCTGATCCTGGATCAGGCACAACAGGTTGATCCTATCTGCGCGCAGAGGAGGAGGAGTTCACACGGAGAAAAGGAGACTTTCAGAGTTTAAAGGAGCAGTTCGACACTTTGTGCCCTCACGGACTGAAACGGGACACACTTCCACCGCAGATGCCGAGCACAGACCCCGGGCCTCAAATTCCGCACTCTGCAGCTCCTCCAGTGGCCAGCAGGGGCGCCAGCGGCGGGTCAGCCCCCATACACTCCCGTGTTAACGTGTCCGACATTTACAGCAGAAATAAACGCGTTTACAGCAAACATACATATATACACACACACTTGTTTTCATATCATAACCCCAATACTAAGACCACATTTTGAGTCTCAAAAATATATTTTTCTTGTTTGTCTGCCAATATTCACTAACTACTACCTAAGTAGTAGCAAAACTGTAAAAAATGGGATGTAAACTGGAAATAGAGAAAGTTCACCTTCAAAGTAAAAGTCAGGGTTGCAGTTAACATCTTTCATAAGGCAAAACTTTTATGTTGAAGTCTCCATATCCACTTTATGTCCCGCTCAGGTAGTAGTTTGATTTTGATTTGATTTTTATTGATTAGCATTCAAATATCTCAGTGAAGACAGAACAAAGATCTACCACAAAGCACGAAAGCATGAGACAAGGCTAATCAAAAGGTAGTGATTATTTGCGGACAAAAACTACAAACATTTAATACTACAGACACAGGCGGCTGTGGCTGCTAGCTGTCTGCTGTCTTCATCTCAGCAGGTATCTGTATAAACAATATTGGGAGCAGACTTTCCAGAGAGTCTGAAATCCGGGTTGGATGAGTGAAAGTCTGTTAATTAGAGCTGTACCTGTCCAAATGTCGCCCCCACATATATAAAAGTGTTATGAGCCCAGCGGGAGCTCTTGGATGGTCTGTTAGTACAGTAACTTCACAGCAGCCATTTTATTGGCCTCATGATGTCATTAAAAATGCTCCAAAAGGCTCCAAGAGCCACAAACATGGTCCAGAGGTCCAGTTAGCAGACAGCTAGCAGCTAGAGCCACCTGTGTCACCATCAACCTGCCAAAGGGGCCACGGCTGTAGTAATGCAAACTTTAAGCCTTAATCCAATTTAAACAGGTGAGTGTAGGAATAATAAATTGGTGAATGGCGCAAGTTGTATAAATGCTTTAAAATTAGGAGTCTATTGGGACGGACTCACTGCTGTCTCTGCTGGACGGAAGAGGAGCTGCAGCTCACAGGTCTCTGTTTCAGTGGGATCGTGTGGATCTGGCTCTGGATTGGAGGAAACGAGGTAAAAACAGCTGGCACACCGATACCGTCTGTCCGGCAGAGGAGGAGCCAGACATTTGAAACACCCGGGGCTTAGCCCTAAAGGGTAGTATGCATGTGGGATTTTTTTTTTTTTTTTTGAGGGGGGGGGGGGGGGGTGTAGAAATGACTGAAAGATTAATAGGCTCTGTTTTGAGTTTTGTTCAAAAAAGTGACTTCATATAGGGAAATATATATATCACACATGCAGGACACCTTAAACTAGTTTTTTAATTGAGCAGCAAGACAGAACGAAGTCGGGGCTGTATCAAGACACAGGGACTAAACCCCAATTCAACCAGACCCAGAACTGATCCAGAATTAAAACAGGACTACAACAGTTCAAAAGCAGGATTACTGAGGACTTAACCAAGACATAACCACAATCAGAACTAGATGATAGTAGCACTAAAAATCATCATAGACCTGCACTACACTTATTTATTTAATTCTACCAAAGTACAATATTTAGATTGAGAAAAGTTTATATAATTATTTAGCCTTGTTGTGCAAACAAGCCTGCAGAACTTAATAAATGTAGAATTTGAAAAATAGCAAACCTAAAAAGAAACACTAGGTACGAGATACATGAGTACCTATGATACGGTGATACTTTTAGTAAGCAACCATTTGACTAACATGTGTGTCTCACCTGCTCTTGTTCATCTCTGTTCTGTCCTCATTCTCCATCTCAATCTCTGCTCCTCTCTCTCCCTCTTTGTGCTGACAATCATCAAATATACAGTTGAAACCAGATATTTACAAACTCTTCAGATCAAAACACAAACACTTTTTTAATTGTAACATCAAATCAGACTAAATGTTTATTTTTTTAGATTGATAAATATAAAAACATATTTGTTAACTTTAAGAGTAAAGAGAGAAACTGTCTGTGTTTTTTAATTGCAAATGGCACCAAATTGTATTCAAATTGAGCCACACTTATGGAGCTCCACAGTTCTGTTCCTGGTGTTTTGGTTGACATCTCTTGATGTTCCCATGTCAAAGAAACAGGCTCTGTGTTTTGCCTTATATGCATCCACAGCTGTGCCACCAATTTACTCACATGGACTCTACTAACCTATCAGAAGCTTCTTCAGCTCAGAATGGAATCGTCTGGAGTTTTCTTATTAATTAACAAACTTAGTGTATATGTACTCCTAAATTTAATGAAAGTGATAAAAAATAGACAGCTCTGTCTCTCTTTATTCTGACATTTAACTAATTCAAAATATATTTCAATATTTATCTAAAACAAAAGTTTACTCTAAATTGATGTTGTACAGTAAAAATGTTTTATGTTTTCTCCCTAAAGTGTATGTAAATATCTGGTTACAAATGTGAATATCCTGCTGTGTACTGAAATCCCTCTTGTTTTGCATAGAAATATACTGAACAACATACAAAGCATAATATATAAAATAACATTTACCTGAGTTTTTTCTTTGAAAGAAGCCTCTAATGTCCATTCTTATATTTCAGTACATAACTGAAACCGAATTAGTCGGGGAGGGTAAGAACTGAAAATATGAAATAAACACACGTAAGCTAAGACTCTCTAAAAAATAGCATTTGTTCGGCTTTTCATTTCGCCATTTGTTGATTCACTTGAAGAGCAAGTAAAATAATATTGGTCAAGTGATCAGTTTGATATCAATCTTTCGTGATGCACCGTCATATTTACATTATTTGTACGGTACGAATGATTTGCTTTGGTACCTGCTCAAACTTAAGCTCTCCTTAGTATGGCTGGCTCCGTCTCTCCAACAGCGCACTCCTGAGCTTGGATCATACCAATATCAGGGGGGGATTCACGCACAGTCGTAAATTCCCACAGTGTGCACTATGTGCTTCGAATATTGTGTGTACTTTTTCTTTTATACAGTTGTCAGCCAGGCATCTAACTATGAAAAAATTACACTCCAAAATACCCCGGGCTTCTGACAAAACAACCCGGGCTTAAGCCCCGTAAGCCACCCCCACGCTCCGCCCCTGCTGTCCGGTATCAGTTTCTGCTGCACATGAGCACAGTGATGGGTTGTGGTTCTAGAAGGCAGAACCGTTTTGGCCCGAGCGCTGCGCGTGTGTTTGTGAAACGTTGGGATGCGTTTAGGGCCGGTTTGGAGCTTCGGGTTTGATGGGAAAAAGAAAATAAGCTATCATCAGCAGAGCCGGGCTGAGGAGCTGATTATTGTTTCCAGCCTGTCTGTCTGTGCTGATGAAGCAGAGCAGGAGGCATGTACTATCCCCTCCCAAAAAACTGAACACACTCATTACTGCCCACTCACAGTTCTGCTGTGCTCCCTGTGGAGAGCAGCATGGTGGCCCCACTGCCCCCACCCCTTCCCCTCCCCCTGTCTTTTTGTTTGTTTTTTCCTCATTTTCTAGGCTCTCTTTGTCCCCCCTCCTCGCACCATGCAGATTACGGTCATGCATGTTGAGATTACAGCAGCTCTCTGCAGAGGAAGTCTGAGGACCAAGCAGAGACACACTGAGTATGTGAGTGATACAGAGGCCTCACAGAGACTACCTTCACGTTAATGACAGGCTGCCTCTGTTAAATCAGCTCTCATTAAAGACAAAGAGCCTGTTTCCATCATAAACACATCCCTGAGTCTGGACACACACACACACACACACACACACACACACACACACACACACACACTGAGGAGACTTAACAACGCATGCTGGGATTCTTCTCTTCTTTAAATAGTTTAAACTCCCAAACAGGACTCTGAACCACACATATCCCTCCGTCTGCATCCTTCTGACTACAGGCGAATCGCTCAAAATTCCCGACTTTGACTGGACACGTTAATACTGTGTGATGTTAACCACGAGCAGAGTGTTGAATACTGAGTTCAGTGTGTGTTCAGGAGTCCCAGTGAGGCTGCAGTGATCCAAACACTCAGCTTATCACAGAGATGCTCAGCATGTAAAATTACCTGTAGTAGTGAAACCATACATTTAATGTTGGCTTGTATACATTCAGTTTATATGAAGCATGCATGCATAAATTAATAATCTATGACTTTGCATTTCACTCAGAATTTTTGCTTCTTGTTTGAAGGTGCAGAATAATGCAAAGAAGAATTATTTTGAACTGTGAATCATGCAAAGCTGAGCAGCTCCTGTTGTTTTTGATTTCATCTTTTTCTTAATCACTGGATTATTATAATAATAATTTTATCACTTAGAACACACACAAGCAGACACTCACTCACACACACACACACACACACACACACACACACACAGACAGACAGACACTCACAGTCACACAGACACACACACGCACACGCAGGCAGCCACTCACACACACACACACACACACACACACACACACACACACACACACACACACACACACACACACACACACACAGCTGGTCCTGAGCCTGTTGACAGAATCACACCGATTCATCGAATGTTCAATAAATAATCGATAAATATTTAAGAGTCCTTGTGTGTGTGTGTGTGTGTGTGTGTGTGTTAAAGCTGTGCTTGTGAGGATATGCTAACACAGTAGTGAACATGTGTTCATCATCTAACATAACTCAGATTAAGCCTCTCGTCCTCACTGAGTGAGCCTGCTTGTGCCAGAGGAAGTGGCTGCTTTCTCAGAGCGCAGCTCGTTATTGAGCGTCTCTCGGCCACACTTCACCCTCCTTCACACACAGCACACACTCCACTTCCTTGGAAACAAAAGAGGGATTTCCTCCTCACCGAGACGCTCTGGAAGCTCAGCACACACCCACGTCCGTGTAGAGTTAGACATATGTGTCTGGTCCCGGTCCTCGGGGTCACCGGGTTCACGACGCGGGCTGCAGTGGGAGGCAGCCTCTGTGGTTACGACTGAGCGGCGGTATGCGGGCCTGGAGAGCCCTGGGGAGCCTCGCTGTGATCCTCCTGCTGATGCACAGCTGCTCGAGTTTCAGCTGCTACAGCCAAACAGGCCCAGGAATCAGACCTGAACCCTTACAGGGCTTCAGGTCCGTAACCCCGCTTCCTGCTGATGAAAGCAGACACCCCGGTGTATCCTCCCCCCTTCAGATGTGCTCATGCTCTCTGACTTCTTCCTCAGAGAAAGAAGACTCTGAAAGTGTTGGAGCTTAGTGAGGACATGCAGTGAAGGAAGTGTCTGCTGCTATTTCAAACTAAAGCTCTCGATCAGATCCACAGATGATGGATCCTAACAGGCTGAAAACATCTGCTGAGGTTTCTCACTCAAACTCATTGTTTTACCAGCTGCAGCTTTCAGCAGAGAGCCCAAAAACTCCAGATTACAGATTACTCTGACAAACAGAGCTGAAGTTTAACTCAACCACAAGACAAACCAGCAGCTTCAGAGAGCAGCCCACAGCTGGAAGGCACAGCTGTTAGGAGAGGGAGAGGCTCTGCGCACATGCAGCTCATGGTTTCCGTTTGTGAGTGGCGGCCAATCAAAAGAAAGTTGAGTTTAAGAGGGTGGAGTCTAAACAGCTTGTTTTAAACCAGAGCTACACCAAGAGCCAGAATGAGAGATTTGAGGTGTGCATGATTCACAGGTGCTCTGTGAGAGAGTCTGGAGCTGTGCACTTTAATCTGACAGTCACTTTAAATAAAAGAATAAAACTTTCCAGACATTTGAGGTCAAATGTGGAAGCAGCACATTTTGACTTTTACTGAAAGCCAGAAAAAGAACAGCGTGGAGTGTCATGATACAAACCCACAAATAAAGCTAAAGGTTTCTCACACAGAGATGAGCTCATCCTGATGGTGCTCTGAGGACAAATGTTAAATTTGGGAAGTCTGAGTGTGCATGTGGGTGAAAATACAGAAGTGAAACTGAAAAAGGTCAAAGCCATTGAATTTGGTATTGCAAATATGTTTTCCTAAACCTCAAGCAGCCACAGCGTTCATCACTGACAGCAGAATGCATGTTTGCTCTCAGGCTCCTCAGGGCAGCTTTGCATGATCACAGCTCAAAATAATTCTTTTTTATGTGATCCTGGGCCTCAGTGCAGCCTGTCTTACACTAGCTGTTTTAGCTCCTCCCCCTATCTTTTGACTGGCTCCCCCTCACAAACAGAGGGTTGGACTGCAGGTGGGGCTTCATGGCCGTGAGCATGTCACAATAAGTGATGCAGCATTGATCCAGGAGAAGAAAACGAGAGAGAAAGTTTCTATGGAAGTTTTCTGCAGAAGGTTTCCAGCAGGGCAGAACCTCTGTAACCTCTGAGCTCCTCACATACTGCCGAGATGGTGGCCAAGACAGACACAACCGCAGAGCTCTATCTTCAGCTGTGATGTCACTTCTGGTGTTTGTGAGGCCGCTGGCATAAAGCAGGTGTAGCAGGTGAGGGGAAACCTCACTTTATATAGGGATATCCTGTCTGTGTGACATCATACTGAGCCAAGAGTTGAAAAAAACACCTGAACCCTGAGTGTCTGCCTCGCAGGGAGCAGATTAAAAACAGCTAGGGAACATCAACACGTGGAGATTTAGCTTCATCCTATTTATTACACAGCTCTTTAAATTCACAGCTGTGGGCTTTGACATTTTTCCAAAGTTTAAGTCTAAACATCTACTCCTCCTCCCTCGGACTCAGGGGGTAAGTGGGCTCCCGTTCCCTCTGTCAGCCGTCTGCAGATTAAACTGCAGCAGATTGAGGACGTCTGGCAGAGCTCAGGTGAGTTTATCAGCTCATCTGTGAGTGTTTGTGCTGCTCTGAGCTCGTCACAGCCCAGAAACAGAGGAATCGTAACAGCCGAACTCCAGCCGTTTCATCACCCCCTGGACTAATTTACTGTGAAAGTCAGAAACTTCCTCTCTGAGGGTTTCTCTAAGTGGCTGCATGGAAGCCTCAGACACCACGCTGAGCAGCATTTGTGTGTGTGCGCGCGCGTGTATGAAGTGTCTGAGAAATGATGTCATCGACAGCGGGGCGCAGAGGAGGAAACAGCTGCCAGTTGAGTCTGCAGCTGGAGCTCTTTCTTTCCTCCGTTCTGCTGGACCCCAGATCAGGCTCCCCAGTGACTGCAGCCATGCTGAAGGTCAGAGTTCAGGGTTGAAGCACATAACTTTTAAATGACAGATGCAGTGAGCTCAACTCTCAGTGACTTCTCTCCTGACTCCACTCACTGGTTTTGGAAGTATCTTTGAGCCTTGGTGTTAGCGTTCTGCCCAGAAACAAGCTCATTCTTGTTTGTGGAGGTGTTCACATGAGAATCTGCACCCACAGACCTGCTGATCAATCACATCCGATCACAGTCCTCAAATTTAACAGCACACCAAAGCTGGAGCTAAGCCAGCTTGGAGGCTCTGATAGTGCAGTTAACAGGACAGCAGCCATATCGTCAGGTGACTGTGTTGGCCTCCAGGCCGTTAATGTTTGAAGGTTTGCTGTCAGGTGTTCATTGTTTTCAAGGCCAATATTCACTCTAGAAAAAAAGAGCATTTAAAAAAAAAGCCTGTCAGCATGAAAAGAAAGCTGACTCCTACTCAGGAGCTTGTTTTAGACAGAGGATCATAAAGAACGATTATTCTCGACTCTAAATCATGTAAAGCTTCTCCAGTGAGGTCCAAGAATCAGAATCAGTCAGCTAGTTTAATAAATGTTGACAGCAAACTTTTGTCTAAAATATTGTCCAGCAGACTAGAGAATTATATACCTAAGCTTATTAAGGCAGATCAGACGGGCTTTATCAAGAATAGAGAATCAATTACAAACATGAGAAAATTACTGAATATTATAGAACACTCCAATGTAACCAAAACACAAGGACTTGTTGTATCACTTGATGCGGAAAAAGCTTTTGACCACGTTGAGTGGACTTATATGTTTGCTTTAATGGAGAAATATGGCTTGGGCAAGGGGTTTATAGACATGATCAGATTGTTATATGTCACCCCAAGAGCATGTCTTGTAGTTAATGGTATTAAATCATCAGAATTCTGTTTACAGAGATCAACAAGACAGGGGGACCCGATTTCCCCATTAATTTTCGCTTTAGTAATTGAACCACTGGCTGAGGCCATTAGAAATAATCAAAGTATATCTGGATACCTAATTCAAGGATTTGAATTTAAAATGTTACTATACGCAGACGATGTTCTGCTGTTTGTCACCAATCCCCAGGATTCTATACCCTCTGTATTATCTATTACAGAAACTTTTGGATATTTGTCCGGGTATAAGGTTAATATGACCAAAACTATTGCTATGCCACTGGGAAATTTGCCTATGACATGCAACATCCCATTTACCTGGTCGGGTTCTTGATTTAAGTACTTGGGGATACACATTTCACCTAATATAAAAAGTGTATTGAAACAGTGTCAAACAAGATTTTTCTAGATGGATGGATCTCCTGGTCTCCTGGATGGGGAGAATAAATTAAATTAAAATGAATGTGTTGCCACGGCTTTTATATCCTTTACAAATGCTCCCGATAACTCTTACCAAAAAAATTGTAAAAGAAATTGAAAAAGATCTGTCAAGGTTTATTTGGAGGGGAAAACGTTACAGCTGCCCAAAGATAAAGGGGGTCTTGCCTTTCCTAACATTTTGCTGTATAACTGGTCATGTCATAGTAGAGTTATACATGAATGGATCCACGCATATCTAAAAGAGACAGAGAACCCCCTAGAAGCCTGGACATGTTCGCCATTTAATCTCCTAAGCGAACTAGTGAGTAAATATATTAAAAAACATAACAAAGTAATGATTGATACTTACTTAAAAACATGGCGTGATATGAACAAATACATTGAAAGTAATCCTATACTGAGTTATTTAACACCTTTTATAAATAATCGGCACTTTACACCGGGAATGAAAAGTGCAGTATTTCAGAGATGGTTTGGTGCAGGAATACATGTGGTGGGCAATGTTCCCTCTAATTTTTCATGTGTCTGAGCGAACACACAAACTCCCTGAGCGGTCTCCTGGACCACTGTGAGCAACAGCAGACGTGTGCACTGTGGTCACGCCGGCATCTAATCCATCCAAGTTACATGGTTTATTAAAATAATCAAATTACAGCCTTTACACTTATGTTAGACTACTTTTAATTAACTGCCTTAGCCCACTTACAATGAAAATGTAGGAAAAAAATCTATTCATTGACCTGTGTAGGGATGTTAACACTATTGGAAGTAAAAATAACTTGAACTCCAATTTTGAAAACACAACTTTCTTTATAAAAAAAAGCTCTGACTGGTATTATGAGTCTGTGGTCTGGGAGAGAGTCCTGTAGCTCTCTGTCTGCAAAATATAGTATATAATCACCAAAGCTGGGCAATTAATTATATAGTTACTTCAAAAAAAAAGTGACTCAGTTTGGCAAACAACAAAGTTTTTTTGCAGCTATTTTTTTAAATGCAGCCAAGGCGTTTTTAAATAAACATTTCAAACTATTTACAGAACAATCAGCTGTTCTGCATCAAATTTGATGCCACACAAATTATTTGTGCCACTCCAAAAAATCATTTCTGTCCACTATGAGATAAAGGAGAACAACAGCCTGATACCTGCAGGCCTGGCAACAGGAGATGTATCACTCCTGTAACACCTGTAACATTCAGCAGTCGCCTCATTGTTCTGACACACACAACAAAACTACACTACACACTAACTACACAAGATTTGCGCTAAACGTCTCAAATCTCTCACATCTCAAAGCTTCCCCCCGTTTCTTAACAACTAGATGCCACGTTGCCATATCATTTTTTGATTGGTCGACATGGTACTTTTTTGGACGAATAGGAAAGGGAGAGGGGGTGGAGTTTGTTTTTGCTCACAGGCTTTCGAGCTTTTTTTTCTTATAAAACGCAGTTTTTACCGTTTCTCCCCGCAGTAAATATAAACAACGACAGTATTCAGGAAGAAAACCAAACATTGCAGATATTTTTATCATAACTCTGGTTTTACGTGGCCTATCAACAGAATTTAAAAACTGGTATAAAGTCCACACTTTTTCCGTCAATTGTTCCGTCTGTCCTGCTCACATCTCCAATGGTTGTACACGTTGTCATTACCGTGGCTTCACTCCACATCAGCCGCTTTGCTAGCTAAAACACCGGCGTCGGCACATAAGGACGCTGTCATAGCCTGTCAACGACGTTGATTAGCTGCGTATATACGAATGTTAATCGCGTGATTGGCTGAACTATGTACGGTGGCTGGGAAGTGCAAAGCGCAACAAATTAAAAAACAGCAACAAATTAAAAAACCGCAACAAATTAAAAATCCACAACAAATTAAAAAAACGCAACAAATTAAAAAACCGCAACAAATTAAAAATCCACAACAAATTAAAAAACCGCAACAAATTAAAAATCCACAACAAATTAAAAAACCGCAACAAATTAAAAATCCACAACAAATTAAAAAACCGCAACAAATTAAAAATCCACAACAAATTAAAAAACCGCAACAAATTAAAAATCCACAACAAATTAAAAAACCGCAACAAATTAAAAATCCACAACAAATTAAAAAACCGCAACAAATTAAAAATCCACAACAAATTAAAAAACCGCAACAAATCAAAAATCCACAACAAATTAAAAAACCGCAACAAATCAAAAATCCACAACAAATTAAAAAACCGCAACAAATTAAAAATCCACAACAAATTAAAAATCCTTGACGGAAAGGGATTGTCTGAAATACCGGAAGTGGCACAACGATTAGGCTTACTCCATATTTGTAGCTCAGAAAAGTGATTCGGGATGTCAACAAACGTTGAGAAACTCACGCCTCACAGCGCTTCCTTATCACCCTGACGGTGCTTGCTGCACTACATAGAGAACCGGAAAATGTTTTGCCCGTTTTGTGGCGTTAGCTTCAGCCTCTTCACCCCTTTTTGTGCTTCCTGTGGACGGTCTCTGGAGCTTTTGCGGGACACAGACCAGGCTGAAGGATCAAACTCCCCGGGGACATCAAAACAAACAGAAAATTCTGAACAAAGTAATTTTGATATATTACTCACTTTTTGTTCTCTTCAGACAGTCTATGCTATTTCAGTTAAATAGCACGTTTATTTACCATTTTGGCTCCTGTTTCTGTTTCCTTATACTGTATTCTCGTCTACGTTTAGTAATGGAGAGTGCTAACCCCGTTTTGATGTCAAACGTTTTTCATTCAACCAGAACAAACATGTCCGTCATACAAGCAGTTCATGGAGTACAAAAAATCAAAATCCAAAGAGCGTCAGGCCTTCAGCTGTGGAGCAAAATTAAAACTCAAGTTACAGAGTAAACCTGTCAAGGTAAGCCATCACAGGTAACTTTATAAACGAGGATTTGGCAATTATTCTTAAAGTGATCTGGCTTTTATTATTTGTTTGTAGATCAATATCGGATTTATGGTGTCACAACAAACCGACTTAAAACCGCTAAGAGGGAAAACACTGCCCTTATTTATTACCCCCGAAATTACAGCCCCTGACCTCCTGAAGCAGGCTGTAGAAAAAATGAGAACATTCAACAAGGACTTGGTGGAGGGACCATATGTCCTTTTGTATCCTGACTGCACAGAGGTGATAAATGTGCCTGGGACAGAAAGGCCATTCCGATTGGCAGACTACAAAGAGGAAATAGGAAAGAACTACAACAGGATTTCTCTATTCATTTGCCCAGAGAGCCACTTCAAACGAGGTTTGTTAATTTTATATTTTGATGTGTTTACATATACAACAACTAATAATGTGTCTACTTTCTCAGCTCTGATTGCAGAGGATGGTACCTCAGACTCGGACCCTGAGATTGTGATTACATCAAGAAGCACAGCTGAGTTCAACCAGGCAGACACATTGGTGTGTACTTTTTTTCCCTCTCCACCATGCCAGAGGCCTGTGAGTGGCCCTGGCAGAGGTGCATGTCCTCTGAGTGCTCTATTTTTTTTCTCTATAATGATCATAATTCTGTAACATCCATGGGTCTATTATTTTCATTGTGTGATTATATGTTCTTTAAAAAAGTATTTTTTTTTAAGTATTGATGGACTATCTAAATGCGATACGAAGTTGGTGAAAGCTTTGAAAAGTGCATGTTTTTCATCTTAGGTTTTCAAACCACAAGACCAGAGTACCCCTAATGGTAAACATGCAGAGAAGGAGTAAGTTATTTAAGAGCTTGTTCTGCTATATATTAGAGTTGGGCAATACAATATATGTCTTTGTTTTATTTCAGGGAATATTGATCACGATATAAACCGCTAGATTTGTACATATTAAATGTGCCGTTGCTCATGGTAAATGGTAAATGGCCTGTATTTGTAAAGCGCTTTATTAGTCCCTAAGGACTAAGCGCTTTACACATCCAGTCATCCACCCATTCACACACACATTCACACACTGGTGATGGCAGCTACATTGTAGCCACAGCCACCGTGGGGCGCACTGACAGAGGCGAGGCTGCCGAACACTGGCGCCACCAGTAGGCAATGGGTGAAGTGTCTAGCCCAAGGGCACAACGACCAAGACTGTCCGATCCGGGGCTCGAACCGGCAACCTTCCGATTACAAGGTGAACTTAAAATTTCACATAAGTAAGATGTGAAATCCTCAGAAGCTTGTTTTGATTTAAATATTTATTTCCTGTCATAAGTTCAGACAGACGGATGTATTAACATATTACATCCGTTTCAGATAACTAAAAAAAGGTACATGTTAAAAAC
Source organism: Aulonocara stuartgranti (assembly GCF_965226115.1). NCBI lineage: Eukaryota > Metazoa > Chordata > Actinopteri > Cichliformes > Cichlidae > Aulonocara > Aulonocara stuartgranti. The sequence goes on along the minus strand of NC_138945.1, from coordinate 41,143,990 downwards.
TAAATCAAAAGTCAGGGATAAAGATTTCCAGTTTCAAAAGACAACAAACACCAGATCACTCAATTGCTTGGTCAATTACATTTAAAAACAAAAAAGAATGATTCTAAACATAAATCTTAGTTTACAGTAAGTTTTACAGGAGAACAGACATAAAATTGACAAAGTCTTTGTCAATATCAAATGAATAAGCTAAGAAATAAAAGCAAATTCTCCTAATCTCTCCTTGTATATTTATTTTAATGGTTGGTTTAGATGTAAATGGTGCCCAAACATCTCCACGGGTGGCGCTGCTACTTCACTGTGCTGCAGGTAACAAGTCACCCTAACTGGACATGATGCTGTTCCCAGAGCGATTGGTTGCTGCGCTACTTGATAAGGATTGACTATTCTTATGTCAATGAAAAAAAAGAGTGATTAGAGGAATAAGCAGCATATAAAATGGATGGATGGATAGCTCTATTGCAATAGTCTCATATTTCCTTTGAGAGAAAAGTATACTGCAATACATATTGTTATTTTATTGCCCCACCCTAATATAAATATTTATTGGTTTCATAGCCTTTTTATAATGTTGGTATCATAAATAATATTGAACTGTATGAGCTTCTTATCTGGACATTTTAATTCCAATACTCTTATTCTGTTTCAGACATGCTCCAGGACCTTCATCTATCATACAGCCATGTCAGGTATTTGGGCAATTTATGTCAGCATGACGTTTTTTGCTATTGCTGAAATAGTACAAAGCTATGTATGTTTATATACAGTATGCAATTTTTGTTCTTTTTTTTCCAGATTGTAATATCTGATACAGAGGATCTTGATCACCAAAACGAAACGAATCCAGTCATGAGTCCCTATAGGTAAATAAAATTGTGTCTTATATGTAATTTTAAATCTGTAACTACAGTACACGTTTGGGTTTGTGAAATGGGTAAAGATAATTAAAGGGTGAATAGAAGTTATTCTAATGTTGGAATTATAATTTCTCAACAGTAAATATGCAGACCTGTGTGCCCCCTGCATTGAGGACGAGGATGAAGAGCTGGTTGAAGTTGCTTCACCGATTGATGACAGAGCACTGTAAAATATCAAATACTACTTCAAATAACAATGCTAAATTGTATAGTCTTGCATTCGGTCTTTCATTTTTGTGATTACAGGGAAGACGTTAACATTAATCTACCTGACATCATTGCAAACTTATCCAGTGCTATTCATCATGGAAGTGTCAGCAGATTCAACATCTCAAGAGCAAATGTCTGGGATGGAGCAGTCAGGGGTTTCAGGCGGTTGTCATACTCTGAAACCAATGACATGCTGGTTAAATTTACTGATGATTCTGGCATTCTAGAAGAAGGACTTGATGCAGGTGGCCCAAAACGAGAGTTTTTGAGTCTGCTAATGAAACACATGAAAGATCGTCCCATTTTTGATGGACCCGAAGGACGTCGATTCCTCGTCTACAATGCAAAGGGTATGCAATGATCAGATGTTTGATAAACTTAATTTAAAGACTTTTTTGGACTTTTAAATCAATTTGTTTTTAATTATTATCAGAAGCAACTCATAATAATTTCTTGGATTATTTCAAAACAGCATTAGTCTGTCTATCTGATCGATCTATCTGACATCGATCGGATCTGATCGATCGGTAGAGAGAGGTGTGTGTGTGAGAGAGTTTATCATTTACTGTATTCATTCACAGCTGTAAGGGAGGATGAATACTACCTAGCAGGAAAGATGATAGCCGTGTCAGTTGTGCATGGTGGTCCAGGGCCCCATTTCCTGTCAGAAGAGCTGGTACATTATCTTGCAGGCCAGACTTCAGTAAAAGCAACAGTTGCCTCAGTCACAGATGACGACATAGGGAAAGCTTTACAAGAGGTGAGGACAGCGCAGGATTTGAATGCAGGATAGAACTACAGCTTCTTCATCTGTATGACATTAAAAAATTCTTTCTTTGTGTAGGGAAAAAACAGGAATGAAAATCAGACACGTAAGCTTACATTGTGTATGTCCATTTTTATGGGTTTTTCAGATCGACAGTGCTGGTTCAGTGGATGTCCTGCGTGACTGTGTCATAAAACACAGTACTATGCTACAGGTGGCTGGTTGTCTAAGGCATGTTTCCACAGTTGAGGAAAAGAAAGACATTGTGTCTGACTATCTCCGGTGGTATATAATTGCTCGAAACTCATCTGTAATTGACAGGTGAGACAGGTGAATTATTGTTATGACAGTGTTGTTCATAATTTCCGACTGAAATATTTTACATTCTCCAAGGTTTCCAAAGTTCACAGTTTGTCCATAGTTTGTGCATGTACTATGAACTGGTAAATGACACAAAGTTCTCCTCATTCTTTAGATTTAAAGAGGGTCTTTCAGCACTTAATTTCCTGAGTGCACTCCAGCAACACCCTACTTTGCTTTCCCCGGTCCTGTGTCACATGGAAAAGAAACTCACAGCCCTTGAACTTGAGAGACTTTTCAAACCTGACTTCAGCCCATCTGGAAGTAACAGGAGACGTCTGGAAAGTCAAACTGTGGGCTACTGGTCAGACTATCTGCTGGACTGTGAAGGTTTATACCAGTATTTCTTTTAGTACTCATTACAAGACAATGTGTTGAATTCACATATACATATATAATTTTTTTTAAAATTTTTTGCAGAATCACAAACTGCTGTGTCGTTGGGCGATGTTCTGATGTTTGCAACTGGGCTAACATCACTGCCACCTTCTGGATTAGATCCACTACCAAGCCTACAGTTCCTGGATGACTCTTTATTCCCGATGGCAAATACATGCTTAAACTTATTGAAACTACCAATGATAACTTCATATTCCTTGTTTAAATCCAACATGGATTTTGGAATTCAAAACTCCCCAGGATTTGGATGTTTCTAGAATGTCTGGCCTTGTAGTTCAAACCTGCTGTTGATTTATTCCTCAAGTTTTTAAGTCAAATTTTTTTTTAAATATGTTATGAATAGGAGAAGGTGGGACATACTGGCGGTACAGCACAAATCCATTATAGTTTACCAGGTTTATTGTAGTTTTATTAGATAACCCAGTTACTTACAGCTGCTTCTTCTTGGCATTACATTGTAAATTCTGTAGGTTTTTTGCTACGGGACTTATCCAGAAATCTGTTATGTATTTGAGCATGTTTTTTTTATTCTAAAATGTAGGTACATCTGTTCAAAGGAGATTTAAAATGCAATCGCTAGACTTGATTTGTTCAAAGTTTTGACAGTGCTACTAAAAGTAAAGGCATTTAAAGGTGTACTGTGTTCTACTCTTAAAAGTTGTAATAAACACACAATACAGTGCAAGATGTGATTTTGATTTGATTTATTATTTATATAAATGTTCAGGACTGTATCTCAACTTCCATCAGCTAAACAAGGACCAGAATTATCAAGACATTCAATAAGAATATGCTTTTACAAACACAAACTTAAACTTTTGGCGTCTTCAGCCAACTCATGTAGCCTAGTTCAAAAAAGCAGCATATGCTATAGGTTTTGGTGAAAACAACAAAAAGCCAGGTTTTTGTTTTTTTTAGAAATTTGCAATTTCTATTAACTTCATGTAAAGTTCAGTGGCAGACTCCCAGCAGACGGGCTTTTGAAAATGATTTTGCTCCATTACAAAATTCAGATATGTTTGAGTCCCCACATACAACTACTGACAGCCTAGACTCAGGAAAAGCGTCCAGTTCAGATTGTTGAATCAGGAATCCACAGTCTCTGGAGCCGTATCTGTGATCAATGGAAGACAATTGCATTAATATAGGTTTACACATAAAGTAATTATTTGATCATTATTATCCGTTACCTGTGGGGTAGGTAGTACAGTTCATTTGGCACACCTCCTGGACATGAAGCTGTTCTTGAGGGACGAATCCGATGAGTGTTCCACAGCTTCACACATTCATCAAGATCCTTCTGAACAATGACAGTGAAGCAAAATCTCAAAAGGCACTGATGCTCGTGACTTCCATTGAAGTGTCCAGCATCTCGAAGATCCGCAAACAGCTCCAACCAAAACTGAGCCCTAAAAAAATTGTTTAGAGATAGTTTAGTTTGTTTACATGGCATCGTTTCACAACACGTCATCGCATGGCACTTTACAGTTCATTTTAACTGAATCATATATAGACTCCAGTCAGTTTAAATGTTTTCTATTGAAAGGGATTGCATACAGGCAAAACTCTAAAACATTTCAGTAATGTGCAAAAGTTAATTTATTTTAGGAATTCTAATTAAATGTGAAATTAGCGATACTGAGTCATTACATACAAAGTGAGGTATTTCAAGTATTTCTTACAATGTTAATGATTAAGACGTAGAACTTATGAAAAACCCAAATTCAATGTCTCTAACAATTTGTATGTTCTATTTGTTTGGGTCCTTTTTGCATAAATTACTGCCTCCATGCAGCGTGGTATGGATGCTATCAGTCTGTGGATCTGTTGAGGTGTTATGGAAGACCAGGATGCTTCAGTAGCAGCCTTGAGGTCTTAGCCACTACACTATGTTACACCCCTTTCATCCACACTTACATTAGACAAAACTTTCTATTAATGTGCTTTGATAGTCTCTGTGAACATTCAAATTCTTTTAAGGTGTTCTTTATGGAGGGTGTCAATTATGTTTTTTTCCCCACAGCTGTCAGGACAGCAGTCATGTCCATTCTGTGAGTCCTCCTGAATTAGAAAGACCATTTAGAGGCTCAGGAACCCTTTGCAGATGATTTGAATTAATTAGCTCATAGTAGAGTGGCACTTTAAGTCTAAAATATTTAACCTTTTCACAATATTATGGTTTTGAAGTTGGGTTTTTCTTAAGTTCCAAAGCATAATCATCATAATTACTAAATGGGCTAAAAATGTATAGTTTGGCATACAATGAGTATTTAATATCGGTTTTACTTTTTAAGTTGAATTACTGAAATAATAATAATAATAATAATAATAATAATAATAATAATAATAATAACAACAGTAATAATAATAATGGATTGCATTTATATAGCGCTTTTCGAGGCCCTCAAAGCGCTTTACAATACCACTATTCATTCACTCTCACATTCACACACTGGTGGAGGCAGCTACAGTTGTAGCCACAGCTGCCCTGGGGCAGACTGACAATAAATCAACTTTTGCACGACATTCAAATTTGTTACGCCTTTAAATATCAGGCAAAATTAAATGTTATATTTACCTTCCTTTTCGATATATGGACCACCAGGACTCAATTCGCTGGTTATTCGTTGATGAACCAAACATGTGACTGGACTCTCCGCTGAAGTGGTCATCATGATGGTGACGTAGTGCGCACTGAACTGCAGCCATAATGCCGTTTTCTGTCCCACAGTCAGTTCTCAGTCTCATCGGTACAACACCAAGGCTCCCAACACATGACAAGTAATAGTAAGCTATAACCACTGGATTATTATTGGTTGGTCCACATTCTAGCCACAAAACCTTGCGTGAAAATCCATCAATGCACCCTGAAATGGCCAAACCGAATGGTTTGAGCTTGTCATAACCATCAGCATGCCACATGTAGTTGGGTCCCAGCGAATGATAGGTTCTCCTAATGAATCTTCTGCGTGTTCTCATCTGGCATCCATGAGGATTAAGCTCCCGGAGTATTTTCATCACATCATCCCTCTTCACTTTAAGATGATGCTTTTGTTTAAGTACCTGCCACATTGTTCGATACCCAAACAATCGCCCAGGTCCTTGAAGCTCCGCTCTGATTGCGTTAATGATCGTTGTTCTGGAGTGAAAATATTTTCTTCGGTAAAGTCCAGCATTATTAAGTTTACTTTTAAGACTCCTTAAACTTATCTTTACACCATGCAAACTTAACATCATGTCCATGATAACACTATATGAGTGACCTTCGTTGAAATATTTAATGCAGTACTGTAGGGTGTCTGATCCTTCAGCCTGGTCTGTGTCCCGCAAAAGCTCCAGAGACCGTCCACAGGAAGCACAAAAAGGGGTGAAGAGGCTGAAGCTAACGCCACAAAACGGGCAAAACATTTTCCGGTTCTCTATGTAGTGCAGCAAGCACCGTCAGGGTGATAAGGAAGCGCTGTGAGGCGTGAGTTTCTCAACGTTTGTTGACATCCCGAATCACTTTTCTGAGCTACAAATATGGAGTAAGCCTAATCGTTGTGCCACTTCCGGTATTTCAGACAATCCCTTTCCGTCAAGGATTTTTAATTTGTTGTGGATTTTTAATTTGTTGCGGTTTTTTAATTTGTTGTGGATTTTTGATTTGTTGCGGTTTTTTAATTTGTTGTGGATTTTTGATTTGTTGCGGTTTTTTAATTTGTTGTGGATTTTTAATTTGTTGCGGTTTTTTAATTTGTTGTGGATTTTTAATTTGTTGCGGTTTTTTAATTTGTTGTGGATTTTTAATTTGTTGCGGTTTTTTAATTTGTTGTGGATTTTTAATTTGTTGCGGTTTTTTAATTTGTTGTGGATTTTTAATTTGTTGCGGTTTTTTAATTTGTTGTGGATTTTTAATTTGTTGTGGATTTTTAATTTGTTGCGGTTTTTTAATTTGTTGTGGATTTTTAATTTGTTGCGGTTTTTTAATTTGTTGTGGATTTTTAATTTGTTGTGGATTTTTAATTTGTTGCGGTTTTTTAATTTGTTGTGGATTTTTAATTTGTTGCGGTTTTTTAATTTGTTGCGTTTTTTTAATTTGTTGTGGATTTTTAATTTGTTGCGTTTTTTTAATTTGTTGTGGATTTTTAATTTGTTGCGGTTTTTTAATTTGTTGCGTTTTTTTAATTTGTTGTGGATTTTTAATTTGTTGCGGTTTTTTAATTTGTTGCTGTTTTTTAATTTGTTGCGCTTTGCACTTCCCAGCCACCGTAACTATGGGATAAGGTGGCATCGTTCTAATCCCATACGGGAGCAGCCAGTCACTCACTGACTAACACTGCAAAACAGAATTGTTTTGTATTAAAAAGTATTAATTTTAATTTCAATTCAGGTTAGATTTTTTTGTGCGCAACACAGATTTTCTGTGTGCAGAGACCGTGCCAGCAGTGCGCAGCTTAGAGGGAACATTGGTGGTGGGTGATCTGTTTAATGGGAATGTTTGTATGTCTTTTGAGCAGGTCCAAAAAAAATATGGAATACATCAAATTAATTTTTTTTTTTTTGCATTTTTGCAGGCTCGTCACCTAATTACTTCAAATTTTGATACTTTGCACAATACAATGCAACTAGGACCCATGGAAAATTTCTTTTTAACTTAAATGCAGATAATAGAACTATAAGACAGTTTCACAATACACTACAAGGTTATAACAAACATAATATTGGAAAACTTATTAGGAGTTGGGAGGGTGACCTCCAGTGTCATTGTGATGATCTTGCCTGGAGTGAGTACATACAATCTGTGCATTCTTTATTTCTTAGTAACAGATTTAAAGAAACACAATATAAAATTTTACATAGACAGTATAGAACGCCTATTTTTCTGGATAAAATTGATCCGAGCAGGTCAGCACAATGTACTAAATGTAAATCTGTGGCAGGGTCCTACTTGCACTGTCTTTGGACTTGCTCAAAAATTTAAAAATTCTGTCTCTGTGTAACAAAAGAATTAAAAGGTATATTTAGAAGCAGAATACAAAAAGATCCAGCTCAGTATTTATTGGGGCTGCCAATTCTGAACAAATTTCCAGATAAAAACAAATATAAACTATTATGTAAATTATTGTTTTTGGCTGGGAGGTGGCTGGGGAGAGGGAGGTCTGGGCCTCTTTGCTTAGGCTGCTGCCCCCACGACCCGGCCTCGGATAAAGCGGATGAAGATGGATGGATGGATTGTTTTGGCAAGAAAATGTATTGTTTTCAATTGGATTAATGAAAAACCACCAACAATAACTCAGTGGTATAAAGAAATCTTTTGAGTTTTACCAATGGAAAGACTGAGTGCAAAATTAAGTGGCAATGATGATATTTTTTTGGATATATGGCGCCTGCTATTGGATTAAAAAGAGTGCTTATCTCAAAGTTCAGCTCCTCTTCTCAAACTTTGACAAGTGCAGCAGCTCTAATCTGAGTGCTGTGCTAAACAATGAATGAGCCAGGCTTAAAGCTGGTTTTAATATCACATCAGGTTTAAAGCAGGGTTTAATATTATATCAGGCTTAAAGCTAGGTTTAAATCTGATATAAAGGATTAAAGGGGGCAAGTTTGGATTGAGTCTCAGGATGTTCCTCAGCAGCAGATATGAAGAGACAGGTCTGATATTTGTAACATAAAGCTAATGTTCTCAGCTGTCTTTGGGACAGTGAAGAACCTGTAGTTCCTATGACATCCAGCAGAGGCAGCAGCGAGTTAGCCCCATGCTACAACTTTACAGCAGAAATAAACATGTTTACAGCCTGATACACAAACTGATTGGTCCCTGTGGTTAATTTAAACCTTCATAACACCTTTATGGGGGAAGGAGGTTTCTATAACTCACCTGTTTCCATTATTAGGGGCGTGGCCTCTGTGACTGACAGGTGGATGATTACCTAGGTGGCTGCAGCTGCTAGCTGTCTGCTAGCTTCACCTGAACTGGACCTGTGGACCGTGTTTGTGCTCTCGGAGCCTTTTGGAGCATTTTTAATTACATCATATGACCAATAAAAATGGCTGCTGTGAGGTTACTGGATTAACACACCATCCAATAAGGCAAAGCTTCAGATTTGCTGAGTGAAACCTGAGAGTTTTGATTGGATGTCACTAATTAGCAGGTATCTGTGAGTGTGAGAGATGCTTGCTGAAAGTGAAAGCTGCGAGCCGGTGTTTATTTCTGAACATAGTTCACAGATTTGTGACCTGAGATAGTTTTAACGCTCTTAGTGTCCAATCAGAGCACAGGAAGAGGAACAAACCACAACAACCTATTTGTGTGGACTCAGCAGCTTTGTAATGAAGACGAGGAGGAACACAGTGCTGCATGCAGCTGAGCGTGTTATTGACCTTGTGCTTCAGAGATGTCACATGACGCCTCTGTGAGGTCATGCATCATCTGACGTGTTCTTGTCCTTCTAACTCCTCTGATGAGAGCCTGTCCAGCTGCCGGTCAATCCAGCTAATGAGCATAAAGTTGTCCATCATTTGACCTCTGACCCTGCAGTATCGCTGCAGAGTCTGACAGGACAGATTCTCCTGCTGCACTTCCTGCAGAGCTCCATCTACACATGAATCACTCCAGGCGCTGTCACAGCACTGAAACATTTAACACATGATAATCACATCTGGATCTGCTTTAATGAAACAGGAGGACAAACGTGTTCTCAGCATGGTTTCAGTGACTTCAAGAGTCTGGGAGTCCTTCTGTTCATGCTGTGATTATTGTTCCGCATACTCACATGATGATGTTATTTTCATTGATACATTCAAAAACAGGAATTCACCATGGTGAACAGACCAATCACAGCAGCTGCAGCTCCTTTGGCCTGACGTGTCACGGCATTCCCAGGAGGTAAAAGATCAGATTACAGTTTTCATGCTGAAGCATAAATCCTCCGTGAGCATCAGGGACAGTTTATGGCTCTGCGGGATTTAGTGACCACGAAGGAGATGACCACAAAGAAACTGAACCAGTGGTTTATTCTAAGAATACTCATTTTTCACACATGAGGACACTGAAAAACATGAAGCAGTAAATCTGAGAGAAACTAAACTGAAATATGTAAAATGAAATGTTTATTTATGAGGCTCTAGTCTTTTTCTCCAATTGATCTCTCTGAGTTAACTTCAGTAATTACTTGATTCAAAGAAGTGCTGCCATTAATTAATGCTTCAATCTTAAATATGATCAACCTCTCTCTAATAATCGGCTACGTACTACAGGCCTTCAAGCTGGCTGTAGTTACTTAAAAAGCCATCTGTAGCTAATTACAGGCCATTCTCTCACCTTCCTTTCATATCAAAAATTCTTGAAAGAGTAGCTGTCAAACAGCTAACAGATCATCTGCAGATGCAATTCAAGGACACACAAAGAGGAGGAAATCTCTGCTCATGTGCTCACCACACTATTACAGATGGCGTACTCACACTTCCAGGTTATTCTTACATGTTGGTGAAGTCACAGATGGAAGTACAGTGAGGGCTAAAAGTATTGGAACAGTAAACCGATTACACGGAGACCCGCAGACTTTCTCATTTGAAGAGTGTCAGTCAGGTTTCAGAGCTCATCACAGCACAGAAACAGCTTTAGGTTAAGGTTAAAGGTTAAAACTGATCTTCTTATGGCCTCTGACAGTGGACTCATCTCTGTGCTTGTCCCGCTAGACCTCAGTGCAGCGTTCGATACTGTTGACCATAATATTCTATTAGAATGATTAGAGCATGCTGTAGGTGCTAGGACCAATTCTGTTTACATTATACATGCTTCCCTTAGGCAGTATCATCAGAAGGTCTAGCACACATTTCACTGCTATGCTTATGACACCCAACTTTATCTATCCATGAAGCCAGATAACACACACACCAATTAGCTAAACTGCAGGAAAGTTTTAAAGACCTGGATGACCTCTAATTTTCTGCTTCTAAATTGAGATAAAACTGAGGTTATTGTACTCGGCCCTGAAAATCTTAGAAATGTGGTATCTAACCAGATTCTTACTCTGGATGGCATTACCTTGGCCTCCAGTAACACTGTGAGGAACCTTGGAGTCATTTTTGACCAGGATATGTCCTTCAAAGCACATATTAAACAAATATGTAAGACTGCGTTCTTCCATTTGCGCAACATCTCTAAGGTTAGAAATATCCTGTCTCAGAGTGACGCTGAAAAACTAGTTCATGCATTTATTACTTCCAGGCTGGACGACTGTAATTCATTATTATCAGGATGTCCAAAAACTCGCTGAAAAGCCTTCAGTTAATCCAAAATGCTGCAGCAAGAGTCCTGACAGGGACTAGAAAGAGAGAGCATATTTCTCCTGTTTTGGCTTCCCTTCATTGGCTTCTTGTTAAATCCAGAATTGAATTCAAAATCCTGCTCCTCACATACAAGGTCTTAAATAATCAGGCCCCATCTTATCTTAATGACCTTGTAGTACCATATCACCCTATTAGAGCACTTCGCTCTCGCTCTGCAGGCCTACTTGTTGTTCCTAGAGTATTTAAAAGTAGAATGGGAGGCATAGCCTTCAGTTTTCAGGCCCCTCTTCTGTGGAACCAGCTTCCAGTTTGGATTCAGGAGACAGACACTATCTCTACTTTTAAGATTACTTTTTGTTAAATCATATAGTCAGGGCTGGATAAGGTGACCCTGAATCCTCCCTTAGTTATGCTGCAATAGTTGTAGGCTGCTGGGGGATTCCCATGATGCACTGGGTATTTCTTTTTCAGTCACCTTTCTCACTCACTATGTATTAACAGACCTCTCTGCATTGAATCATATCTGTTATTAACCTCTGTCTCTCTTACACAGCATGTGTTTTATCCTGTCTTCCTTCTCTCACCCCAACGGGTCGCAGCAGATGGCCGCCCCTCCCTGAGCCTGGTTCTGCCGGAGGTTTCTTCCTGTTAAAAGGGAGTTTTTTCTATCCACCGTCACCAGAGTACTTGCTCTAAGGGGGTCATATGATTGTTGTGTTTTTGTCTGTATGTATTATTGTAGGGCCTACCTTACAATATAAAGTGCCTTGAGGCGTCTGTTGTTGTGATTTGGTGCTAAATAAATAAAATTGAATTGAATTGAAATTGAACTGAATTTGTCCAAATAATCAATCATTAAGAAAAATGTGCTCACATTAAACTGAACATTTAGTACTCATCTAATTCGATTAAATTTAATGTTTTACAAAATTTGAACATTAAAAAGGTTCAAATTTGGACTCGAGTCAATTTCATGTTTCCTTCAGTCAGACTGAAAAACGTTTAAGCGCGTCGTTTTTCATCCCTAAGCACACGCTGTGAGCGGGCTGTGCGAGCCAGACTCAGACACAGCAGGCTGAAGTTAGCTGGGATTATTCACCTTGCAGTCAGACTCTGCCCCACGATGTCAGCACCACTGTGCTGTCACACACAGGAAACACTCTTACATACTCTGACCGCCTGCCCCAGGAGACCCATATACACCCGCCACCTAAAATAGTCCACGGCAGCTGCGCGTCTGGTCTGTTCACCACAGAGCAGTTTTTCAGGAAGTGACATCAGACATGTTTCAGGCGTTCAGAGGATACGCTGGGTTCTGAGCTCAGAGACGCAGACACAGCGCAGGAAATGTTGAAGTTGATGGTTTGATTCCCACAGCAACAGGGCAAGACATCAGGTTACATCACTGATGCTCCAGCTCCCCCTGGTGGCCAAACATGTGCATAAACAGTCAGTTCCATGACATCTGTGGCTGTAGCACCTGAACAGGTAGAAGAAATCTCTGCATCTGTCTGTGAAGAAGAAAGCTGTCAGCGTGTGCGAAACATTTATTGTGTCCCACTTTGAATAAACTCATTTAATAATTTGTTGCGTAATAATCCATCTGTCTGATGGAGAAATGTCTGTCTGTGTGATCATGTTAAAATTCTGAGTGAAGACTGTAAAACTGGACAAAACGTAGTTTAGGCTAACTTTTAAAGCAGGGTGAGACAGTCTGAAGCTGTTCTGAGGGCAAAGTTTCCATCCACTCATCAACATCAGGGTCATTTTGGGCTTTTAATGATTTCTTTGAGTGGCTATGTTTCCAGGTTGGAATGATTGTCCAACATCTTTACTGACTTTAAAGAACAAGTTTGACTTTATTTGGGATTTTCAAAATAAAGTTCACAATTCAGTTTTATCGATATATTTAGCATGAAATCACAGCAGCAGTCACCTGAAGGCACTTTATATGAGCAAGCGCTTTGGTGACAGTGGGAAAGAACACCCTTTTCAACAGGAAGGGAATTAGGCTCAGCTCCGACTGGTTGGGAGTGAGGGGAGGAAGACAGGACAAAGATAATTGTTTAGTTTCATGGCACAGACCTAGCTTTTAACCAGAGTCCACAAACTTTCCACAGGGTTGAGGTCGGAGCTTTGAGAAGAACTTTCCAGAAGCTTAATGTTATCCTGCTTTATCCAAAACCAGTTCGGATGTGCGTTTGGGATCATTGTTCTGCTGGAACACAGTGGGGGTGTCCAAATGGTAAATGCTCTGTATTTGTATAGCGCTTTACTTGGTCCTAAGGACCCCAAAGCGCTTTACACTATACACAGTCATCCACCCATTCACACACTGGTGATGGCAAGCTACAGTGTAGCCACAGACGCCCTCGGCCCCACTGACAGAGGGGAGGCTGCCGGACACTGGCGCCACCGGGCCCTCCGACCACCACCAGTAGGCAACGGGTGAAGTGTCTTGGCCAAGGACACAACGACCGAGACTGTCGGAGCTCGAACCGGCAACCTTCCAATTACAAGACGAACGCCCAACTCTTGAGCCACGATCGCCCCAAATTCATAGTCTAGCCTTCAGTTTTTGTGTCTTGGTAGAGTTTAATAAAAACTCAGCTGCCTGCTCCTTGCTATGTAAAATATAACAGGACACTGGCGTAAATTCTCGATCATGTCACACTTCTGTTTAATCAGTTTTCTGTTTGACATTTATTCAGCTGTGTGAAAACTATAACTATAATCTCAGCCAAACTGATTTACTCACGAACAAATAAAACAGAAAAAAGCCAAACAAAAACATTTTCAAATTATCTAAGTGACTTATGTATCATGTTTAACCTGAGTAGCGAAAGACCGCGGGGATGGTGGCTGAAAACAATAGTTCACTGTTCTCACCCCGGCTAGCTATTGAGCGGGTGGGTAACAGATGTCTCAGAAAAAGTCGGAGGACTTTTGCAAATATGTGATGGCTTGATAAACCAAGCAGATATTTGAAATTTACACTCCTACATTCTCGCCTTAAAAGTTTATTTTGTAACCCAGAAAAAGTAATAAGAGCAAAATTAAAACTAAGTAACTGCCACCATTGTTGGAAACTGGAATTGGCTGGGCTGTGCTGTGAATTCTGGGATATGGTGGGCCAGCAAGGATACACCCGACCCATCCTTCAAATCTGGGGAAAAGGAGGACGCATTTGTTGGCCGCATTTGGAGGAGTCTATGAATTTGGACAGCCTTCGTCACGTCGCTGTAACATAATCGGCCTACAAATGTAGTCTCAGGAGGATGCAGCCTATGAATTTGGACACCCTTAGTGTCCAAGTTTCAAACATCTAGCTGTTGATTTGAGGTGAAGTTGATGAATTTGAAGGCAGTCCTCCTCCTTCATTATTCAAGCCACTGACTGCGAAACAGCCCAGAGCATGATGCTACCAACACCATGCTTCAGTGCTCTTCGGTTTGGAAGCCTCACCTTTACTCCTCCAAATATACCTCTTATCATCGTGTCTTATAAATTCATACATTTATATGTATTCTAATTATAACATTATTGTTTTTATTCTAATGAGAAGTTTAGATAAAAAGTGCAATATTATTACAAAAATAATTTATTGACAAAAAGCTCAGTTAAATGTAATATTTTCAAACATCAGCTTTTCTTTTATTCATTCACATTGTTATATAATAATAATAATAATAATAATAATAATAATAATAATAATAATAATAATGTTGTTTTAGCATCACTGAGGTTCCATAGACACATTCCTCGGCGTCCTTTCTGATGCAGCTGAAGTTTCGTGCGCATGCGCCGCTGCTGTCACGACTCGGACGCCGCTGCGGGGAAACATGGCGATGAAGGCGCTCAGAGGGATGGTGAACGGGGCGATGAGCGAGCTGTCCTCGGCCGTCAGCGGGAGCAGAGCCCCGGCCGCCGCTCCTACCTCCGCCACCGCTGCCGCCCGGGAACATGTGATGGCCGTCAAACGGGATTACATCTCCCAGCCGCGCCTCAGTGAGTCCCACCACCATCATTATCATCATCATCATTATCAGGCAGACTGAGGTCCGCAGCAGGAGGAGGAGGATGAGGGTTAATGGAATAAACCAGGCGATGATGGAGGCTGAAAAAAACTCTCAGGTGCTGGCGTTGTAATCTCTTACTTTTGTCGGCTTGTAAATTACATGCTGAGCATTAAAAATGTTCCTGACAGCTCACCTATATATCTGTTTCTGCACTCTTTCACAGCAGTTCACAGTCACAGTTCAGAATAATGCTCCTGTGTCTGATCCTGGGAGTGTTTAGAGCAGGATTAAAGTGTTAGCGATGAGGCTCACCTGCACAGGTGAACATGTGCGAGCTCATTACACCCGTTCTTTCAGTGTGATGTGATTTAAAGTGAGAGGGAAACGCTCTTCAGAGGCTCGTGTTGAACAGAAACTTTTTTATTCATATTTAGGTTCTGCACACTGCAGAGTCTCTAAGGCTCGTATCTCCCGTCAGACTGTGGTTCATGTGACTTCCAGCAGGTGGAGACTTTGAGCTTATAAAAGAAGATTTCACATGTTGGAGAAACGGTGCTGTCATGTGGAGATCTGCAGCTGTGCAGCGCTCCACCTGTGCTCCACCTGTGCTCCACCCACGCTGTACTGACTTGTGCTGTTTTTGTCTCCTCAGCCTACAAAACAGTGTCTGGAGTCAACGGGCCGCTGGTGATCCTGGACCAGGTTAAGGTAAGAGGAAAACCTCCTCAGCTGTTTGTCTCAGCGTCCTCTTTACTAAGCGTCTCTCAATAAAACCAGCAGATCCTGCAGTCGGAGCGTCCTCACACCACGTTTAAATCCGTTTATGTAGTTTCCCTCAAATAAATGGTGAACTGTGCTATGTTTTCTGACACGTGTATAGTGGAGGTTGGTAACTCTCGTGGTCTCCCTTCACACCGACAGTTCCCAAGGTACGCCGAGATCGTCCACCTCACGCTGCCGGATGGAACCAGGAGGAGCGGCCAGGTGCTGGAAGTCACCGGCTCCAAAGCTGTGGTGCAGGTATTCACATCAGTCTGACACAATGTGGGCACTTCCAGAAGGACCCCGATGAACTGTTTCCTCCTCCGCTCTGCCTTCTGCAGGTGTTTGAGGGGACTGCAGGCATCGATGCCAAGAAGACCAGCTGCGAGTTCACAGGTGACATATTACGGACGCCGGTCTCAGAGGACATGCTGGGTACGTCACGTGACAGAATGAAGTTCACAAAGGTCCTCATGAATCCCCGTCCGCTGTTGAATGTGTGATGAGGTCCTCAGATGTGTGCTGAGGCGTGTTTTTGTGTTTGCAGGTCGTGTGTTTAACGGGTCGGGTAAACCCATCGACCGAGGACCCGCTGTCCTGGCCGAAGACTTCCTGGACATCATGGGTATGTCTCTGCTTTGAGGAGACTTGCCATGATCTGATTGGTGCAGCAGTCTGATGCAAACATCTGAAACAGGCAGTAAAGTTTCTTCGACTTGTTCGGAGGAAAAATGTCAGAAATGAGAGAAAACACAGCAGATTTAACCTGATCTCAGTTTTAATGTTTTATAGAGACACACGTGGTCAAAATCAGGCTCTGTCTGTATGTTTGACTCGCAGTCACAGTAACGCCCACCTTCTCATTAATACCTCACCTCAGTGTGGAACATGTGGTTACACACTGACGTCACTCAGGGTTCGAGCTGGGCTTGATCGCGTGGACTCACATGCGGTTCAGGTCAAAGAACGACCCACAGAATCAAAAGTTTGGAGGTTTAATCGGAGAAAAGTCAGATTTCAGAAGGAGGGAAACGATAAAAACAGCTTTCTATGAGTTTTTAAGTAAAATGTGATTAGAATAAATTTAAAGGATGTGTTTTAGGACGTAGAGTTGTGGGCAGAGTCTCTTGTGCTGTGGGTCATGATGAGTTTATTTTTAGGAACTTTATTTCGCTAAACCGTGGCTCAGGGGGTTGGGAATCGCATCTGTAACCGGAAGGTCGCCGGTTCGATCCCTGGGCTCTCTGTCCTGGTCGTTGTGTCCCTGGGCAAGACACTTTACCCTACTTGCCTACTGGTGTTGGCCAGAGGGGCCGATGGCGCGATATGGCAGCCTCGCTTCTGTCAGTCTGCCCCAGGGCAGCTGTGGCTACAACTGTAGCTTGCCTCCACCAGTGTATGAATGTGAGAGTGAATGAATAGTGGTATTGTAAAGCGCTTTGGGTGCCTTGAAAAGCGCTATATAAATCCAATCCATTATAATTGTAGTTTTGAAATAGAAAAATACATTCAGTTTTCAGCTTTCATGTTGACTTCCTCGAGTCCTCATAAACTGCACCTGTGAATCTCCGTGTACTTGTCTCTGACTTCTTGGAGTTGTTATTATCTGCTGCAGTGGATCACGTGTTCAGTTCCTTCATACATGTGTTTGTAACCACGTTCTCCTCAGGACAGCCCATAAACCCTCAGTGCCGCATTTACCCTGAGGAGATGATCCAGACTGGCATCTCTGCCATCGATGGCATGAACAGCATCGCCAGAGGGCAGAAAATCCCCATTTTCTCTGCTGCCGGGCTGCCGCACAACGAGGTACTCGCACCCTACTCCGAGAGGGGGCAGGGTCGGTAAACACATCACCTCCTCTTCATTATTGTGATGTAATGACTGAAAAGGAAATCAGATCCCTCTTCTTCTGTCTCAGATTGCAGCTCAGATCTGCCGGCAGGCCGGTTTGGTGAAGAAGTCAAAGGACGTGATGGACTACAGCGAGGACAACTTTGCCATTGTTTTTGCCGCCATGGGGGTGAGTTCTTCAGATGCTTCCTCATCAGAAGCCTCTGAATATGAGAGCAAGTTTATTGATGTCTTAAAGCTGCCCCACACACTCAGCACCTGCAAACTCCCACTCACAGAGCTCAGTGATCTACTCTCCGCCCTCAGGTGAACATGGAGACAGCCAGGTTCTTCAAGTCGGACTTCGAGGAGAACGGCTCCATGGACAATGTCTGCTTGTTCCTCAACCTGGCCAATGACCCGACGTAGGACAAAACATTAAGAACAAAGCTCACACACACACACACACACACACACACACACACACACACACACACACACACACACACACACACACACACACACACACATTTGCATACACACACAGACAAACAGACAGAGCTGAAGGCAGATTTCCAGGTGTTTCATAGATGATGTCAGATTTGCTGTATGGGCTGTGGGAGCGGGTCAAGTGTTTGGGGGTTCACCTTCAGGCGCTCAAACAGCAGTTTTGTAACGTTGCAGGAACACACAGGTGTGCTCTGCAGGTCGAGCTGTGTTCTTCTAAGAGTTAGTGATGGCTGAGGCTAACCTGCACCGGGGGTCGGCCCACATTCACAGATTATCGGGCCATTGTGTTGCAGAATCGAGCGGATCATCACCCCCCGCTTGGCACTGACGGCGGCCGAGTACTTGGCCTATCAGTGTGAGAAGCACGTGCTTGTCATCCTCACCGATATGAGCTCGTACGCAGAGGCGCTCAGAGAGGTCAGCTGCTCTTTCACTCTCACTTACCGTAACCCCAAATCGCTGCAGGAAACTGGAAATGATCATGTGATTGCTCCCCGCCGCCAGGTGTCCGCAGCCAGAGAGGAAGTGCCAGGACGCCGAGGTTTCCCCGGATACATGTACACCGACCTGGCAACCATCTATGAGAGAGCCGGCAGGGTTGAGGGACGCAGCGGCTCCATCACCCAGATCCCCATCCTCACCATGCCCAACGACGGTACACACACATACTCAGACACACACGTGCTCATCTCACATACAAAGGATTGGAATTTTGTGGATTTCACAGCAAGTTCTCATCTCTCGCAGACATCACCCATCCCATCCCTGACCTGACCGGGTACATCACTGAGGGACAGATCTACGTGGACAGACAGCTTCACAACAGACAGGTAACAAAGCTCCGCCTTCAGACGTCACCTGTGGAGCTCTGAGCTCTGTAGCCGGCCTCAGGTAGAGGAATGCCAGGCTCTGTCAGTCAACCTGGCATACGTCAGAGCCATCAGGTGACCCTGACCTGTCCTCCCCGTCTTCCTCCACTCAGATCTATCCTCCCATCAATGTGCTTCCGTCTCTCTCCCGTCTCATGAAGTCCGCCATCGGGGAGGGAATGACCCGCAGAGACCACTCTGACGTCTCCAACCAGCTCGTACGTATACACCTGCTCCAGGCTGCACGCTCCTGTCTTCCTGCTTAATCTAAGTGTGTGTGTGTCTGTGTGTGTGCAGTATGCCTGTTATGCTATAGGGAAGGATGTCCAGGCCATGAAGGCAGTGGTGGGAGAGGAGGCTCTGACGGCCGATGATCTGCTGTACCTGGAGTTCCTCACCAAGTTTGAGAAAAACTTCATCTCTCAAGGTGCCATTGGACTCTTTGTTTGCTTGTTTGTTCACCTTTATGTAACTACGTTGAACAGATCCAGCTTTCTTTGGAAAGCTGGTTAGGATTTATTAATTGCTTTAATCAAAATCAAATCAAATCAAAATGTATTTATATAGCACATATTAAAACAACAGTGTTGACCATAGTGCTTCACAGTCAATAAAAACATGAGACAGTTAAAACAAACAATAAAAGAGGACAACAAACAATAGGTAACAACACAACAAGCTAGAACAGCCAACTAGTTAGAATCAAAAGCCAAAGTAAAACGATACGTTTTAAGATGTGATTTAAAAGACTGGATAGACTCGGCAGTACGAATATGAACAGGGAGGTTATTCCAAAGTCTGGGTGCCACGGTTGCCAAGGCCCGGTCGCCTCTCGACTTCATTCGAGACCTAGGTTGTGCTAGGAGCCTGTGGTTGGACGATCTAAGTGCTCTGTTGGGATTGTATGAATGGAGTAAATCAGAAAGATAACTGGGCGCAAAATTATTCAAAATATTAAAAGTGAACAAAAGAATTTTAAAATCTATGAGATATTTAACAGGGAGCCAATGTAATTTGGCTAAAATTGGAGTTATGTGTTCATGAATTCTCGTACCTGTTAAAAGATGCGCAGCTGCATTTTGAATTAACTGGAGCCGGCAAAGAGAAGAGTGTTGGAGGCCTGAGTAGAGGGAGTTACAGTAGTCCAATCTGGATGTGATAAATGCGTGGATAAGCTTTTCAAGGTCCTTTAAAGGAAAGAACGGCTTTGCTTTGGAAATCTGACGCAACTGGTAAAAGCTGTTTTTTACCACAGTGGAGACCTGTTTCTCGAGTTTAAAAGAGCCATCCAGGAACACTCCGAGGTTTCTTACAGTGGACGAAAGATGGCTAGCGAGAGGGCCTAGGGCATCAGCTAACTGGTCTAGTGATTTTGGTCTTCGTTCAATGTAAGAAAATTATGTGATAAACAAATTTTAACTTCATGCAAACAGTTGAACAGAGGTTGCAAAGAAGCAGACACATCGGATTTCAAAGGTGAATAAATCTGGATATCATCGGCATAACAGTGAAAGGAGATGTTTTATTTTCTAAAAATTAATCCCAAGGGCAACATGTACAAAGAGAAAAGAGCAGGACCAAGCACGGACCCTTGAGGCACACCACAATAAATAGGGGCAGAAGCCGAGGAGTGTTGCTGTAGTTAGTGAGACCATTAGGGTCAAGATTTTGCTTTTTCATAATAGGTTGCACAACAGCATGCTTAAAGACAGACGGTACACAACCTGATGACAATGATGCATTCAGCAGAGATAAGATACAAGGACCAATAACATGTAAAGCTTCCTTAAAGAAACGAGAAGGAAGAATATCATGCGGGGAACCAGAGATTTTGAGATGATCAATTATATCTTTTAAAGCAGAATAAGACACTGGCTCAAACTGTTGAAAGACAGTCAAGCATTCAGAAGCTGGAACTGGGTCTAAAACTGATGATGGATGAGATGGATGAGAAGCCCTTAGAGCTGAGATTTTATCAGAGAAATACTTTAAGAATTTATCACAAAGAGCAGGGGAAGCATCCCTATAAGTGGTAGTGCGAGGGTTTATCACAGAATTAAAAGTATTAAAAAGTGCTCGGGGGTTGTGGCTATTAGTCATAATAATGCTAGACAAAAAGGCAGATTTGGCAGCTTTAACAGACTTTTGATACTTAAATAAACTTTAATAAATCCTAACTCCCAGTCAGAGATGACAGGTACGATGATGATGGTTATCAGCTTTCTCTGTTAACCCGGGTTATCTGCTTCAGGCTCTGAGTGCCCTCACATTAGGAGGAGCATTTCACGGGTCATGTGACTCTTTGTCCACCCGATACCCACATCAAACTGCTGTGATGTCAGACACTGGTGTTCACCTGTCCCTGTGTTTGTGTTTAGGTGCCTATGAGAATCGCAGCGTGTTTGAGACTCTGGACATTGGCTGGCAGCTCATGAGGATCTTCCCCAAAGAGATGCTTAAGAGGATCCCCCAGAGCACACTGGCCGAGTTCTACCCCCGAGAGGCCAAACACTAACTAGACACACACACAGACACACACACACTGCTTCCTGCCCTCGCTGTGTTCGTACAGTGTAGTGATGTGATGCTGTGACGTTCTCACACTCATGACCTTCATGTCCTGCTTCCACTCAGAGAGGAAGGAGACGAGGAGGAGGAGCCTGCACATCAGCGTGTTCATGATGATGATGATTTGCACTCTGTGGTCAGTTTAACGTCAGAGGTTATTTTATGAGGACCTGCAGAACTTCAGCAGAGACAGATGTTGAATCCAGATGTTCTGTCGTGCTCATTTCATGCCGCATTAGAAATGCTGATGTCTTCTGATCAAGGTCAAAATAATAATTCAAACACATCCAAAGAAAAGTGTAAATTCCATTTTTATTGTGTCTTTAAATCAGGTGTGAGGTTCTGTGCGTTCTGTGCGGTTCTTGTGGTTCCTTTAGATTCAGTGTACTCTTTTTTTTTTTTTTTTCTCATGCCAAAAGCTTGATGTGACGATGAATGTGTGTGTTCTTTGTAGGCACTGCGTGCTCATTGGTGGATGTACAAACTGCATGCATCGCCGCTGAATGTTTCCTGTTGGTGCCTGAAGTGCAGTCTGAAATAAAAGCTGCTGTGTCATCATTCCTGAGCGGTCGTGTGTTTAATGCCGTGTATGAACACAGCTGTGGGTTAACATGAAGGAGTCTGAGCAGCAAGGAGGTCGTGGTGGATGGACGGCTGGAGCACGGGATGGTGTGACATGGAAACACCTACACCCTCTTAAAAACATCCTTAAACTCATGAATCTTCTTCCAGAAAACTCCTCTCACTACATATGTGTGTGTATCCACACAAACGCAGCTCAGCTCAACCACCGGGTGAGCACAGGTAGCTGGGAGGAAGTTTACACGAGGACAGCCCAGTGCTGCTACCAGCTGCTCCCCAGGTGAGTCTGTTTCCCACATACCTGCGTCAGCTGCAGCCAGAGTGAGAGCAGGATGGGCTACAGGTGTGCTTTATAACCCAGTACACTAAGTGAATTATAGTTCAGTCTGCTGAGACACCTGAGTCACCTTTCCTGTGGATGCGTCACTCATGGGTCCACACAGCTGCACATTATTAATGCTGCAGATTCACAGAAATCTGTAAAGTGCATGAAAACACAAAGGGCATAGCAGCAGCTCAGAGCCCAGACCTCCACCAAAACAGAGCTCCATCAACATCCATCAAACTGTTTTTACATCTTACTGATGAACTGAAGCTCCTGAGACTCATTACATCACTTATTCACTAATAAATATCCATCAGTGAGCTCACAATAAGTCACAATAAGTTACCTAGGGAGCGACAGGTGAACTCCTTTAATTAAAGGAGTCCAACAGATGCTTGAACCTGTTATTGGAAGTGTCTGGGAAAGTTATGAATCCATAAAAGTTAATTTATCTCTCTTAATGAATGAGAATCACCTGCTGTGTTGCTTATTTCATTATAATTTAGGATTTTATCAAAGCGCCCAGATAGTTTGTTGAACTTAAACCTCAGTCTCAGCACAGCCTGAACAGGAACTTTATGCTTTGCACTGCTTGAAGCTGCCGTGGAGGACTGTGTGGGGAACAGCTGGAGCTTCATGCAGAGCTCTGTGAGCACGCGCACGACAAACACACAGCTTGAAGTGCAGGAACAAAAGTGCTGCAAAATTGTAAAAGAGTCAGAGCAGAAGATTCCAGTTAAAGCCTAAAAAAATCCACACCGAGTCCCCGTGGACGCCGACCAGCTACAGGAGAGGTCGATGACGTCACGGCAGCAAACACCCACGTTAAAAACAGTGACAGACACGAATCAACTGCTGGTGCTCCACTCAGTCCCTGCAGTTCTTCAGGGGTCCACAGGGAGGTGCTGTTGGCCTGTACGTGATCCTCCAGTATCACTGCCTGCATCCCTCTGAGAGCATCACCTTAAACCACCACAAGCTGCTGCTGCTTCTGACCACACTGCACTTCCTGTGGTGAAGAAACAGGCGTCCTAACTGACCAATCACAACACATTACAGCACACATGCTGACATTTGTCCGAATGGGGAAATATGCAGGCGAGAGAGAGCAGTGACTGTATTTTCCACGTTCAGCATGGAGAGAAAGTAATATACACAGACTGTATATAAAAGACGGCACTGTGACATCACCAATCAGTTAGCACTTTAACTGCTGTGTGTTGGGGTTAGGAAGCTGGATATGATGGTTAACAGACCTCAACAACGTCAGACTTCAGAGGAGGCGCCCCCTGATGGTCATTAGAAAACATTTCAGGCACCTGGAAGCTACCTACATATACATATCTTTCATATACAGTCTATAGTGGCCATCTCTTGGCCCTGCCCCTTTAGTATATTTAAATCTAAGTCAATCATCCTTCTTGTCCTCGGTCTCCATCTTTCTCCATCCTCCTGCAGCCAGACAAAGAGTGGTTTGTGTTTTCCTCCCACACCTGTGCGCTCTCTCAGCTTTCACAGGACAAACAGTCATTAACATCAACATGATGGCAACCATTGTTCCTGCGTTAGTTCCTGTGAGTGGCTTTAAGGCTTTTATAAAAACATCTTTGTCTTTTTTTTTTCACCTGAAGTTTCCTGCTGCTCTGCTCCATCTCCTTGTTTTATATGTTTACCACCAAATCAGTGAGAAATAATCATGTCTTTAGAAGTTTGGGAATTTAAAATCAGCTTGTGTGTTTGTAGGCGTGTTTGTGGCCCTGCAGGTCTGCAGATGTCCAGGAGGACAGCCTGAGCAGAGGGTTAGAGGGTAGGGTTTTTTCTTTATGCAGACTCACACGTGCCTTTGCATGACCGCTGCATATCTTCAGTTTCCCATCCTCCAGGCACAAACCAGCTTTGTTCTGATGAAAGGAACTCGCTGTTATCTTCTGTTACTTCACATGCTTTGATTTAACAGAATAATCAAACTGAGGGCTAGAGGAGGAGGAAGTCCAGGCGGGGGGTGGGGGGTGGGAGGGCAGAGGCTGGAGAAACTGCACGATCTGATATCCTCGTGTTGATGTTGTTCCCAGATCATCATACTAGATGTTGTTCCAGGATCAACAAGTGACCAATCAGAATGTTGTGACGTCATACTTTTGCGACTCCGGGAAAAACCGCCTTAAAACAAAAAACTGTACTTAAGCTGCGAGAAATTGCTTCTGTCCGCCGATCAACGGACCCTGACCCTAACCCTAACCGTAACCCTTTAATAAATGAACTGATATTGTCCTTGCAACATTGGAATTTCATAAATGCACAAATGGCTTGGCGCGCAAAAGAATAACGTCAGAACAATGTGATTGGTCACTTGCAATGTTGAACCTGGAACAACATTTTCATGATGATCTGGGAACAACACCAACACGAGGATATCAGATCATCCACTAATACATACAGCAGGTCTGGGGCTCACTGATCCACAACACTTTTGTTTCTCTGTGTGAAACTCAAAAGTGTCTTTAGTATTTTTATCTGACTCTGAACCATATCAAATATCCAGATATTTTACCACAGTTAAAGTACTTATACTTCAATGCACTTTTAACAAGTAAGTCATAAAAAAAGTTATATCCTCCTACAGGTGTTATGAAGGTTTAAATTATCCACAGAGACCAAACAGTTTGTTTATCAGGCTGTAAACATGTTTATTTCTGCTGTAAAGATTTAAAATGTAGTCTATGGGCACTGACTCCCTGCCATTTAACGTGTGCTCTGTATTTTCACAGAGAGATAAATGCAGCGCTGATAGAGATGATATTTTGTGTCTCTGCCTGCAGTTATTTGCATGTCTCTTTGGAAGGAAGCCGGCCTGTTAAAATGTCAGCCCAAAGACTCAGGCTTATTTACATGCAGCTCCCCGTGGGACTAAGCTGACACCTCCCAGTGCCGCAGACAGACGGGAAATCCTCTCCTTGTTATTTACTTATGAATTATATTCTTCTTTGTCAAACTAATGTTTCCTCCTTCATAACAGTGCTATGGAGGGAGGATGTTTTTATAACTCACCTGTTTAAATTGCATTAATGCTTAGAGGTTGCATCATTAGGGGCGTGCCTTCTGTGACTGACAGGTGGATGCTGACACAGGCAGCTGTTGCTGCTAGCTGTCTGCTAGCTTCACCTGAACTGGACCTCTGGAGCGTTTTGGAGCATCTTTTAAATGACGTCATGTGACCAGCACTATGGCTGCTGTGAGGTTACTGTACTAACAGAGCGTTTTGACCTGTGTGCTTACACCAGGCAGGATAGTTTCTTCTCTATTTAGCCTGAAGAGTGTGGGACGGTCTCCACTCAGCCTCATCTGACATGACCTCAGAGAAAGGGGGCAGCGTTTCTGGGGGTCTGTTTGTTCTTTGCATGGTGGGGTTTGAACTTCCTGTGTGGATGCAGTAATGAGCTGCGATGGTTTTCAAAAGCATTTCTGAGCACCTGCAGTGATTTCCAGCACAGAATGAGGCCTGCTTGTAATCCTGGTGCTTTTAACAAAACTGGGTTTATTATTTTTCCACTACAATATCAGATTTTGCTACAAGAGTTCCTGTTTAAATTACCACATTTTTATTAAAGTGCTTCATGGTTTCAGTTTGACTCTCCTCTTCTCTTCTCTTCTCTTCTCTTCTCTTCTCTTCTCTTCTGCTGTTGACATGAATTTAAATGGACAAGTGTGAGGCTGTGATGTTGATGGATGGTGGCAGGTATGTGGCATCTCTGTCTCTGCACACTGCTCTGATTGCTCACAGTGACTGGTAACCCTGCCACCCTGTCACTGTGTGTGTGTGTATGTGTGTCTGTACGTGTGTGTGTCTGTACGTGTGTGTGTCAGTGTGTGTGTGGCGGCGGTGTTGGAGGGTCGGGCGTCTCCTCAGAGCATCTCTGTGCTTCGTGGTGCCCTCGGCTGAGTGTTTTACTGACCGCAGCAGTTTATGGAAACTTTAACACAAAAAACACAACAAAGGATGTTTGCAGATCAGATACAAATGACTTTTCATGACACTTCTTCAGCCGCGAGACAAAAAGCTGCTTTCGGCCGCTCTGTTATTCACTAGAGATCCCCACGGCAGGGGTGTGTATTCGATTTACACCACTTGAGATCATTGTCTCCTCCTGGGATCAAACAGGAATCTCTGGCACTTTACACAACAACAGTAATAACAGAAATAAACCAATGACTGATTTAAAAATGAATCCATGATGATTATTGATGTCAACAAAATCACTAAATAAAAATCACTAATAGGAAAGACAGTTTCTTCTCTGTTTTATAGGCTTTATATCCAAAGCATGATCCGCTCAATCACCCACCCACCGGTTTCTGGACATCAGTGTTTTGGAGATGTGAGTGCTGGGTAAGGCTGGCTGTTATATGTTAAAGCACACTTTGCTACTTTCATGTAACTAAACCCTGTTTGGGCCACACAGCATGTGTAAGGGGGGAGGGGTGAACAGAGTATTCACATGGTGATGTCACAGTGGGACGGTGGGACTGGAGAGGCGGGGCCTTTCTCAATATGCGTACTTGTGCGTACTTGCGTTCTTGTGTACTCGTGATACGTCATCAGTCGGAGACCAAGTACTGTTCCAATTCAAAGTACGCATCAAGCCGAGAACGCGAAAAAGTCCCGGATGTGTTCTCGCTCCGCCCGTTTTATCGAGCATGCATCAGTGGTAACTTGTGTGGACTTGGTACAGCTAAATATCCCAGAATGCATTTCGTCCAAAACCCAAACGCGGCAATGATGGAGGAGCGCGGCTAAAAACTTTTAAATATTACTCTTTCTGGGTCACAAAATAAACTTTTAAGTTATTTTCAAGCGAGAATGTAGCTGTGTAAACTTCAAATATCTGCTCGATTTATCAAGATATCATATATTTCCAAACGCGCTCCGACGTTTTTGGAGACGTCTGTGACCTGCCAGCTCCAAAGAAAACAGCGAGGTCGAGGATCATTAGAGCCGGCGAGAACAGCGGACTCTCGGCACATCGTTTTCAACCCCCCGCGGTCTTTTCGCTACTCAGGTTAAACAAACCCCAAACCCCAGCAGCTGTCTATTGTATTGAGTGTCCACTAAAATAAAAATAAAAAGCGTTCTAACATCTCACCTGGTTGTTTTTATTAAGGTATGTACATGTATGTACATGTACACTATTTTTATTAATAAAGATTTCACTACTGAGGTTAAACATGATATATAAGTAACTTAGATCACTTCTAAATGTTAATGTTTGGTTTATTTCAGTGTTTTATTTGTTCCTGAGTAAACCGGTTTGCCTGTGATTAAAGTTAAGCTTCATAACATATTACTCACAGTTAAATTAAGAGGGGACGGAAGTAAAAACTCCGGACCTGTGACATCATCAAGTACGCTGGTGTTCCAGTTGTACAAATCACGAGTCCGTGCTCGCGTACTTGACCCCCGTCACCTGCGAGGCCTCTGTTGTTCAATCTGAGCTTGTCGCAGATGCACAAACAAAGAATTTTTTTTTCTGAACAGAAACGCAGCCTCAAAGAGGAAAGTGGATTCAAACTTCATTGTGAACAGGATGTCAGTGAATGCATCAGGCAGTAAACTGACACTGACTGCAGTGAAACCACCCTGTTAATCTTCAGGAGCATCACTCTGACTTCTCTTTGTTAGCCCGTCTGATAAATGTCTGCAGCACTCCCACCCGGCCGCCTCAGCGTGTTTATTCTGATGTATTTCTGTGTGTGTGTGTGTGTTTGTGTCAATAAGCAGTCTAAAGGGTAGATAAACACACGCTTCCTGCACGGGGGGGAATTATTCATGAGCTGTCACTGTGTATTCCCCACCACACACACACACGTATAATTGAAATAACGATGTGAAATGAAAATACCTGTGCATGCTCTCTCTCTCTCTCTCTCTCTCTCACACACACACACACACACACACACACACACACGCACACACACACGCACACACGCACACACAGAGTAGTAAACAGAGTTTACTGGCTGATCTTCTGCTCATGATTGTTGAGCTGCAGTAATAGCAGCATAATGTGGTCCAATCAGTGTATGGCATCTGTCTGTCACTCCTTCACTCCTCTGTCAGTTTAAGGATGTAACAGGAAAGAGCAGGTATTTTTTATTATTCCAACAATCTTATAAGAGTTGGTAATTGTTTCACAAGTTAAAAGCTCGCCACATCTGTGAAATGTGAAAAGTGCTCACTGCAGAGAATAAAGAGCCTGAAGAACTCGACCGCTGCAGAATTTCTGCCAGACTTGAAACATGAAAAGTATGATAATCACAGACCTGCCACCATGAGTTTCACTGATGTCGCAGTCTGAAGCTTCAGCATTAGCATTTTCAACAGTCTGTTAGTACAGTAACCTCGTAGCAGCCATGTTATTGGTCACATGAAGTCATTAAAAATGCTCCAAAAGGCTCCAACAGGACAAACATGGTCCAGAGGCCCAGTTCAGGTGAAACTAGCAGCTGCAACCATCTGTGTCATCATCCACCTATCAGTCTGAGAGGCCACACCCTTAATAATGCAAACTGTTTTCAGACCTGCAGGTTGCTGCAGTGCTCCACTGCTTCCACTCTGCTGCAACCCTGTTGCTGTTCAGCTTGGATAAATGGGATTTGAACCCAATGAAGATTAAAGAATAAAAAAAGGGACACCTCAAAGAGTAGAAACAGCTCAGATGACGTCAGTAGTTGTCACGAAGCTTTCAGAGCGTTTCCATGGGAACAAATCCTACCGCACCTCCTGTCAGAGTCCATACGTTTAACCAGAATGCCGTGTTTTTCTTCACTATGCATTAGGCTGATGATCTGAAGTGGGAGTGTGTGTAAGTTATTAACCTGCACTCAAGGCCAGGCACTTCAGAGGAATCCCCCCTCACGGTGAAGTGTCGGGATTTTAAAAACAGCACTTCACATCAGATATCGGTCTGAGATTACAGAACAGAACAAAAAAAACATTTCAGACTACTTTTCTGCTCCATCACTTGATTTCAGAGGAAAATGCTGCAGAGCATTTATGGTTTACGGCATATTTGATGAGTTTAAATAACTCATCATGATGTGCTGCTACAGACTATCTTAACTGAGATTAATGCGACTGGAATGGCTCATTTAGAATAAGAAGTACTTTTAGTGTTTACTGGCAGCTTCATATCAGGAGCAGCTGTTCCCAAACTTTAATCTTCTGTGGCTTGTTATGATGTTGGTTAAAAGCTTGACAGTCACTTCTTTATTTCTGTTCTTTTGTCCTTTTCACAGGATAAAAAGGAGGTGAGGGTGAAAATCGATCAGGAAATTTGGCTTTTCCCACAGCTGTCAATAATTTAGAGTTTAGGAGCGACCTTAGCTTATTGCATCTTAGCTTAAGGAGGATTCAGTGTCAAATGGAAGAATGCAGTCCTATATTTTTTTTAATATGTTCATTGAAGGACAGAAATGACTCCAAGATTCCTTACATTGTTACTGGTAATGCCATCCAGAGTAAGAATCTGGTTAGATACCATATTTCTAAGATTTCCAGGGCCGAGTACAATAACCTCAGTTTTATCTGAATTTAGAAGCAGAAAATTAGAGGCCATCCAGGTCTTTATGCCTTTGAGAAATTCCTGCACTTTAACTGATTGGTGTGTGCTATCTGGCCTCATAGATAGAGAAATTTGTGTGTCATCTGCATAGCAGTGAAAGTGTATGCTATGTCTTCTAATGAACTGCCAAAGAGAAGCAGATTGGTCCTAGCACTGACCCCAGTGGAACTTTTACATGAACAAACTGACGTCTGTTGCACAGTTACGATTCTTTCATATCTGGTCGAAGTGTAGATGTTGATGTTTTCATGTAGAATCCAGGTCCAGTTAGACTGTCTCTTACAGTGCGAGAAATATCAATCAGGTATTTATTATTTAATGGATGAATTACATACGTGTTTCTTTCTAATGTGGTTAGAGTAGGGGTAGGCAACTCCAGGCCTCGAGTGCCGGTGTCCTGCAGGTTTTAGATCGCACCCTGGGTTAACACACCTGAATCAAATGATTAGTTCATTACCAGGCCTCTGCTGGAGAACTTCAAGAAATGCTGAGGAGTCATTTAGCCCTTTAAATCAGCTGTGATGGATCAAGTCAAGTCAAGTCAAGTTTATTTATAGAGCACATTTAAAAACAACCAAGGCTGACCAAAGTGCTGTACAGTAAATACAGATAAAAATACAATAGAACACAATTTCGTAAAACACCTCGCTGATCAAATAAAAAATAAATAAACAAATAAATTAAACCTTTCTAAAAGCCAATGAAAAGAGGTGAGTTTTAAGAGCAGTTTTAAAAGTTTCTAGGCTTTTGGAGAATCTGACGTGAGGAGGTAAACTGTTCCACAGTCTGGGTGCAGCCACAGCAAACGCCCTCTCTCCCTTTGTCTTTAATTTATACCTGGGAACATCTAAAAGCATCAGATCGGCTGACCTCAAAGATCTCCTGGGGCGATACGTACTAAGGAGTTCTGACAGGTAAGAAGGTGCAGTGCCATTTAAAACCTTAAAAGCCAGCAGTAAGATTTTAAAATCAATCCTAAAAGCAACTGGGAGCCAGTGGAGAGAGCAGAGAACCGGAGTGATGTGGTCTCTTTTTTTTGAACCGGTCAACAGGCAAGCGGCAGCGTTCTGCACCAGTTGAAGGCGATGTAGACAGGAACGATCTAGGCCAGCATAGAGGGAATTACAGTAGTCCAGCCGTGAAGTAATAAAAACATGGACCACTCTTTCTAGATCGTTCCTGCAAAGGTAAGACTTGACTTTGGCTAAAATCCGTAAATGATAAAAAGATCCCTTAACTACAGAGCTGATTTGTTTGGAGTTGCCTACCCCTGGGTTAGAGCATGGTTGCAAACAGCTACATGACAGCTTCTTACAGTATAAAGTGCATTCAGGTGATTTGGGACTATAAATCTATCTGTGCTGACATACAGCTAATAAATGAGAATATGAATAAGAAGACAGGAAACAAAGAGAGGAAAGAACAAAAAATGAAATGAGTACATGAGATGAGTGAACAAGGATAGGAATGGAGCACTGGAACCTAGGAAAGCAAACAAGTAGCCTTCAAGAAATAAGGAAAAGAAACAAGGCGAGGAACAGAGGAAAAACATGAGAATAGAAAGAAGTACTGGAAAGAAAAAAGAAATGGTGGTAGTAGTACAAAGGAAGCCAGGATAGAAAAGGAATAAGCAAAAGAAATCAGGGTAACAAATGAGGAGGGGAAAGAAGTCAAATATAGGAAAGGAGAAAAGAAAAGGAAATAAGGTGAAGGAGAAAGAAGATAGGAATAAAATCAGGACAGGAGAAGAGAGAGCTTGTCCTGATTCATTGAGGGATCTTTGATATTACACTGCTCGACCCGCCTCCCTCTGCTCCTCACTCGCCTCTTTCCTGTCAGTTTGTTCAGCTAACGAACTCTCGTTTGCATTTGGTACCCGAGGACACGGGCCTGTAACAAACAATAACGAGCAGCACTTTCAGGAAGACATCTACTGTGATGAAATCTACTCCCCACTGCTGCGGAATCCATTATTGTAAATTTAAATGTTATTAGGAAATAATCAGACAAGAGAGAGTTTTCAGGAAATGCTGTTACATGTTCAGTTTCTATGTCATATGTTAAAGCAAGATCTAGATTAAAGTGGTGGGTGGGTTCTTTACATTTTGAGAGAAGCCAATTGAGTCTAATAACAGATTAAATGCCGTGTTGAGGCTGTCATTTTTAGCATCTACATGGATGTTAAAATCACCCATAATAATTATTTCATCAGAGTTGAGCACTAAATCATATAAAAGGTCTGAGAAATCAGACAGAAACTCTGTGTAAGGCCCAGCTGACTGATAGATGATAACAAATAAGACTGTTTTTTTAAATTTCCAGCTAGGGTGGACAAGGCTAAGCATCAGGCTTTCAAATGAATTAAAAGTCTGTCTTGGTCTCTGGTTGATTAATAAACTGGAGTGGAAGATTGCTGCCACACCCGCTCCTCTGCCTGTGCTTTGAGGATTCTGACAGTAGTTTAAACGAATCAGTATCGTGTTGCTGCTGTAACCTTGTTTCAATAAGGCAGAGCACATTTGTTTGTTGATCAATTTTTACAATTTTCCAAAGTTTTAAATTTCCCCAATTTTGCCTGCTCTGGCTCCTGGAAGACAATTGACTATGGAGTTTGATACCCTGCGGATGTGGTGAAAGTGGTGAAAAACACTTGGAGACAGATGAATGGGTTGGTAATGTACTGGGATGTACAGGGGTATGGCTAGCTACGGGTTTTTCGAGGGTGTGAAGCAGACTCTCCAATTCAGTTATCCCAGCCTCCAGAGCTGCAAATAGGCTAAATTTATTACAAGCACCATTGCTGCTAAAGGAGGCAGAGGGTTAACTTAACACCTGTCACAATGAGCAGGAAAGTGCAAGAGGGACTGGTGAAGAGGCCATGCTGCTAGTGAGTTAACTATGAGCTAAGCTAACCTAAGCTAGCGAATCCCTAAAGACGCAGAGGGAATACTGTGAATATAATTAGCGAGGGAATCAACAGATAATGTGCTTTGGATAAAGCATGTGAAGATTACACTACAGGGAGTGCAGAATTATTAGGCAAATGAGTATTTTGTCCACATCATCCTCTTCATGCGTGTTGTCCTACTCCAAGCTGTATAGGCTCGAAAGCCTACTACCAATTAAGCATATTAGGTGATGTGCATCTCTGTAATGAGAAGGGGTGTGGTCTAATGACATCAACACCCTATATCAGGTGTGCATAATTATTAGGCAACGTCCTTTCCTTTGGCAAAATGGGTCAAAAGAAGGACTTGACAGGCTCAGAAAAGTCAAAAATAGTGAGATATCTTGCAGAGGGATGCAGCAGTCTCAAAATTGCAAAGCTTCTGAAGCGTGATCATCGAACAATCAAGCGTTTCATTCAAAATAGTCAACAGGGTCGCAAGAAGCGTGTGGAAAAACCAAGGCGCCAAATAACTGCCCATGAACTGAGAAAAGTCAAGCGTGCAGCTGCCAAGATGCCACTTGCCACCAGTTTGGCCATATTTCAGAGCTGCAACATCACTGGAGTGCCCAAAAGCACAAGGTGTGCAATACTCAGAGACATGGCCAAGGTAAGAAAGGCTGAAAGACGACCACCACTGAACAAGACACACAAGCTGAAACGTCAAGACTGGGCCAAGAAATATCTCAAGACTGGTTTTTCTAAGGTTTTATGGACTGATGAAATGAGAGTGAGTCTTGATGGGCCAGATGGATGGGCCCGTGGCTGGATTGGTAAAGGGCAGAGAGCTCCAGTCTGACTCAGACGCCAGCAAGGTGGAGGTGGAGTACTGGTTTGGGCTGGTATCATCAAAGATGAGCTTGTGGGGCCTTTTCAGGTCGAGGATGGAGTCAAGCTCAACTCCCAGTCCTACTGCCAGTTTCTGGAAGACACCTTCTTCAAGCAGTGGTACAGGAAGAAGTCTGCATCCTTCAAGAAAAACATGATTTCCATGCAGGACAATGCTCCATCACACGCGTCCAAGTACTCCACAGCGTGGCTGGCAAGAAAGGGTATAAAAGAAGAAAAACTAATGACATGGCCACCTTGTTCACCTGATCTGAACCCCATTGAGAACCTGTGGTCCATCATCAAATGTGAGATTTACAAGGAGGGAAAACAGTACACCTCTCTGAACAGTGTCTGGGAGGCTGTGGTTGCTGCTGCACGCAATGTTGATGGTGAACAGATCAAACCACTGACAGAATCCATGGATGGCAGGCTTTTGAGTGTCCTTGCAAAGAAAGGTGGCTATATTGGTCGCTGATTTGTTTTTGTTTTGTTTTTGAATGTCAGAAATGTATATTTATGAATGTGGAGATGTTATATTGGTTTCACTGGTAAAAATAAATAATTTAAATGGGTATATATTTGTTTTTTTGTTAAGTTGCCTAATAATTATGCACAGTAATAGTCACCTGCACACACAGATATCCCCCTAAAATAGCTAAAACTAAAAACAAACTAAAAACTACTTCCAAAAACATTCAGCTTTGATATTAATGAGTTTTTTGGGTTCATTGAGAACATGGTTGTTGTTCAATAATAAAATTATTCCTCAAAAATACAACTTGCCTAATAATTCTGCACTCCCTGTATGAAACTAGAGAATACATTTCCTGAAGAAAATGTAATGTGAATGCTAACAGCTGAATGGTTTGAGTTGAATTTTTATAATTGTTTAATTTTGTACACTGGTGTGTATATTAAATACGCCGAATCATTCACCTGAAAGACAAAGTGAAGAACTGTTGAAAGTTAAAGTTCACACAGCAGAAGAAATTTCAAAGTTGGATAGTAGCTGAACATCTTTAAATATACATTAGAAAAAATTGACTAATGACAAAAGAAAATTTAGAATCAGCAAAAAAATCTGAATGGATATTGAAAGCTCATATTCTTTATATCACTTGAAGAGTGGAATTAAGTATTTTAAATATCTAAACTCAAGAATCTCAAATGAAAAATCTGAATATTTGCTGTGTGTGTGAGTGTTTGTGTGTGTGCTACAGTATCAGTGAGTAAGTGGCATAAAGAGAAAGAGGGGAACTGGCATCAAATGAGCAGGTAAAATAGTTTTTAATCTTTAACTGTTTGATTTTTTTTTGAGTTTTATTTTGAGACTAACTGTGTGATAGTGGGGAGATAAACTATACAGATTAAAAATAGGGACATGAAATTAGGCTAGATGAGTTGAAATGTGGGAGAATCCACTAGACATGTAAAGTTTCAGTTCTAATCATCCTGTCACAAAAGATGATTCTAAAAGTCATCAACTGACTCCAATTGCTCAGATTTGACAAATGCGCCAATTTGCCTCAGTGCACCTGTTTAAAAACTGCTGACTAAATCCAAGACCGTAACTCCTATGAAAATACTTGTTCTGTACAACAATGTGTTTTTCATGTTCCTGGTGTCAAAAATGTGGTCACAGGGGCAACCAACCTAAGTCGTGTGTGTCTCCTCCCAGGATCAAACCTGGAAGATTTCACTTGTTAGCCGAGTGTGTTGATTTCTGGAGATGGCTACACGTTGACAAAAAAACACCAGCCCATCCAGATGTTCGCTGGGCTAGCATGGGTCTATTCTAATAAGTATTCAGCTCCGGGTCACAGAGGAAAACTGAGGATGAAACTGCATTTGTTTGGTACTGCCATGTTGTCTTCATATATAGGAAGCACTGACCTTTGATATGTGTCAGGTCCAACCTCCAGATTCAACCTTAATATGAAGCAAAGAGCACAGCCAGCCTATCCTTTCAGAGACACCTGGATCAGTCCTGATGATGTTCTGGCACACTGTGAGGCGTTTCTGTTTTTCCTCACTGATAGATTACAGCTGCACATACATCCAAACTGACAGCTATCATCAGTATCACTCCACTGTTCCCACTGCTGGTCTCAGAAGCTGAATTATTTCTGAAGTCCTGTGACAGACGCAGTAATAATTTATGTCGTCTGCATGCTGTGAAAACATCATTTATGACAACTAATGGATAGAAGATGCTGAAGGCACTAAGGGAACTGAACAAAACTCTAAAGGTTTTTTAAAAAATTTTTTATGTTTATTTCTGCTGTAAAGTTGGACATTTAACATGTGACTCTATCGGGGACCGACTCAATGCTGGAGCCCCTGGTGGTTGTAAGAGGAACCGCAGGTGCTTGTGCATCAGTGCCAGTTTACTTTCTCCTTCCTCTGTTACTCTGTATGGTTTGGTCATTTGTCACCTATCTGCATGCAGCAACAGAAAAACATACACACTCACTGCATTTACTAACCTGCAACACTGCATTTACTAAGCTTACATTAAGGGTTTTTTGAAAGGACCCTGAGATATGCCAGTGCATCTGCTCAGCTGTTTAAAAGAATATCAGTGAGGCAGAAAAAGTAGAGCTGTGGGTCTGTAGATATTTCACTGTCTGTAATAACAGTGGGAAGGTCGAAATGAAGCCTAAATTCTCCATCCTGCTCAAATTTCCTTATTCTCTATTCACGGAGTGATCTCACTGTCTTTCCCCACAGGTCTGTAGGATTTTTGCATTTCCTGTGTGTCTGTGAGAGAGAGATCCAGCAGGGGAATGTGGGTGATGCTTGGCCTTAGCGTGAACCACAAGGGACCAAGTGCAGCATTTCTATGAGCAGGATTGTCAGAAGCTGTCAAAGAGCTCTGTGAGCAGGTGATGTGTGGAATATAAAGGAGACCCGCTGAGGGCCGGGAGCAAGGACAGAAAACAAGGACAGGAAACAGGAAATGGAAGCAAACTATCAGAGGAAGAAAGAGGGGACAAGAAGAGAAAGAGAAACTGAGATTATACCAGAGGGTCTGCTGTGAAGCAATTTATACATGTCCATTATCAACTGGCTTTAAAAAAAAACCTAAATCCCCAGCCAGAGATGGTGGGTGTCCTTCAACGAGGCAGTTCCTCTGACGTCCAGCAGAGGCAGCAATGAGTCAGTCCCCATAGACTCCCATGTTAAAATCAGAAATAAAAATGTTTCCAGCCTGATACAAAAACTGTTTGGTCTTTATGGATAATTTGTAGATGTCCTCCTTTATAACACCTTTAGGGGGACAATGTTTTTATAAGTCACCTGTTTAAACTGGACTAAAGTTTGAGACCTTAGAGGCGGGGCCTCTTTGATTGTTAGGTGGACCGTATGCAGCGATGTGATTTTAAACAAAATTGAAAGTGAAAGTCTTTCTGCCGTGTACACAGCTGATAACTGAGCATTCCTCTGAATCTGAAGATGGGAAACAAGGAGAAGAAAGTCAAAGGAGCTTGCAAAGAAAAGCATCTGGACTTTTTTTCAAGTAACTTAAAGAAGTCCAGACGCTTTTCTTTGCAAGCTCCTTTGACTACGATGACCTGGTTGACTGAGAACCTTCACAGACAAGGAGAAGAAAGAAATCAACAAAAGGAGATGAGGCAAGGGAACAAGGAGGGGAATGGAGGAGAGGAACTGAGCGAACAGGACGCAAGGATGGGGAAAACATCAGAATCAGAATACTATATTAATTATGTGGTTGGAGTCGCTTCGACAATAAGAACAGTAACAGACTGAACTGAATAAAATAATACATAATATTACAAAGTTTACAAAATATAAGAAACAATTCTAATATATAGAAACAGCTCAATTACAAATATACAGAATATTTCAGAGATTAAATATATTTCAGTAAACTTTGTTATTTTCTCCACAGTGGGTGTGTAAATGGTGTAACTGTTGCACTGTGTACTGTGCTTTAGATGGAGGAGGTGTACAGAGATGTCCACAGGTGGGAATGATTTAAGCAAAGGAAACCAGGCTAGGACATAAGGAGAAGAAAGATACAAGGATAGTGTCGTGATCCTGGGTCGTTGACCCAGCGTTTTGTGTTTCTTTTTGGGTTCATCTTGTGTTTGGTGTTTATTCTGATTCTGTATTAATTCTTTGGGTTGGTTGTCGTGTTTATTATCCCTACCTGTGTCTCCCCTCTGTGCTCCGTTCAGGTCCCTGTGTTTTTGTTGCAAAACAGTCTGGGTGTTTCCGGTTTTACTTTGTAGGTCTGCCTCTCATCATGTCCATTAGTGTCAGCTGTGTCCACCCCTGCATGTCATCTCCTCATTACCTAGTGTGTATTTATAGTGTGTGTTGGCTTCTGTTCATCGTCGGATCGTCTGTGTTTCTCGGTGTAACTACGGCTCTCTGCAGTCTCCGCTCCCCGTTTCATGCTTAGGTTTGTTATTTAGTTTTCCCAGTCTAGGTTTTTTCAGTCATTCGTCTTGTCTCACTACCTGTTCAGTCGCTCCACTTCTGCAAATAAAACTTCATTCTCATCACCAGTCAACTGCCTGCATTTTGGGTCCTTTTCCTCCTACACCACACGGCTCACGCCGGCAGCCGTGACAGATAGGAAAGGAGGAGAGGAACAAAAGAGTAAAGAGTTAAACACGTAAAGGAAAGAAAAAGAAACTAGAAGAGGAAAGAAGACAAGGAAAGGAAAGAAAAGTAGAGGTAAATGAAGGAGATGAGAGAAAGTTTAGAGAGGATAGGAAGCAAGAATAGGAAAGGAAGAAATGAGGCGAGAGTCATTCATCAAGGGGTCCTGGACGCGATGCCGGCCTCCCTCTGCTCCTCGCTTGCCTCCATCCTGTAGGTTTGTTCTGCTAACGAGGTCTCTTTTACAGCTCGTCCCCAAGGACCTGGTCCGCTGTTTGTGCACTTGGACTTCCTGTCACGTGCAGATGCTTCAAGAAATTGATGAGGTGAAGGCGGCAGCAGAGTGTGACAGGAAGTACAAACGAATTTCAGAGGCTGTCACAACAAACAGCCCTTTTCTACTGGAGGCTCACAGGAGGACCGCCAGAGGGGAGTGGAGATGATGGAGGCGCCGAGCTCCCTGTTACTTCTCCACTTCTCAGTCTGTGAGCCTCACATGCTGCACGAACGCTCGCCAACCATCAGAGCTCACTCTGAGGAGTCGCACGCTTGCATCACTGCTGCCATAACCACGTCCAGTCACTATCACCTCACACGGGCTTCATGCTGCCTGAAGAGACCCCACCCACGGTGCCAGCAGGGGGCACTGTGGGGTCAGCCTGCAGTTTCACAGCTCATTGAAAACAGAAACTAAAAGCATGCGTTTCAGGTTGAAGGAAAAATCATCAGTAAAAACTGCTCTGACATTTCATTAATTAATTTATCCATTCATTTATGATCATGTCCTCAGGAAGACACACATTGTATATAAAAGATGGAAAGAGCCTCTGTCATGTCACTTATTTGTCTGCATGTCTCCTTTACATGGAAGGAGCAGAGCAAACAAAGAGAGCAAACGAGAAAAGGAAACCAGAGGGAGAAAAAAAGAAGAGATAAGGAAGCTAGAAAAGGACACGAGGAGAGGAAACAAATAGAGTGCAGACAAGTAAAGGAACCAAGGAAATAAAGAAATACCAATTAACATGTGGGGAGAGGAGGACATGTTTAGGTCATGGGCTGTACATAAAACAGGGGCTTTGTGACATCACCAGTCAACCAGTCATCATGTGACTGGCTGATGAAAGTTTCAGGTGAGTCCAGGTGTGTAACATGATGTAATGCTGTAACATGCTCCCTCTGTTTTTGTGAAATGGTTTGCAGCAGATGGTTTCTTCCTCTTAAAAGGCAGTTTTTTCTTCCTACAGTTGCCAAAGCACTTGCTCATAGGGGGTCATGTGATTGTTGGGGTTTTCTTTGTTGTTTAACCCTCCTGCCATCCTTTAAAAAACTCACACCCATCACCCTAGGGACCATTCTCAGCCACGCCATAAAAAGACCATATATCCATATTTTATTCCACTTTAAATTAGCCAACCTTGTAAAACTACTTCTCCCTGAAATATTCATGTAAAGTTTTAATTATATTTTCGTTGTTTTAACCCTTCAAATCCCAGTGTTATTACATGAGCGCCCTGTGTTATAAGCCCCAAAAACCAAAAAACGAAACTAAATATTTCCACAAAAAACCAGTTGAAGTAATATGTGATTGTCATTATAAGTAGGCCTTTAGATGGACCAAAGATTGGCACCAACATACATTTTGACCTGCCATTATTTTTTTTGCATTTTTTTTGCAATTTAAAAATTAAAACTTCAAGGCCCTGAGTCTTCATTGACATCCAAGAAAAGAAGAAAAAATAAAATCATATGATGATAATTTGGGGTTGAAAAATAGCGTTTATAATGGAAGTCAATGGGCAGAAAATGGTCCCCAGGGTGATGGGTGTGGGGATTTCTGCTGCTCAGCCATTTTAGGCTGATTTAAGGAATTCACACTGGAATATTAACATTGACAGGTAAAAACTATCCTGTGGCAAGTTTGGTTATATTCCACTGAACACAGTGGAAATGGCAGCCATTTAACACATAGCAGTGGCACAAAAAGGTCCCAAGAAGGCAGGAGGGATAACTGTAGGGTCTTTATCTTACAGTATAAAACTGACTGTTGTTGTGATTTGGCGCTTTATAAATGATGGCGAACCCCTGAGACTAAAGACCTGAACTCTTTTGTGTTTCTGCCTTTAATAAGACAGCCGTTGCCCTAATTGTTGCCACATTTTGTCACATGTCACTGATGCTGCATGGTGGCAGCAGTTGTGTATAGATGCACTTCCCTGATGAATGTTTGGTCGGCATGACACGTCAGTCGGCGCGGCGTGAAGCCTGTGGTTACTGCAAAGCTCTCCTAAAGTGTTTGTTTGTTCCTGGCTGTCGCTTTCCAGGTGACCAAACTGTGAATAAAACATAAATGGAGAACACTCACTGTCAAAGCCGGTCACGGCTCACTCTGAGAGGGCTAACAGGCGTAAGAGTGAAGGTGTGCGCGCACTCAGACGAACTTCTACGCCGGCGTGTGTCTGCACGCTGCGAGCGTTTGTGTCAGTTGCAGCAAACAGCAGCTTCCAGAGAGCGCAACATGTTTGGATGAATCAGTGCATGCCTGTGTGGGCCTGTAAGTAGTAAATGGACTGGTTCTAACACTATTCTACTCTGAACACTCAAAGCACCTCATTCACACCAGCACTTTTTTCTATGCTGTTTCTATTCACACATTCATACTCTGATGGATGCATTGGAGACACACACACACACACACACACACACACACACACACACACACACAGTTCTTAAAACCAGGAAATATTCTGTATGTTAGAGTTTGGGACTATTTAAAAACACAAGAATGTAAAAGCGCAATGAAGATTTTGTGCTTTTCGGGATCAGCAGGTGAGCTTCAGTGAGGTTACTTCCTCCTGTGAGGGAGTCATGACCAGTGTTGGTCAAGTTACTTGAAAAAAGTAATCAGTAACTAATTACAGATTACTTCCCCCAAAAAGTAATCCCGTTACTTTACTGATTACTTATTTTCAAAAGCAATTAATTACTTAATTACTTAGTTACTTAGTTACTTTTTAAAAACACGATTTACAACCTGAAGAGGTGATAAAGCGATAGATCTTTCAGCCCAATTCTACTTTTTCTACATAATCCATCATACAAAATGTAATCAAATGGAAAGGTCCCCTTTTAAAACTTGTTTTATTAGTTTTAATCTTTTAACTTTATGCATCAAGCAAAAATTTAATTATATGCAACATTCTCTGACTGGAAGAAATTTGTTTAACATTTAAACCTATTTTCTGCACATTCCAGCACATAAAATAAAATATTTTTTGTGTTTACACTCTCTCTTTCAAATAGATGCAAGTAAAACACAGCAGAACATAAATAAAATCAAAGACTAGCGGTCCTGTTGCTCTATTTTCACCTGTAAAGCAGGTGTGGGGTAGGCGGAGGTTTACCCTGGTGCAGGTGTGCCACAGCGGTCAGTTGAAGAATCTGCGAGTTTCTCTGTGAGTTTCCCATTACGTCGTAGCGCACTCGGTGCTTGCTTGGAAGTTTAGGGTTTTTTCTTTTCGCTGTAAAAATAAGTTTCCTTCCCACGCACAACGGACGCTAATGTTTTTGTCACTTTTTATGGAATCAAACTCAAAGTAAGGTCAGTACTTCCACGCTTTAAACGCTGCACGCTCATACTCTCTCCCGCACTCGATATATGATCCATTGTTGATCTGCACACAGCTGTTGCCACGAACGTCGCACTCGTTTACGTCACTGTCATGAGACATTCTCGCAAAAAAATGACGGTTTTAGTAACGCAGTAACGCAGCGTTCCTACGGGAAAGTAACGGTAATCTAATGACCGTTTTTGCAATAGTAATCCCTTACTTTACTCGTTACTTGAAAAAAGTAATCAGATTACAGTAACACGTTTTAACGCGTTACTGCCCATCTCTGGTCATGACTTCCTGAAACATGCTGTATGGAGTGCTTTGAGTGCTTGAGTGGAGTAGGAAGGTGTTGCTGATTGACGTGTTGCACACGCTGTAATATTTAAGAAAACCCCACAAAGCCCTGCTTGGACCACCTTAGTGACGTGGCAGCAGTGGAGAGGGCATCCTGCTGCAGTGTTCAGGTCGTACAGATGGCTCTGTGTGAGACAGGAGGTCCCCTATTATTAAAGACAGTAAGCGGATCCAGGTGTTAG
The DNA here is from genome assembly GCF_965226115.1 of Aulonocara stuartgranti. Classification (NCBI taxonomy): domain Eukaryota; kingdom Metazoa; phylum Chordata; class Actinopteri; order Cichliformes; family Cichlidae; genus Aulonocara; species Aulonocara stuartgranti. Next base: position 41,101,420 of record NC_138945.1, on the reverse strand, counting down.
TGATCAGTGATCAGCTGTGAGAGTTTAAAGAGTCATAAGCATGAGTTTGTCTGTTTAAATGATCCACTCATGACAGAGCGACCTGCTGTGGACATTTTGCTGTGATTGGACATGTGCTTGATGGATGTGTTTGTGTGCAGCACCAGGGGCGAGCCATAGATAACCCACCTCTGGCGATCTGTCCACTGAGGAGAGGTGGGGGACACCTGGACCCTGAATGGATGACCGTTAGGAGAACAGATGAAACAGAGGAATTTACCTGAGTTAGCAGGTCCTTGTTCATGTCTATAGAGCAGCTGTTCTGTTAGCTGTGCGTTTAACCAGCACAGACGAAGACGCTGGGCTCAGACCGTCGGTCCTTCTGGGCTGCCATGGCGAGCATGTGTGGCTGGTTAGTACAGTTGGATGTCTCGAGACCACTTTTACGTGATCTTGGTCTCGACGGACTTTGGTCTTGTCTTGGTCACGTCTTGGTCTCGCTGTCTCGGTCTTGCTTTCTCAGATCGACATAGTGGTTGGGAGATTTGGAGTCAAACATTGGCGGAGCGGGGTGGGGGGGTGGCTTACTGGGCTTAAGCCCGCGTCGTTTTTTCAGAAGCATGGGGTCTTTTGGAGTGTTTCATAGTTAGATGCCTGACTGACAACTGTATAAAACAAAAACTACACATATTATTCGAAGCACATAGCGCACAGTCGTAAATTCCCCCTCAATTTGGTATGATCCGAGCTCAGACACTAGGTGACTGAGCTCAGCACTTACACATGTGAACGAGGGGGGAGAAGCTGCTGCCTGTGAGTTTACTGTAGGAGAAGCACAGCCAGGCAGACAGAGGAGAACTGAAGTTCGAGCAGGTACCAAAGAAAATCATTCGTACTGTACAAATAATGTAAATATGACGGTGTATCACGAAAGATTGATGTCAAACTGATCACTTGACCCATATTACATTACTTGTTCTTCGAGTGAATCAACAAATGGCGAAATGAAAAACTGAACAACAACAATGCTGTTTTTTAGAGTCTTAGCTTACATGTGTGTTTATTTCATATTTTCAGTTGTTTCCCTCCACGGCTAAATAAATCGGTTTCATTAATGCACTGATATACAGGAATGGACATAAGGAGCTTCTCTCAAAGAAAAAACTCTGGTAGTATTTTATATATTGTGCTTTGTATGTTGTTCAGTATATTTCTATGCAAAACAAGAGGAATTTCAATACACAGCATTCACAGTTTAAACCAGATATTTACATAGGCTTTATGGAAAAATACATTTTTCTACTGTTAAACATCAATTTAGAGTAAACTTGTTTGGTTTTAGATAAATAAATATTGAAATATCTTTTGAATTAGTTAAATGTCAGAATAAAGAGAGACAGAGCTGTTTATTTTTTATCACTTTCATCAAATTTAGGAGTACATATACACTAAGTTTATTGTTAATTAATAAGAAACTCCAGACGATTCCATTCTGAGCTGAAGAAGCTTCTGATAGGTTAGTAGAGTCCATGTGAGTAAACTGGTGGCACAGCTGTGGATGCATATAAGGCAAAACACAGAGCCTGTTTCTGTGACATGGGAAAATCAAGAGATGTCAACCAAAACACCAGGAAAAGAATTGTGGAGCTCCATAAGTGTGGCTCACTTTTGAATACAATTTGGTGCCATTTGCAATTAAGAAATACAGATAGTTTCTCTCTTTACTCTTACAGTTAACAAATATGTTTTTTATATTTATCAATCTAAAAAAAAATTAAACATTTAGTCTGATTTGATGTTACAATTAAAAAAGTGTTTTTATCTGAAGAGTAAATATCTGGTTTCAACTGTATATTTGATGATTGTCAGCACAAAGAGGGAGAGAGAGGGAACAAGAGCAGGTGAGACACATGTTAGTCAAAACTCATGAGAACATGAATCCAGTACCTAGTGTTCCTCTATGCTGTTGCATGCTGGGGGAGCAGGCTGAGGGTCGCAGATGCCAACAGACTTAATAAACTAATCCGTAAGGCCAGCAATGTTGTGGGGATGGAGCTGGACTCCCTCAAGGTGGTGTCGGAGAGGCGGATGCTGTCCAAGATAAAGACAATGTTGGATAACACCTCCCACCCACTCCATGACATGTTGGTCAGTCACAGGAGCACGTTCAGTGAGAGACTGAGATTACCGAAAAGCACCACTGAACGACACAGGAAATCATTCCTGCCTGTGGCCATCTCCCTGTACAACGCATCCACTTAACACACTGTTTGCTGCTACAACTACACATGTTTCTTTTCCAACTATTTATTTATGAGTGACTTATGTATGTATGTATGTATATATATGTATATATTGTACTATTCTTAGTTAGTGTATTGTCTGTCTTGTCTTAATGTTGGTTTAAATTGGAGCACTGTAACAAAAAATAATTTCCCCCAGGGATCAATAAAGTATTCTGATTCTGATTCTGATTCTTTTTAGATACCATTTGTTACTTTTCAAATTCTACATTTATTAAGTTTTGCAGGCTTGTTTGCACAACAAGGCTAAATAATTATGTAAACTTTTCTGAATCTAAATAGTGGACTTTGGTAGAATTAAACAATAAGTGTAGTGCAGGTCTATGATGATTTTTAGTGCTACTATCATCTAGTTCTGATTCTGGTTCTGTCTTGGTTACTGTTGTAGTCCTGTTTTAATTCCGGATCAGTTCTGGGTCTGGTTGAATCGGAGTTTAGTCCTCGTGTCTTGATACAGCCCAACTTTGTTCTGCCTTGCTGCTTAATTAAAAAAAATAGTTTAAAGTGTCCTGCATATGTCATATATATATTTTTTCCTATATGAAGTCATTCTTTTTTGAACAAAACTCAAAACACAGCCTAATAAATCTTTCAGTCATTTCAAAAGCATCAGCTCTAAGAGCCGTGCTTAGAGAGTGCTTTGTAGTGAATCAGAAGAGTCGACTCCCATTGAGCGAGAGCCGGCTCCTCACTTAATTTCCTTTCGCTGCTCAGCTCTCACACAGTGGCTCAACCATGCTCCAATCCCTCCATATTGTGGCCAATCACATGCGAGGATATAGGATAATATCATTATGTGGAAAACAGAGAGGGTGAGAGACACAACAGTCAAGTGGAGCGTGTGTCTGTCCTCTCAGTAAGTGAGTGAGACAGCGGTGAGGAGGGCTGTGCGAGTGCATCGCAAAAACACATAAATATGCCCGACACCCATAAACGAAGCAGCACCTGGCTGCAGTTTAAAGACTTTTTTGTCTCAGTCTTGGTCTCCTCTTGACTTGGTCTCGGTCTTGGTCTCGTCTCCACTTGGTCTCGGCCTCACACTTCTCACCATACATTACCACAAGCATTCACTCATTCATCCAACTCGCTGAACTCAGGTGTTCCAATCACTTCCACAGCCACAGGTAGACTGCTTCTACCAACATGGCTCCCTCTCAGGAGCTCAGTGAGTTCCAGCATTGATACTGTGATAGGATGTTACCCGTGCAACAAGTTCGGCCGTGAAATTTCCTCTGCTAAATATTCTACAGTCAGCTGTTAGTGGAATTAAAACAGAGTGGAAGTGAGTGGGAATGACAGCAACTTGGCCATGAAGCAGTAAAACCACAGAGCGGGGTCAGCTGAGGCGCAGCTTCAATCACATGTGCAGTGGTGTTAGAAATATTAGGTACACTGATTACTGTTAGCATAACCGTACATCGAAAATGTAAATGAACACGTCTAATGTGAATGAACATAAAAAACCTGTAACAGGGAATAAAATGCATTTCTAAAATCTGATGCATTGAGTGAAAGTGACAAATAGCAAAAGGATTGTGAAATTCACACTGATCTGTGTGTTAATTAACACATATGTTGTGTAACTATGGAAGTTTTTTAATACCTGTGTAAGTACATAACATCTGAAATTATGTCAAAGATGTAATTTTACAGTGGTTGTGTAACTTGTAGGATTATTGACCAAAACTGGTTAAATGAAAGATAATAATAGAAATGAATAGTTATTATTTACATATTCACAGATTTAATGACTTTGAACAATAAATGTTAAATGCCTGTAAAATTAAATGCTTGCATCATTAAAATTCAGTGAATATCATTAAATATAATTTCACAAAAACCTGTTTTAAAATAAAGTTTATAAGAGTGACATTCAGAAATATTTTGTTTCATTATTCAGTTTTTTCTAATATAGAAATATCAGTAGGAGTTAAATCAGGAACCGTTCTGCAGAAACTCAGAAAAATGGAAATGCGGGTGGTGGTGATGCGGTGGTGTTGGGGTGGTGGTGCGGGGTGGCCTCTCTGAGTTAGCAGAGGGAGTGCATGGAGTTTTCTTTGGATGAGGAGGTGATGACTTTTATCAAATAGGAAAATCAGTGGGAGGAAAACTAAAGATCATCAGCTTCCACATATAATACACTGGATCTAAATCTATAAGAACAGATGTTTCACCTTTTAAGCTGCCGGCACACAACAGCTAGTATTCAGTATTCAGTCAGTCACATCATTACACGTGATTTTATGTGGAGTCATATCTGATACTCGACGAGATCTGTAATTAGCAGTATGAAATAATTACAAAAACATCTTCTGGCTGTTTAAAAAAAGCTTCCTTAAGTTAGAAAACCATTTTAAAAGTAAAGATTTATTAAATATCTGATGGTTTTCTGTACAGCTGATGTCATCAGTAGAACAGTAGATGTGTGTAGTTATATACCTGTGTACTGCTTTTACTGCAGTATTTGACCTTTTATGGGTGGTATATCATTTTATGACATGAACTATAGATTAAATGTGCAACATGTTTCACATAAACTGTCATGGTCCGGGTGTGTCCTGTCTCCCTCCGAGTTGGCATCTCCACCCCTGGGAGGGGCCTCAGTGTTCTGCTGATTGCTCACACCTGTGGGTAATTAAGCCGGGGACTCATAAGGCCAGCGCACTCAACCTCTCTTCGCCAGATTCTCAGCTAACCCTGGTTAGTGCAGGCCACCACTATGAGGTCACACACACGCTTTGTAAACTGCCTTGTCTCATTGTGTGTTTCTCTCACAGCCACGCACCAAGTTGCCAGACACAAATCTCCGCCAAAGAGCTCCAATCCGGACGCTGGACCACCTGACAGTCCCACTGGCTGTTCACCCGACTCACCTGCCTGCCTCCCTGCTTCAACGGCAGGAATTTCGGACCACTCACCCAGACCACCCACCCCTCCACGCCACTACAGACCACCCGCGGCAAGTACGCAGTGCTAAGGAAAATTCAGAACGAACAGTTTGCCCATATTCCTCCTGAACCATACCTGAACGTCTGTACTCTATTTACAGTGACTCTGACCCTAACCCCGGACCCAGTTTGACTCTCCCTCCAGCCCAACCCCCGGAACTCCTGTTTCCACTGACCAACACCAGATTGCTTACTTAGCCCAGGCTGCTTAAAACCCCTTTGGTTTAGTTGTGGCATTTTGCACTTGTTAAACGCACATTCCAGTTTCCTGTTTATGAACACTTATTGACAAAATAAACGTTGTCTCTAAAACTACTTACGTGCTGTTCGGCTTCCAGCATTTGAGTCCTTTCTCTTTTGAGGCGGCCTCGGCCGTGACATAAACTCTCATAATAAATCAAAATAATAACAGTATTTTTCTGTTATTTTAAGCCTGAATAAAATAAAGTTAACAGTGTTCTGTTATGGTCTGTTTAACCCTCCCCAGCCACGCTGGCCCCCCCTCCGGGGTCTCAAACAGACCCTGGAGCATCCTCTGTTTAACCGTCATGCAGTCAGAATTACACGAGGTCCAGGTTCAACCTTTGAGTCCTTGGTGTTGGTGTTGTTGGAGGTTTCTGTGTCTCTGTGAAGTTGTGGACGTGCCAGTGAGCTGATGTTTGCCTGTTTATTCAGACTCTCTTTGCACAGCCAATCACAGCAGCCGTCTGCAGGCCCAGACAGACAGTGTGATGGATGGCCCCCCGCTCTATCTTTAGAAGCACTAAGAAGGCCAAAAGCCATATAATTGCAGTCCAATTAACATGGACAGAATGACTAATATGGACCTACTCCCATTTCCACCTTCCTCTCCTCCCCCTCCATCAACCTCTTCTTTCCTCCCTCACCTTTAATTTTTTTCAAACATCCTTTCACTGTCCTCTCTCCGTTCGGTGTGTCTGTCGCTCCTTTGACCTCATCTTCTACTTCACACTGATGAGCAGGATAAGGCCAGTTACCCTAGTGTGTCTGTTTGTGGGTTTCTCGTGTGCCTGTTTGCTGCCTCGGCTCTCAGCCTGCTGATTTTGCTATTTCTTCTTGTAAATGCAGATGCTAGTCTTTCCCTTGAATAACCACTCAGAGAGTGGGAGTACATGCTGATAACACAAAGGAGTGATAAAAAAAAGTGGTACTGTTTTTTACTTTGGGATAACTGGAAAACCCTCTGACCTGTAAATTGTTTCAGAAGAAGTAGAAGAAGAAGAAGCCTTTAATTGTCCCACAAGGGGAAATTCGTGTGTAACAGCAGCAAGAAAGACACATATACAAACAGTACACAAGACAGAAGAGAAACATGCACAATTTTTACATATTGACATCAAGGACAATGGTTGCCAAAAACAGAGTACTGTACCGTTAATAAGTTAAATAAAATTAAATACAGATAAGATGCAAACCCTAGCTATAGTGTGAATTGGTTGATAAAATAGTGCAAGTTACAGCGCTGATGTAAACATCTATGTTTGTTGGGAGCAGTTTTGATTGTACAGTCTGACAGCTGCAGGCAGGAAGGACCTGTGGAAACGCTCTTTTATGCATCGAGGATGCAGCAGTCTGTCACACAAGGAGAGCTCCTTGTGTGACAGATGACCATGTTAGAAAGATCAGGAGTAATAAACAAATGATGGAATTTGTGGTTTTGCACTCATTGGCATCCAGAGGGAAGTTTGGATGATGGAAGGGGTTTCAATTCAATTCAATTCAATTTTATTTATATAGCGCCAAATCACAACAAAAGTCGCCTCAAGGCGCTTCATAGATACAGAGAAAAACCCAACAATCATATGACCCCCTATGAGCAAGCACTTTGGCGACAGTGGGAAGGAAAAACTCCCTTTTAACAGGAAGAAACCTCCGGCAGAACCAGGCTCAGGGAGGGGCGGCCATCTGCTGCGACCGGTTGGGGTGAGAGAAGGAAGACAGGATAAAGACATGCTGTGGAAGAGAGACAGAGGTTAATAACAGATATGATTCAATGCAGAGAGGTCTATTAATACATAGTGAGTGAGAAAGGTGACTGGAAAGGAAAAACTCAATGCATCATGGGAATCCCCCGGCAGCCTACATCTATTGCAGCATAACAAAGGGAGGATTCAGGGTCACCTGGTCCAGCCCTAACTATATGCTTTAGAAAAAAGGAAAGTTTTAAGCCTAATCTTAAAAGTAGAGATAGCGTCTGTCTCCCGAATCCAAACTGGAAGCTGGTTCCACAGAAGAGGGGCCTGAAAACTGAAGGCTCTCCCTCCCATTCTACTTTTAAATACTCTAGGAACAACAAGTAGGCCTGCAGAGCGAGAGCGGAGCGCTCTAATAGGGTGATATGGTACTACAAGGTCATTAAGATAAGATGGGGCCTGATTATTTAAGACCTTGTATGTGAGGAGCAGGATTTTGAATTCAATTCTGGATTTAACAGGAAGCCAATGAAGGGAAGCCAAAACAGGAGAAATATGCTCTCTCTTTCTAGTCCCTGTCAGGACTCTTGCTGCAGCATTTTGGATTAGCTGAAGGCTTTTCAGTGAGTTTTTTGGACATCCTGATAATAATGAATTACAGTAGTCCAGCCTGGAAGTAATAAATGCATGAACTAGTTTTTCAGCGTCACTCTGAGACAGGATATTTCTAATTTTAGAGATGTTGCGCAAATGGAAGAACGCAGTCTTACATATTTGTTTAATATGTGCGTTGAAGGACATGTCCTGGTCAAAAATGACTCCAAGGTTCCTCACAGTGTTACTGGAGGCCAAGGTAATGCCATCCAGAGTAAGAATCTGATTAGATACCATATTTCTAAGATTTTCAGGGCCGAGTACAATAACCTCAGTTTTATCTGAATTAAGAAGCAGAAAGTTAGCGGCCATCCAGGTCTTTATGTCTTTAAGACATTCCTGCAGTTTAACTAATTGGTGTGTGTTATCTGGCTTCATGGACAGATAGAGCTGGGTGTCATCTGCATAGCAGTGAAAATGTATGCTATGTCTTCTAATGATACTGCCTAAGGGAAGCATGTATAATGTAAACAGAATTGGTCCTAGCACTGAACCCTGTGGAACTCCATAATTAACCTCAGTGTGTGAAGAGGACTCTCCATTTACATGCACGAATTGGAGTCTATTAGATAGATATGATACAAACCACTGCAGCGCAGTACTTGTAATACCTACAGCATGTTCTAATCGCTCTAATAGGATATTATGATCAACAGTATCGAACGCTGCACTGAGGTCTAGCAGGACAAGCACAGAGATGAGTCCACTGTCAGAGGCCATAAGAAGATCATTTGTAACCTTCACTAAAGCTGTTTCTGTGCTGTGCTGAGCTCTGAAACCTGACTGAAACTCTTCAAATAAACCATTCCTCTGCAGATGATCTGTTAGCTGTTTGACAACTACTCTTTCAAGGATTTTTGATATGAAAGGAAGGTTGGAGATTGGCCTATAATTAGCTAAGACTGCTGGGTCTAGAGATGGCTTTTTGAGTAAAGGTTTAACTACAGCCAGCTTGAAGGCCTGTGGTACATAGCCGATTATTAGAGATAGGTTGATCATATTTAAGATTGAAGAATTAATTAATGGCAGGACTTCTTTGAGCAGTTTTGTAGGAATGGGGTCTAAAAGACACGTTGATGGTTTGGAGGAAGTAATTATTGAAGTTAACTCAGAAAGATCAATTGGAGAAAAAGAGTCTAACTTAATATCAATGGTACTAAGAGTAGCTGTAGATAATATTACATCTGTGGGATGATTATTGGTAATTTTTTCTCTAATGATAAGAATTTTATTTGTGAAGAAGTTCATGAAGTCATTACTAGTTAACGTTAAAGGGATGGTTGGCTCAAAAGAGCTCTGACTTTTTGTCAGCCTGGCTACAGTGCTGAAGAGAAACCTAGGGTTGTTCTTATTTTCTTCAATCAGTGATGAATAGTAAGATGTTCTGGCTTTGCGGAGGGCTTTCTTATAAAGCAGCAAACTATTTCTCCAGGCTAAATGATGATCCTCTAGATTTGTGACACGCCATTTCCTCTCCAGATTACGAGTCATCTGCTTTAGGGTACGTGTTTCAGAATTATACCACGGAGTCAGGTACTTCTGATTTGAGGCCTTAGTTTTCACAGGAGCTACAGTATCCAGAGTCGTACGTAGTGAGGAGGTGAAATTATTAACAAGATAATCGACCTCTGTTGGGGTAGCGTTCAGATAGCTGCTTTGCTCTGTGTTGGTACAGGGCATTGGAGATGATAACAGTGGGTGGATTATATTCTTAAACTTAGTTACAGTGCTTTCAGAAAGACATCTACTTTGATAAAGTCTACTCTCCACTGCTGTGTAATCAATTATTGTAAATGTAAATGTTATCAGGAAATGATCAGACAGGAGAGGGTTTTCAGGAAACACTGTTAAATGTTCAGTTTCTATGCCATATGTTAAAACAAGATCTAGAGTGTGATTAAAGTGGTGGGTGGGTTCTTTTACATTTTGAGAGAAACCAATTGAGTCTAATAACAGATTAAATGCCATGTTGAGGCTGTCATTTTTAGCATCTACATGGATGTTAAAATCACCCACAATAATTATTTTATCTGAGCTCAGAACTAAATTAGATATAAAGTCTGAGAAATCAGACAGAAACTCTGTGTAAGGCCCAGGTGGACGATAGATGATAACAAGTAAGACTGGTTTCTGAGTTTCACAGCTGGGGTGGACAATGTTAAGCATCAGGCTTTCAAATGAATTAAAAGTCTGTCTTGGTCTTTCATTAATTAATAGGCTGGTGTGAAAAATTGCTGCCACACCGCCCCCTCGGCCTGTGCTTCGAGATTTCTGGTAGTTAGAATGGCTCGGGGGTGTTGATTCATTTAAACTAACATAATCATCCTGCTGCAACCAGGTTTCTGTAAGGCAGAGTAAATCAATTTGTTGATCAATTATTAAGTCATGTACTAACAGAGACTTGGAGGAGAGAGACCTAATATTTAATAATCCACATTTCACTGTTTTACTCTTTGGTTCAGATGTGGATACTGTATTGTTCTTTCTTTGTGATTGTTTATGTTTAAGTTGTTTGTTGCTGGTTTTTAGTTTGTTTTTTGTCTTTTTGGAAGCTGACACAGTCTCTATGGAGATGGGTTTTTGGGGGGGTAGCAGGAGGAGAGAAGCTGCAGAGAAGTGTGTCAGATCGTGACTAAAGCACACAGAGCCCGTTAACCCTGGCAGTGCAGACGGACGCCCACCTGAGACATCGAACTGACTGCTGCTCGCTGATACAGTGAGAGTAGCCTTTAGAGTTACTCATATTTCTGTACACTTAATGTGACTCACACTCACCTGACTTAAACCAGGTCAGCAGAAACCTGTCTTGGATCACATTTGGGGTTTGTTGTAGCCAAAGAAATGAGAATTTATCTTTCAAAGGAAGCTCATACATTTTTTATCACTGCAGTGTTTCAAAAAGGCCTGACTTTTATAATGATGGCATACACGCAAGTTTAACAGTCACTCTGGATGGTTTGAGCCATGGTTCATAATAAATTTACAAGATTATAGCAGGAGGTTTATAAGGATGCAAAAGCTGGAAAAAGTTATTCCAAACAAGTTAGTAAAACACACACACAGACACACACACACTGTTATAAAAGAAACAATGAAACAGACTGAAAAAGAGCAGCTGGATATCGTGCACTTGAACAACATTATGTGTGAAGAAAGGAGAAAAACTCACATATTAGGTTCAAGGTTCTTTATTTGTCACATGCATAGTTATACAAGTATAACACACAGTGAAATGTAGCCTGACACGCTCCTCGACATGTGCAAAAATTGGGGGGGTGTGTAGAGGAAGAACATTATATATATATATATATACAGACATATAGTATATACACTGGGTGAATGTGCAGTAGTAGCAGCAAGCAGGTGAATTCTGTACATTAATATGAATAGACATCTGACTATTTTACAGGATAGACAATATAAACATATTTAAAATTAAAGGAATTGAAATGTACATTGTGCCTTGGTTTAGTGTCTGGAAGAGAGTCCTGTCTCAGTCAATTATAGATGATGTGAGAGGGCGGGTGTGTGTGTTTAGTTCAATGACACCAAAAAGTTTTCGCACCTCCTCCACAGTACAGAAAGAATGAGGGGTTGTGCTC